>NC_135713.1:189756214-190056214 GCF_964656455.1 Halichoerus grypus
ACTATTTAAACCACTGGTCCTTCGCCATCAATATTTGAGGAGGAAGCATTTGGTGGGTGTACTTTTATTGCTGAAAGTTACTAGATTTTTTTTTCCTTGAGATCAAGGCAATTCCTCACCAGATATAATGAATCGTGTATAAGTCTATATGCTCTTAAAATGCACTTGTGTCATATCCCAGCATGAGCACTGGACCTGCTGAAATTTAAAAAACAAAAAAACAAAAAAACCCATGTACTTGCTGTTTGAACATCTGGATTCAGCTTTGAGTAGCTCAGGTAGAGGAAACAAGTCATAAGTTTCTACCTTTCCTGGTCATGCTTTGCTCATGCTGTGCTTAGCACAATCCAGGTCTGGGCCTGCCTAGATGCAGCATCAGCCAAATCAGGGCTGTAAGAGCTGCAGGTGGGTGAACCCACTCATGTGGTTTGCCTGGGCAACCACAGGGCTGACGCTGAGACATTTTCTTTTAAAATGAGACCATGATACTTTCACCAATCAAGACATCCGGAAAAAGGATTTGGTTTAAAGAACATTGATTTTTTTTTTCTTTTGAAAAAGCAGCACATACACTTGTGTTTACTTAATGTATGTGTGCTTATGAATTCTACACACACACACACACACTTAAGTTGCCAAATTTTCATTTCTGGCTGTGCAATAATGCTTACTTACCACACTGGCTAGTAAAGCCCAAAAGATCTTACTGCATGACTCTCATACGGCTGTTAGATTGATTCCTTTTTGAGAGCAGCTGAGTTACAAGACCCTCCTTCTCCCTTTTCTGACCATCTTCATCCTTCCATGTACCCTCCATCCGTCTCCCCCCTCACTCCCTCCCTCTTTTGTTTCTTTCTCCCTTCCTCTTCTCTTCCGTTCACTATCAGGAAGGGCAGCCTGTGGAGGCCCCAGTCAGCCCAACCCCGAGCCAGCAGGGACTAGAGGCAGCAGCGGCTGCAACAGTGAGTGAATTAAAACTGACAAACCATCACATTTTGTGTAAAGAGGTGGCAAACAGTGCAGCAGAATTCTTTTCAGTTATATTGAGAGCATGGGACATGTGAGCTCTTGGGAAGTACGTCCTTGTTACTCATTAAGACAATGACAAAAGATTTCCACCTCTTATGAATAGATTCTAATGTCATCTTTACCATTGGTCTACTAAGTTTCTATTAAAAACTGTAAGTACAGTCATGTCTATGGAAGCAGAGTGACTGTTGTACCCTCTCAGAATCCCATTATCTTAATCCGAGATGGCAGCTCTTGGACTCATCCACTTTCATGTCTGTCTTTTGTAACCATGTATTAGATGATTTTTCAGCATGGAGTGAGAACATTCCTGTGATTCTTGAATTAATTTCCCTGCTCTTTAAACTTCTGCTTTGGAGGGACGCATGGACATTTGGTCCATTTTAGCTATGACTTTCTCTCCTGCCAGTGGGGCCTTATACATGTCTACTCTGTTGTGAGAGACTCAGAAGCCCTCCTGTCCTCAGCTGCTCACTGAGACCTCCAGTCTGCGTGGGTCGCATGTACCGTCTGCATCTGATGCAGTAAGCAAAGTCATCTGTTTGGATCTTTCCTTCTTTAAATACCAACTCATAATTCAGCAACAGCACTTTGAATGTTAAGCATTTCAGTATTTGCCCTTAAAAATATCTTTTAACCAAACTCTTTTAATGCACTGTTACCAACTTAGCCCAGTCTATTCTAGGTAATCAATAAGATTTTTAAAATCTCACCAGCAGTGATCACACATGTTACTAGTGTGATCTAGTGGCATCATACTCCTTTAAAAGAAAATGAAATATTCAGATGGATGACTATTTCCTTCATTAGGTGTTTCTGATCATTTTAAACTTAGAAACCTGCCATAATCATCTTTCTAGAACGAGTCTAAAAGGGCTGACATTTTGGATCAGAAGATAATTTAATGTTGCTGCTTTTAATTATGTTCAAATAGGGACTTACTCTCTCCTTTCCTGTGAGAAATTAAAAAAAAAAAACAACCCACAAAGCACATACTATACCATTATCGACATTCTTTCCCAGTGCTCTTCTTTTTCCTAGTCTTAGCATATTTATGGTGTGCTTCTGATGCATCAGTCTTGATGCTTTTAACTCTGGTATCCTCTTCTGTGACACTACCCAAATTAAATGTCCCCAGTCTGGAAAGCTGCACATTCATAGGGTCTTCTTCGCCCCACTGGTTCTTTAGCGAAATATCTGGTTCTAGAGAGCAGCCTGAAGGCATCAGGATGGTCATTTTACAACAAGGGTCCTGGATTCTTGACCCTAAGGGCTGAGGATACGATCATTGATCTGTGTTCTGTTCTGTGTCCTCTTGGTTGTCTGTAAGTGGTATATCACAGTTTACTTTTTTCTTTTCTTTTTTCTGCTGATGTATATGTCTCTTCCCCCCTTCCTATAACTCTCATGTCCTGTGTCCTGAAGGGACACTTCTTAGTGTCTGCCTGGGGAGGTGATTTACCTGTCTGCCCCTCACTCTGCTGGTTGGGGAAAGCTTCAGAAATGACCTTCTGTTTTGGGAGCCTTAAAGCCTGAAGGCTGCCTGGACCCTGTAACCCATGTCAGGGTATGCTGGGGTCCTCTCCTGTCACCAGTGACCTTTGTTGTACTTGCAGTCCACCTTCTGAGGGTTGTCAGGTGTAAGGTTCACATGACCTGGAGGTG
Source organism: Halichoerus grypus (assembly GCF_964656455.1). Taxonomy (NCBI): domain Eukaryota; kingdom Metazoa; phylum Chordata; class Mammalia; order Carnivora; family Phocidae; genus Halichoerus; species Halichoerus grypus. Next base: position 189,758,909 of record NC_135713.1, read on the forward strand.
CCCAGGGTCTCAGGGCTTCCCGAATCTGACTACACATCAAAATCACCTGGTAAACTTTAAATTTGTTTGTTTCTTAGGGTATTAAAACAAAAGAAGAAGTAATAAAGATGGTCCCTAATTCCATGACCTAGGCAATCCCCTACTGACATTAAAAAGTAAAATTAGGGGACACCTGGGTGGCTCAGTCGGTTAAGCGTCTGGCTCTTGATCTCAGCTCATGTCTTGATCTCAGGGTTGTGAGTTCAAGCCCCATGTTGGGGCTACTAAAACCCTACTAAAACAAAAACACAAAAAGTAAAATTAAAGCAATAGGTTAGAGAATGCAAATAGTATAGAAAGAGAAAGCCCCCCTCTCCCCAGGCCCCTTCTCCTGCTCAAAGGCAAGGGAATTTTGCTTCCAAATTTTTTCTGCATATATCTATTATCCATTAATATAAATATGTATATATGTTTGTACATGTATATGTATATGTGTTTAAAACACACTAGGAATTGTGTTTTAAACTGACTCTTCTGCCCCTTGATTTATTAGGTTTTAAAATTTTTAGTGTATCCTGGGAGATTGTTTCACTCTTTTATAGTTGTCTAGTATTCCATAGAACATTCTGTTGGATATGCTAAAATTGTGTAATCACTCTCTTGTTGATGGATGTGTTGGTTGTTCCCAATTCTTTGCTTTTACAGATATGAATGCAGGGAATATCATAGTCCGTGTACCTTGATAAAATTTTATAAACATAGATGTTCCCAGCAGTGGGACTGCTAAGTCTCAAAGGGTACTTGCATTTTTGTGTGTGTGCTTACATTTTCAATTTTGATAGACAGTAAAAATGATTATATAGTTTGTACTTGGGGAAAATTTTTTTTAAACATAGATTTCCTAAGCCCCACTCCAGACCTACTAAATGTATAATTTCTGGAGGTAGCATTTGAGAATCTCTATTTAATTTCAAGGTGATTCTGATGCAGCTGGTTCTCTGACCAGCACGGGAGAACCCCTGCTACAAGGAGAGAGAGACTTTGCCCAGACACTGAGTTCTGGTAGTCCGTAAGCTGTGGTAGAAGGTGCACACCAAAAGGTGAAGCTGTGAGTGGGGACCCCAGGGCAGTTGACCAAACCTGTTGGCACATTGCATACTGCTGCCCAGAAGGCCGTTTTGCAGGAGAGCAGTTTTTAAATTCTTGCCTCCTTTGGGCTTCCTGATCAGAAACCACAAGAAGGTAGGCCTAGGGGCTGTTTCTTAGCTCCTTTTCCCTCTGGCAGATTAGCACTCATTGCTATTTGTCTGACTTCACCCCAGTTCTGCCTGGTTTTTGCACTCAAAGAGTCCTTTTGCCTCAATTAAGCCAAGCTTTTCCAAGTCAGGTTGACTTAGAAATTCTGGTTCTGGGGAACCGGTTGAACACAATGCCTGGGAAACGGGAAGAAGCAAGCACCCGATCACCATCTGCCCACTGTAAGAGAGTTGTTTTAACACTCCAGAGTCCTCCACTGAAGGAAAGGAGCCTTTTTCTTTTTCTTTCTTTCTTTTTTTTTTTTTAAACTCCGTATTCTCTAGCCATAGGCTGATGCACATTAAGCTTTTTTTCCCTTCCCTGATCTAGGAAGTCCTTTGTTCCTGGGCAGAGACCCGGTCCGCTTCTGGGAGAGGTTGCTGGAACTCTTGGGTTCCAGTTGAAAGTGTATCCGACCAGGTTATAGTCACCATTGTCATTTGGCTCCCCTCCCTCTTAGAAAGTCTGATCTTGAGTTCTAGAAAAACTTAGAGCACTGACAGCTTTACAGATAGAGTTATAGTCATTGTAAGAGTCTGTTCATATGAAGCTTTTTGTCCAAGCAGGCATCTCAATTAGCCTTGACTGAGGCCAGGTCAGTGCGTCCTGGTGTGGCAGGCAGAACTGATCAGATTGAGGTAGTAAATGCAGGGGCTGGGGCTGGGCCGGTGGTGGTTGGGGCGGGGACAGTGGTTTGTGTTTACTTAGCTGTTGGATCAGCGGGTTTTGATTTTGTTGTTAGAATATATGCTTTTCTGAGGTTTGTATGCACTAACCATCGCCCTTCCCCACCTCACAGAATGTCACATTAAAGCCCAGGCAAATTCTACTCTTTCTGTTCATCTGTGTAGGGAACTCTCAACTTTGGTGGGATCAGGGTGGGCAACGGACCGACAGAGGAGGATGCTGAGATTATTCAGCATGACCAGCTCTCCACCCATTCAGAGGACGCGGAAGAGGTAAGATCCAGTGGCATGGGCTTCCTCTCCTTCTCTTGTGGGTCAGCCCTCGTCTTGTGTGCGGTAATGGCCTCCCTCCAGTCTTCTTGAAAAATGAAAATGCTAATGCTAGTGATCAGCCTGCCTTCTGGGCCTCTTTGGGCAGCACAGCTTTTTCCAGCGGGCCTGCTGTGAACTCCAGGTGCCCCCTGGGTGCCCGCGGCACTTGTGTTCCCTTGTCCCAACTCGTTGAATTCTGAGTTGCCTGCAGTACTCTGCATGCCAATCTCAGTGACTGACTGTCCTCCTGGGGACCAAGGGCAGAGTGGGCCCAGGCTTCCCCGCTCTTGTTACCAGAAACACAGCCCCCTCAGGGCAGCTTCTTCATCCCTTGCCCCTTCCAGGAATGGTTCCAGTTGGAACTGTAACCGCGGGTACTTTTTAAAGTCTTGTCCCACTAATGTGCTCCTGTTGCAGATACATTATTTGAGCTTTTTAAAAATGTTATTTGCCTACTTTTTACAGGGAGAGTGAAAAGTAGTAAGGCCAAATTAGACTTTTCCTTAAACCACCACCTCCAAGCTGATTTTTAAAATCCAATCCCCTTGCCTGACCACTCACACCACAAAGCCTCTGAACTGAACTTTTGAATGTCATCTATTCATTATATTCTTTTGTTGTTGTTGTTGTTATATTCTTTTTGAAGCAAATAGAATGGGAGTTGGGGACCCAGGTGACTGAACTTTTCAGTCTGACTGACCACGTCCCCTATGTGTATGACATTTTAAAAAAGAAATTATAAGGGTTGGGGTGCCTTTAAAAAATATGTATCTTAATGCTCTGAATCCCACTGGGTTTGCTTTCTGTGTATGCTGAGGAGGCCTGCCTCCAACACGTGAGGCCCATTTAACATTAACAGTTTTCCCGAGAAACAGTCAATAACCTTGTGCTTGTGACTTGTGACTGTGTGGCATGGCTTCCCACTAAGTGTAAATTTGTGTTTACAAGCCTACCGAGGATGAAGTGGTAAGAAACAAGCTGGCTTTGCCTTCATGTTTATCTGGGGCTTCTCTTTGCCATCCTTGTGATCCGTCTGCTGACCCTGCTGCAACCGGGGGCCCGCACATGACACCCGCGCATCCCGCATCTCACTGGCCATTTCTAACCAGTTCGTGAACCTGTGTTCTGAAAAAGCTCATCTCCATTAACTGCATCTCATGTCGGTCACCTCTGTCTTTGTTTCATTGACTTTGCTGATCTGATACCTCTGAGAATGGCTTGAAAGGAGCTACAAGTAATGTCTGCTTTGGCATTCTTGAGGTGACCCCCTTGGGGGTTAAATCCCAGTGGTCTTTGCTTTCCTCTCCTGTGGTGTTATGTCTGGTATGGTAGCTCTGCCGCTGGGAGTAGCTGTTTCCGCCTTGCTCCTCGGAGAGCTTGTGAGTAAAGCTCACCCTTCCTCCCTGTCTGAGATGCAGCCAACCTCTTCCTACTGTCCTCATCAGCTTGATGATACTTGAAGTGAGAATTGCTGGGCCCTCACTTGGGGTCAGATCTACCTCCCTGTGACCCAGGTGGAAGGGAGACAGCTTTCAAAAAGGCTTTTCCTCTCCGATGTATCCCAGAGAAAATCCCATCTGTGTGACAGGAGTTCATATTATACCAGATAATAGAAACAAAGTTGGCTATTCAGGCCACATTTGGAGTAGGAGGCCTTCTAGCTCAGCAGTAATTCATTTAGCAATACACGAAATTTTAAATTGGGTTTTTTAAAGGCCTTGCTGCACTGTTTGCATCTTTCCCCAAAACTTTTCTCTAAAATACCTAGACCCATGAACGCTTCCCTTTCCTGGCTCTCCTGGTCCTCTCTAAAGGGGCAGTGGGATGGGAACAGGAAAACCTATGCTGTTCTGTGTAAAAACAGACCGTGCTCCATCTTCCTGAAGGCTGGAGAGGCTCTTTTGCTGGCATCCAGGAGCCTCTGTGTTCCTGTGAGCTGCTCATCATAGTCACTGGTTGAGCTGCCTGGAAGGGCTGGCTGGGAGTGTGTTCCCTGTTAGTGAGGAGCCCGGCCCTCTCCCAGTAACACAGCCCCTAACAACACTGTTCTTGCCAAGTGTCTTCCTAGTTGAGCACCCAGTGCCATGGTCATCGTCAGAATGGTCCTCATTTGTAAGCCATGTCCCAGGGTCTTTGGACAACCACACAAGACGGACTGTAATTCAGCCTCCCTAGTCTCTGCCCCTCCACTCCCTCAAGGGTTCAGCTTCCCGTGGCTTCCTAAATAATAATGACATTTTATCTTTATCAGGCACATGTACAGTCTAGTTCTCCATAGCCAGATTTAGATTAACTGTTAGAATTATTTAAAGATTTCAAACAAAACTTTTTTTTTTAAGTCCAGCCTACTTCTTCGAGAACTTCCCCTTTTTGCTTGGCTGTGAAAACCTATATGCCCCATGTAGGCCATTATTCCAGCCTGGTGGAAGCAGTAGTCCTTCTCCCTGTGGAGCGCTAAGTCCAGTTGCAAACCAGAGCCAGGCCAGTTGATCGTCTGGGAAATCTTTAAAGGCTGTAACCATTCAGCAAGGGTCAGTGGCACCTCTCCCTACTGTGTCATCTCACCAGGTGTGGTCTTCCCACCTGTCCATCTGTGTACTCATTCTATCCGTCCATGTTTTCATTCATCCCACTCACCCATCCTCCATTCAGTCATCCCGCTCACCCATCTGTCCATCTGTCCATCCCACCCACCCATCCATCTGTTCATTCATCCCACCCACCCTCCCATCCATTAATTCTTTTATCCCACCCATTCATTCATTCACCCTCTATGTGCCAAGCACCCTGGTGCTACAGAAACGGCAGGAAGAGAGACATAGCCCTTGCCTCCAAGGAACTCCCAGCCAAATTGAGGAAACCGTCTGGGTGACAGATGGTGTGATTAAGGTGTGCCCAGGATGCTGTGGGAACACAGAAAGAGGGCACCTGACGAGCACTGGGGTGGGGTGGAGAAGAGGAGACCAGGAAGTGATTCCCTGAGGAGATTGTTGCTAACTTAGTCCAGTCAAGCAGGAGTGTCTGTGGGGACTGGGTGGGAATGCAGACCCATCAGTGTGTATAGTTATCGGAAAGACAGGCGTGTGGGCCCATCACGTGTTGGGGATAAACAAGTACGCAGCGGTAGAGTGTTTGGATAGCAAGGAGCCGGTCAGAGGACATTGCTGAAATGCTCTAGTGGGGGTGTTCTAGGGGATATTGGATTGGGGCGGGGTCACAGTCTGGAGGCATGGAGACCAGCTAGTCTGATATGAGTCATGAAAGAATTGGGAGGCCTGAAGTGAAGTGAGGCATTTGCAGGGGAGTTGGAAAGGAAGGGACGGATAATGAGATCAAGGAAGTTAGAGCTACAGGTCCCAGGGCCTTAATGAATGTAGGCAGTGAGAGTGAGGATTCAAGATTGACTTCCAGGCCTGGGTGCCTGGGGCCCTAGTGATGACGCTGTTAGACATGGAACATGGAGTAGAAGTAGGTCCCGGTGGGGTCAGAGGAGAGTGATTAATGAGTTTGGGCGGCACTGAGTTTGAAGCGCCTGTGGTACACTAGGAGGAGATGTAGCATGGCTAGTTGGAAACAGTCAACACGGAAATGAAGGTGTCCATCTGGGAGTCACTCCTACGGGTGGCCCTCCAAGCCCTGAGCGGCCGCGCTGCAGGAGAGGTGTAAGAGCTGACGCTGGACCTCCAGCATTTAAGGAAGAACCAAGATGGAAACTGGGAAGGAGCATCCAGGGAGGTAGGAGGAAAACCGAGGGCAGGCGAATGTCTACAGAGGGAGGAGGAAAAGGTGACAGTGGGAGACACTGCAGGGGCTCAGTCAGGACACAGAATGTGTTAGACCTCACACCAGGGAGGCAAGGGAGCGGGTGCCGGGAAGGTCGGGTTTGTGGGGCAGAGAGGGTGGAGGGCAGGGCCCAGGAGGTGAGGAGGGGATGGGCCGCGCACCTGGAGGAGTGTGTAGACCGGGAGTCTGCAGCTGCCCTCCTCAGTCACAGCTGACTCCGGAGGCAGTGATACAGGCTCCTAAGTGCTTGACTGCATTTCACCCTAACTCCTCACCCACCACAGTCTCCCCCATTATATAGAGATGAACACTTGCCCAAGGTTACAAAGCAGGAAGTTGGGAAGAAGAGAAAGTGCAGAGAGTGTGGGTAATACCCAGAAGGGAGGCTTCCTCCGTGTGTGTTCTCCATTCTTCTGGGAAGAACTCTGGGTAGAATAAAACTGCTGAAAGGGGGCTGGTTCTACAGGAAACCCAGCAGTCCCTGCTTTCGTGGAGCAGTGCTCCTGGGAGCAGGGACCTTTCTTTCCTCTGAGCACAGGCCCTGGGGCAACAGCCAGCACTGGTGGGAAAGAGCTCTTAGCGTTGTTGGGATTGGGGTAACGAGTTTTTAGGGTAACTAGGAGGCTTGAAGAGCCTGTTGCAGAAGAAAAGCCCAGAAATACTCAGAGTGTAGATGGTCAGGTGAGGGAAACTGAGGCAGTCGCCCAAAGATGGCGTGTTGGAGCCGGTCTCTCTCCCTCCTGGCCGCACCCCTGAGGCCTGGGCTGTTAGCACTTTAGGGCCAGGTCCTTCTCTCGCCCTGCCCTCATGCAATTTCCAAAAACATTTCTGGTGTCCTTTGGGAGTGGTCATGTGAGTCTTGAAAGGAACTGGTGAAAAACAGACTCTGAGCTGAAGGCAGGGCAGGCGGGGAGGCCCTGTGCTTCTGGGGTTCTGGGGGGGCTGTGTGGGAGGAGCCCAGGAAGGGCCCGCCTCCTGTTCTTTGGCCGCTGATTGCTCCACCTGGCAGGGTGGGGGAAGGCCTGAAGTGTGTCTGGCGCGCCTGTGGAGATGCCGGTAATTCTTCCCGGCGCGGCTTGGAGCGGGCTGCATGCGAACTCCGGCAAGCTTGTTCTAGCTCTACCCCCTTATTCTGGGAACAGTTTTGTTGTCTGTTTTTTTTAAAGATTTTATTTATTTATTTGACAGAGACACAGCGAGAGAGGGAACACAAGCAGGGGGAGTGGGAGAGGGAGAAGCAGGCTTCCTGCTGAGCAGGGAGCCCGATGCGGGGCTCGATCCCAGGACCCCGGGATCATGACCTGAGCCGAAGGCAGACGCTTAACGACTGAGCCACCCAGGCGCCCCTGGAAACGGCTTTTGATGTGGGAAGGAAAGCTGGGAGAAAGGGAGCGTAAGAAAAACAGAAACAAAAAAACAATAGATGTTCAGTGTGGTCTCAGTCAACTGGAGGATTTTGGAAAACTTTTGTCAGAATTTCCCTGTGTCATCTTCTCAGAAGCCACCAAAAAAAAAAAAGTTATCTTGCTCCCAGCAGGTTGTAAGAATAATAAGTGGAGTGGCTGTAGAGGCTTAGTGTTGCCTCGGCAGCTTCTGGCCCGATAGCCTGTCACCTGAAGCATGGCCGGGGAAAGCCCTTCTGCTCTCCTGACTCAGAGCAGGGCGCTTCCCTCGGCACCGTAAAGAGGAAGGCAGCTGGAGGAGGCCCAGCAGCAGGGCCCTAGGAGTCCCGCGTCCAGACAGTCCATTTCTGAGTGCTCTTAACTCGGCATACATTCCACTCTTGAGCTTACAGCCTAGCGGGAAGAAAAAACAAACGGGTTGAGAATCATCTCATTAAGATGGAGGTCATTAAAATGTAGAGAATTAAGGGAAATGGGGTGTCCCAGTTGGGGGCTAAGCCAGGCAAGATTTCTGGGGATAGCATAGCTGAAATCACCACCTGAGTTCAGCGCTGGGGGTTCCTGGCCCGTGTAGCCGTTAGTGCTGGTGCTCAGACCCAGGCCCAAAGCACCAAGTGGCCACAGCACCATCTACACATCCCCTCCCAGCCTTATATCTTCTCTCTGGTTTCCTCCCATGACAGTTTGACTTTGGGGACACCATGGTCCACCAGGCCATCCACACCATCGAGTACTGCCTGGGCTGCATCTCTAACACCGCCTCCTACCTGCGGCTCTGGGCCCTCAGCCTTGCTCATGCACGTGAGTGTATTTCTCTCAGGTCGAAAATTATGGTTTTCCCCTTCTCTGGGCACTCTCTCAGATGTAGGGCTTAAGTAGAGTGGAAATAACATAAGGGTTCTGGAATTATTCAGACTCCTGAATCCCGGGAGAACAACGTCCAAATGGGAGGACCAGCGCCTTCGCCAGGTTAGCTATGCATGCTAGTCCCCCTAAGGCTGCAGGGAGCCAGGGTGCAGCAGACAGTTCAAGTGAGGGACAGCAGAGCAAACTGGAGGGCCCACAACACCTCTTGCCAAACTGAACCAGATGTCCCGTCTCTGCATTCCCCAGAGCTGTCTGAGGTGCTTTGGACCATGGTGATCCACATCGGCCTCAGCGTGAAGAGCTTGGCAGGAGGTTTGGCGCTGTTCTTCATTTTCGCCGCCTTTGCCACCCTGACCGTGGCCATCCTCCTGATCATGGAGGGCCTCTCGGCCTTCCTCCATGCGCTGCGGTTACACTGGTGAGCGGCAGCGAGTTCGGGGGGCTGGGGATGTGTCCTTAGCTGCTCGGAGGGCAGCTTTGCTCTTGTACAGAATCCAGAGACACTAGGAAGTGTCTGCTTTCATTCACATCATTATGCCCAAGGACCTACATTAGGAGTGAGCATCAGGAAACCTCCACAAAAGCACAGCTCACTCTTCAGAGCCCCCAAGGGAGAATTCTCTGGTGGGTGTTGTTAGATTCCCTCTCCCTGCCTTTAGCCTTCTTCACTGCTCTTGATTATGGACCTGCTGAGGTTGTTGGTTTGTTTGGGGTTTTTTTGCTCTGGCATAAACTTTCTCCTGTCTTCAGAGCGATGGAAGCAACTCTGGAATAGATTTGCAGTCCAGGAAGATGCTAGAGCACACTGTACCCCAGTTTTGTCCCCCTTGTTCTGTCATTGTGCTGGTGTCTTTGGGTAGGAGCCCTGGCAACTCCATGTGGGTGGGGGGGTTCCTGGTTCCATAGTGTGTAGCTCAGTGCCCTGAAGCAGCTTCTTCAGAAGGGCAGGTTTGGATTTGTTTGTTTTCCTTCAAGTGGTTTGTGGCTTTTAATGGCTCTGCCTGGAGAGAGCTAGCTCAGTCCCAGGGGGTGGGAGAGGTGGGGTCTGGTCCAGGCAGTGACCCTATGACCTCAAGGTAGGATTGCCAGATTTAGCAAATAAAATTACAGGACATCCAGTAAAATTTGAATTTCAGATAAACAGTGAATTTTTTTTTTTAGTATAAGTATTTCCCAAATGTACATGGGACATACTCATACTAAAAACTAGGCATCCTGTACTTTATCTGGCTTCTCTACCTCAAGCCCTCCCTCTTTTGAGTCTCTGCTTCCTCCTTTATGTTGTGATTCTCCCTCTCTTTTTGGGTCTCAAACCCCAGTGGCCCTGGAAGCTCTGGGCCCTCTCCCTAGAGAAACATCCCCCCCAATAGTTTTACCCATTTAGGGGGGTCACAAACTCACTGACCCTACCTTAGGAACTCCTAGACGAGATGGTCTGTGGTGCTAATGATCTCAAGATCAGAGAGTGTGTAGAATGTCTCGTTACATCTGTTTTCTAAACCTGAACCCAAGGATCCTCTGCCCCATTCCCCTTATCTTTGGTTTTCCTCCTGACTTGGTTATGCTGAGCCCCCTCAAAGATTCCTCTGTTATGGACAGAGGGGAATGTGAGGCATGGAAGGGCGGGGCGCAACTGGGACTTACTCTTCCCTCAAAAGCTTCTTTAAAATAACCCGTCCTCTGGCTGGCTTCCTCCTCCTTGCTGCCCTCCTCCCCACCCAGCTGTTGTTTATCTACTGTCCAGCCAGGAGGTTAGGAGCGCTGTGGGGCTCAGACTGCTGGCACGCCACCCTGTTCTCAGCTTATCAGCATACTCTCTCCCCAGCACACTTCCTCAGCCACTTGGTATGAGGCAATGTCTGTGTGACCAGCCTCTGGTGACTCACTGTTTCTTCCTTCCTTCCCTAGTCACTTCTCTGTCTTCCTGAGCCCTGTGCTTGAGGGGCCAGTTACTACCCCACCTGAATCCCAACCCAAGTGGGGAGCCTGTAGCCTCCTCCCTGGGCGGGCTGGGGAGCAGTCACGGTGCTGGGTCAGAACAGTCAGAGCAGTGAGCCAGGCTTCGCTGGAGCCTGGGCCTAATCTCCACAGTGAGCAGAGGCAGCCTGGGAGGCCAGGTTCTGTTGTGGCCAGAAGGATTATGTCTCCCTCAGGCTTACCTGTGGCCTTCAAATGAAGGTGTCTTCCCACGGCCCTGTGAATGAGCCCAAGGACCTGATGAGCGACAGGAGAACAGGCTTCAGAATTAGGCCCACCTGGGTTCAAATTCCATCTCTGCTGGCTGGGTGACCCCCAGAGGAGAGCACTTACCTCACCGAACCTCACTTTCTCTCAGATGAAGAGAGGATGATATCCACGTAACATGGTTGTGGTGATAAACAGGAAATGATGTGCATACCAGGTGCCTGTCACAGTGCCCCGGCTCATCATAAACTGTGTTCAAGTGCAGATCGCAGCCGCCCTGCTCAGAAGTGGGCTGCCCTGTGGAGAAGGCATCTTGGCCATGGTCCCTTGTAAAGAAACTGCTTTTAGTGTTTAGAGAGGGGAGACCCCCTGGGGGAGGCACATCTGAATGCCTGTAATTTTCAAGGAATGGGCTCGTCAGACAAACTTGTGGGTTGGTTGGTTTGGGTAGTAGAGGTATCACGGAGAAGAGAAACACGAAACTGTTCGGCTTTCAGAATCCATTGTTGGAGGCACGTTTGGAGCATCGCCCTTACTGAAAGGGGGTGAATGAAACGGGTGCTCGTGCTCCCCCTCCTGGCCGAATATGGATGCACTGCAGGGATTCCTGGGCCTTCTTGTCCCCCAGGTCTGCAGGAATTCTGAGTTATGGCCCTCTTGTGAGGCTGGGGACAGCTGGTCCTGCTGAAAATGGCTGCGGGACATTGCTGCTATTTTTCCTGGGGTCCAGCCTGGGCGTCCTCATACCTGTCACTTTACCCCTGGCTGTCAGCTGGGGTTTCCTGATCCTGATGCAAGGGCTGCCCCATTATAAAAGTTCTGGATGTCTTCAGTGGGGACAAGAACAACAATGTCTGCTTTGGTAACAAACATAAACCACTAGTCTGAGATTCATGTGGGGTCCTAAAGGAGGTGGGTGATATATTTGAAAACGAGAGTGAACAGGTTACTGTCCCAACTTGCTGATTTCATCTCCTTCTGAGTTACGTGTCTATCTATTTTTGCCTACTGTAATTAGCTGTCTTTTCTTCCTCAGGAAAGGCAAAGGCAGGGATAGGATTTGTCAGTTTGTGGTAGAAAGACTGTTGCCCCCTGGCCCACTTTCAGGAACTAAATCCCTTCTTACTGAGCAGATTCCACATACGTGTCGATGTGCACACTTGCACACTCACAAACTCCAACTCCTTTGGTTGAGGGCCAAAGGAAGGGGGGACCATATTATCATAAGGAATGGAGTGGCGCCGCAGCAGGCTACCACAGGACGGTTGTGGGAACGGCTGGCCTGGAAGAAAGCACACCTGAAGTGTAGTTCCTGGCTGCCATCATTGCCCTGACATGTGGGCCATTAGACAGATGTGTGTTCCAGGCCCTGGACTGCTCAGAGAGCGGCAGAAAGGGCCAGAGAAGCAGCTCGGTCTAGGATCGTCTTCCTAAAACTGCCTCTTTTCACTCACACCCCCGCCAGGAAAGGGAGGAGACCCAGGACTCCTTCCCCCTTCCCTCACTCAAGGAAATAAGGTTTCCTATTATGTAGCAGTGGTGAGTGCTCCGGGGACTCCCACTTATCCTTCGGGGTCACTGGGGTGGCCTTTGCCAGTACTGCAGCTGGAAGGGAAGGGGTGTTCGAGAAACCATCCGATTTCCTGAGGCCCTCCTCACAACTGTAGAATTCTAGAGGTGGCTTGGGGCACGGTGGGGCTCTGGAGGCTCCCTGGGTGGTGTAGCAGGCTCCTAAAATAAGAGGAACTTGCTGGGCGGCGAGCAGGGCCCTGGCGCAAAGAACTTCATGTTTGTACTTTCTCAGGAAGTACACATTTCCCTGCTTGGGAGGGAGGGGTGGGTGGGGAGTCCGATAGGGAGATTGCTTTCCAGCTTTGTTCCGGGAGGTTGGGGTAAGTGAGGCCGAGAAGGGGCGTGAAGTCGGGCTGACCATGAGATGCCTGAGGTGTCCGTGGTGGTGGCCACCCTAAGTCTAACCACAGGCAGTGGCTGGTGGTAGAGGTGGTATCAGGCCATGTGTCAGAGGGACCGCCCATGGGCTCACTTGGCAGAATTTATGCACCTGCATCCCAGACACGTGTAGCCCTTCCTTCCCGCTGGGCCCCCTGGGTAGATGAGGCACACAGAGGAATGCCAAGAGAAGGATGGTGATCCCACGGGCATCTGAAAACTTCTGAAGCTTCTAGTCCATTCATCCAGTTTGGAATTCGAATTGTTTGTGTGATTAGCCAGCCAGGGGCTCAGAGTTCTGGACCCCGAGTAGACCCTAAGATGACCTGCCCACCATCTCGATAAATGTTGTTGAATGCAAACGGGATGTGTCAGTCTCTTTCCAGTTGTTCAGAAATGCGCTTGCCATATGCAAACAGCCTACTCAACGTGAAGGACCAGACAGCAGTGGGTGAGAGGCAGGAACCTACCCCATCCCCACCTAATTCCCCCAACGGAGGCCTGAATAGCTGTAGCTTCTAGGACTTCTCAGGGGGTTGGGATATGGGGACGAGTCCAGATCCTGGGTTGAAATTGCTTTTGCCAGGAATCCTGTGACTGACTTCAGTTTGAAGCCCCTTCCCCCAGGTCCTATTTTCCCTTGGCCCAGGGACCCCTCCAGAGTCTGGGAGGCTTTGGGACCTTGGCCCAGCCCCTGGAATGTGGGGCTGGGAGGAGAAGGCCGCCTGTTCTTACGCCCACGCAGAAAATTCTGTTCACCTCTTCTCCTCAGGGAGTGGAGCCGGCAGCCCTGCAGTGTCCTCAGCCAGCACCCCAGGGCTGACGGGGCCTCTGAGGACCTCTGAGGGCCACCACAGACTGACCCCCGAAGCAGACAGTCCTTCCACCATGCCCTGCATGAGCACCATTGCCTGCAGCGGGCCCCAGCTCCGAGCCCTGCCTGTCCTTCTGTCCTTCTGGTGTTCCCAGGGTCACTCAGCGCTGAGTGGAAACCATTCCTCAGGGCAGCTCTCCTTGGCTTTTTTATCCTCTGAATCATGCATTTTTCTGCCCATATTTGGTGGTGGTTTGGTTGCTGGGCAGCCATCCAGGGAGTATGCAGGGGGAAGTGTAGCCTGCAGCCCAGCTCTGCTTCCAGGAGTGCTGTCTTCCTGCCCCTCAGAGTTGGAAAGGGCCCCAGGGAGACCGTCAGCGGTGGATGCTGGGCTGCCTGGGAAGGGAGGTGAAGCTCTGCTTTTCCTTTCAGCCCCTGAGAGAAGAATTCGTTCTCAGATGTTTTTGTAGTTGGAGAATATTTTTGCCATTACTTGGAGAAGACTCCCCTCCCCCCCACGCCCCTTTCCTGGGAATTTCCTCCCCAAAGCCTCCAGTGTTTACTCAAAACCCTCCCTTCTCCTTCCTCCTGCAAGGAAAAGAAACAAACTAGAAAACAGGGGCACTTGCCAGAGTCCCTGGCGCTGAGCTCGCTGCTGCCCAGGGGCTTCCCTGAGAGTTCGGCCTCAAGCCCCTGAGCCGGCCGGGAGTCCAGTGGTTAGTCTCTACATTGCCCTTAGAGACTCAAACCAAGGGCACTTCTTTTGCACATGGCTAGACAAAGAGTTTTGCATAAACACACTGTGCTCAACAGGAAGGAGCAGGAACTGAGGACAAACCAGGGAGGAGCTATGCGGCACTCTTGCCTTCAGAAGCAGGGCTTGTGTGCGCTGTGGGAACTAGGCCAAGCTCTGGGCTGGGCTGGGTGGGTGGGTGGGTGGCAGAAGGCCAAGCTGCTTTCCCAAGCTCAGCTAGGAAAGCGAGGCCTTGGGGAGGTGAGTCAGAGCATCTTTCTAGCCCACTGTGAAATCCCAAAAGGATTCTGTGGAATGATGACACTCCTTTTCCCTTTCCCCAGGGTGGAGTTCCAGAATAAATTCTACAGCGGAACCGGTTTCAAGTTCCTACCCTTCTCCTTCGAGCACATTCGGGAAGGGAAGTTTGACGAGTGAGCCCATCGTGGGGCTGTGTGCCGGCAGGCTGCCCTCCCCACTCCCTGCACAGTGGTTACCTGTGCTCCTCTTGCCTGTTGGTTGTGTTCCCTGGGTATCGGGGCGTTTGTGTCATCCCCGCCACCCCTCCCCCAGCCGCCTGTGAGTTATTTAGATAGATCCGTCCCTCCCTGAGTCCCCTGCCACCGCCACCTTCATGTGTAGTGTAGAGAGAAGCTGGGCTCTGGCTGTCACTCACACCCACTAGGCACCGGCCTTGCCCTCCCAGCCTCCGTCCAGCCAGAGACAGCCCCTTCTCTGTCCCCCGGTGATGAAAAAGTTTGTGCATTTTACATTTGAGCCCAAAGCCCACGGAAGGAGTGCTGTCACCATCCACACCCAGACTTTGAGCCCCCTCTTCCTGCCACTCTAGTTACTGGTTGGGGGCAGGGGTGCTCTTTAACACGCCCCATTCTTGGGTTAGCAGGGGTAGTTCCAGGAAGGTGGCATGTCTGTCCTCTGCCCATCCCCTCTGGTCTTCAGAACAGTTGTTAATCAGGAATTCAGCTGGACCCAGCTGTGCCGTCGTGCGCGGCTTCTCCCTGTCACTCCCAAGGGTCCCAGGGTGCCCAGCACCACCTCCCTAACCACACCCTCTCCTCCTCCCTCCCAGAATCCCCTCCTTCCCCCTGCCCCTGTGTGTACCCAGCATAACAGCACAGCCGGGAGTGACCCGAGCAGAGAGGTCCTGGGCTGCCTCCTCTGGTTGGAGGCTTCTCAGGCCAAGCTGTGGGCCCCGCCACAAGCACGCTCTCTGGGCAGAGGGTTCAAACCGTTGCTCTTGCCTGGTGCAGACCCCAAGACCTTCCCCTACCCCCAATCATGAGTCTTGAGGGCAGGACCGTAGTCATCCAGGGTGGTTCTGCCTGCAGACCTGCCTTCTCTGCCCTCCCGTGCCCCTCCCCACTTCCACTGGGGACCCCAGTCAAGGGAGTGGGGTCCTGGGCAGCGAAGGCTGGTGCCATTTACGTTTTGCGGATTGGAGGCAATGGCCAGGGCTGCAGTGTGCTGGTTGTGAGAGCTGCACCACCACCCCCACCCCCACGGGCCACCTCTCCTGTCACCCCCAGGGCTATGGCTTTTAGGGCCTTTGAATCATGTGTTGACACAGCAGCCCTGGCTGCTTCAGCTAAATTGAACCTTGGGGCCCCCAGTGGTGGAGATAATCCCCTGAATGGGCCAGGCCCCTGCCCTCCTCCCACCCTGGCTTTTCTGAGTGAGTTACTTAGAGCTGCTCACAACTCTCCTGGGCATGGGCCACCCACCCCAGCTTCCCCGTGTGCTGGCCAGTGTGACCCTGTGCTGAGCCCCTCCCCTCTGGGCCCGGTGGTTTACATGGTGACTTTGCTCTGGGTACAGCAGGGTTTGAAGCAGAGCTCTTTGTCAGGAACCCTGCCCAAGGCCCTTGTGTTCACACATTCCTGTGCTGAATAAAGTGTGTTTGACCCTACCAGGGAGGCTGCCTGTCCTTGTGCCCACAGCCCCTGTCGCAGGCCCCTGCCCCTCCTCCAGCACGTCTGCTTTCCTGTGATCGAGGCCACAGCTGCAGGCCGGCAGTGTGTGAAATTCTCACCTCTCAAGTTTCCTGGGCGCCTTCCCCTCCCTCGAGCCCAGCAGCTTCTCAGATACTGCCTCCAGTGGGGAGGGGACCTGGGGACCCCTCCTCCTCTTCCTTTCCCGCCCTACCCACCCAGACGGCAGGGCACGAGGGGGCCTGGGCATCTGCCCACCCGCCTCTCCCTCTTCTCCAAGTGTGCTTTCCAGGACTCAGGAGCCTGGATATTTTGAGCCCTGATGCCCTTGGCCTTGGTGTAAGTAGAGGCTCTGCGTGGGGTTCCACAGGGCAGCGGGAGAATGTGAGGTGCTGAGGTAGGCAGGCGGCCGAGGAGCCAGCAGGCGGGGCGGGCAGGGAGGGCGCCGGCTCCCTCCTGACTGCCATGTAAGGCACCCACATTCTTCCTCCATGCCCTCCATCCCCATTCCTCCTGGGGCCTCCAGGACAGGGGCTGCGCAGGAATGGGAGCGGCGGGCTGACAGCTGCTGCTCCAGGAGGGGTGAGGGGGGCAGGAACCCCCCTGTTTCATGTTCCTTATCCTTGAGCCCTCTCCTCCCCGACAGGCCACCTGCCCTGGAACAGGCCCTTGAGTGCGGCACCCCCACCTGGCTCCACGCGTGAGCAGTCCAGGATGGGACTCAAGGTGGAGGAACTCTTTAATCTCTGCTCTGTTACTGACTCAAAAGGGAGGCTTAATAAGGAATAGATATTTGGACTCAGTGGAATAGAGTTGAGAGTCCAGAAGTAAATAGATTTACTTTGTGGAAGATTGAGCTTCCACAAAGGGGCCAAGACAATCCAGCATGGAAAGAACAGTCTTCAACAAGTAGTATTTATACAACTGGGTATCCACGTGCGAAAGAACAAATTTGGACTGCAGCCCCCACACTGTATATAAAAATTAACTCAAAGTGGGTCGTAGACCTAAATGTAAAAGTTAAAAACTAAAATTCCTAGGGGAAATTACAGGAGAATGTCTTCGCGAGCTTGGGTTAGGTGATGATTTTTAGATACAACACCAAAAGCAAAGCGATAAAAAGATTAAAGAGGGGCGCCTGGCTGGCACAGTGGGTTAAGCGTCCGACTGTTGGTTTCAGTTCAGGTCCTGATCTCAGGCACAGCACTCAAGGCAGAGCCTCCTTGAGTTTCTCTCCCTCTCCCTCTACCCCACCCCCACCTCTTTCTCTCTCTCTTAAATAAATAAATCTTAAAAAAAAATAAAAAATAAAAGATTAGGGCCGCCTGGGCGGCTCAGTCAGTTGAGCATCCAACTCTTGATTTCGGCTCAGGTCATGATCTCAGGGTCATGAGATCAAGCCCCGCATTGGGCTCTGTGCTCAACACAGAGTCTGCTTCTCCCTCTCTTCCTCTTCCTCTGCCCCTCCCCCTGCCGCATACGCACAGGCTCGCTCTCTCTCTAAAATAAAATAAATCTAAAAACAAAGATAAGGGCCTTAGTCTTACAAGGCTTTGTACTTTAAAGGACAGAATCCAAACAACCCTCACACTGGGAGAAACTGCAAATCATATCTAATAAGGGACATATATCTTGAATATATAAAGAACTTTACAATTCAGTCAGAATTATATAAATACCTTAATTTAAAAGGTAAAATTAGGGGTGCCTGGCTCAGTAGAGTGTGTGACTTTTGATCTCGGGGCAGTGAGTTTGACCCATGTTGGGTATAGAGATTACTTTAAAATAAAATCTTAAGGGGTGCCTGAGTGCCTCAGTCGGTTAAGTGGCTGCCTTCGGCTCAGGTCACGATCTCAGGGTTCTGGGATCAAGCCCGGCGTCGGGCTCCTTGCTCAGCGGGGAGTCTGCTTCTCCCTCTGCCCCTACCCCTGGCTTGTACGCTCTCTCTCTAATAAATAAAAATCTTAAAAAAAAAATGTATAAAAAAGTTAAAAAAATATTTTTTTAATTTAAAAAATGAAAGGATTTAAGTAGGCATTTTTAGGAAAAAAAAAACACAAATGAGCAATAAGCCCATGAAAAGATGCTTAGCATCATTAGGGAAATACAAATCAAAACTACAGGAGGATCTGCCACATCAAACCCACCATGAAAGGCAGTAATAAAGGGACAGTTACAACTGTGGACAAGGATGTGGAGGAATTGGAACTGCAAGGGGGAGGGGGATGGAAAATGGTGTAGCTCCTTCAGAAAGCAGTCTGGCAGGTCTTCAAAATGTTGAATATAGAATTAACATGAGTCAGCAATTCAACTTCTACATATCTACCCAAGAAAAATGGGGGGAAAATGCATACAAACTTGTACACAGGTGTGCATTGTGGTATTGGTCATTGCCCCAAAATGGAAACAACCCAGATGTCCATTAGCTGGTGACTGGATGAGCAAACAGTGGCCCATCCATACATACGATAGGTATTAGTCTACGGTGAAGAGGAATCTAGTACTGACACATGCTATAACATGGATGAGCCTCAAAAGCATTATGCTAAGAAGCCAGATGAAAGACCACATAATGTGTGATTCCATTTATGTGAAATGTCTAGAATGGGCAGATCCGTAGAGACAGATAGTAGATGGGCAGTTGCCTAGGACTGGCTGCTGGATGGGGCTGGGGCTGGATTAAAATGGCAGCAGTGACTGCTAATAGATACCGGGTTTCTTTTGGGGAATGATGAAAATGTAAAATTAGATTATAGTGACAGTTGCACAACTCTGAATTTGCTAAAAAAAAAAAAAAGAAAACACTGAACACTGAATTGAACATTTATTTTTTTAAGATTATTTATTTGACAAAAAGAGAGAGGGCATAAGCAGGGGGAGCTGCAGACAGAGGGAGAGGGAGAAGCAGGCTCCCTGCTGAGCAAGGAGCCCGATGTGGGGCTGGATCCCAGGACCCTGGGATCATGACCTGAGCTGAAGGCAGACACTTAACCAACTGAGCTACCCAGGCGTCCCTGAATTGAATATTTAAATCAGTAAACTTTATAGTCTGTATCAATAAAATGGGGCAGGGCGTGGGAGACCTAGGGCTTCCACAGGGAGAAATTCCTCCCTTGCCCAGCGGAAAAGACCTGGGCTGGCAGGTCATTGGCTAAGCGGAACTTGGGGGATCTAGTGGCCTTGGGCCACCTCCAGCGCAGCAGCTAAAGATGGACTGAGCAGGAACTGAGCCATGGAGGGGGGCGGGGGGGGGGGTGGGAATCCCAGGAGCCCTGGGGTATGGGCGGGGAGCAGGATAGATCCATGGCTCCTGTGTTTAAGGGACATGCCATGTATCCTGATCCCCTTCTTCCGAGAGCAGAAGAGATGCGCTGCCATCAGGCCGCTAGGGCCATATGATCCCCTTCTTATGGAATCCCTGCACCCCAGACCTCTGCTGAGTGAGTCTGTGCTCCCATCCAGGGAGTGCCCCACCTTGAGGTACTGGAACAAGTGTGGGAGAGGGTGGCTTGGTGTTATAGAGATAGGAGACAAGTCCATCAGCATTTGCAGGACCCCACTCTCCGTCCTGTCCTTCACTGGGGGCCTGGGTAGGACTGTGCACCTCTTTCTGCCCCTAGGAGCCCTGGGTGGAAGGGCCACTGGAGCTCCCCTCAGATCCCAGATTCTCAATGACCTGCCTGCTCTCCCTGCTCCCCAGCCAACCCAAGGCATGTCCGGGTGTGGGCTGTCCCCTGGTGGCGAGACAGGGAAGGAGCCACACATTCCTTCTCACATGCAAGGTGGGTGGGATCCTACAGGCTGTGACAGGCCAAAAGCAGTAAGTGACCCTGGAGGTATTCTGGGGTGCATAGGCAGAAGGTCAGGCTGGCCAGAAACAAAAGAGGAGACAGATGGAGAATGGAGAGCCCAGCTCCCTTGTTCCACACACGTTAATTGAAAAATAAAGTGTGTCATGGTAAAATGATCAGACAGTACAAAAGGCCCTATGATAAAAGCCCCCCTCCCACCCTGAGAGTCCCAGTGCTCCACCCAAGGCAGCCACTGTTTCCATGGCCTTTTTTTTTGGTTTAAAAACACAAATGGGAGTTTGCTATACCCACTAGTTTGATCTTTAAATATAAATATATAGTTTGCAGAACATTAACACAACACATTGTCCTCATCCTTTTTTTTTTAGCAAATGATATTTTATCCAGTTGATGTACCTTAATTTCTTCAGCCAGCCCCCTCTTGTCCTCAAAGAGTTCCCAGCCTGGTTGGCAAGATGAGCAGAGACAGTGTGACTTGTCCGGAGTAATCCATGAAGCTCCTGCCCAGCATCCATGAGCTCAGGCCTTGAATGTGCTACCAACCCCCTGGAAGGTGTCCCTAATCTTTTGCTGCTGCCAGCAACCGCCACCACTCTAGATGAATCCAGATCCCATAGAGAGGCACCCTGACCTGACAACCTGCAGCCCAACTCCCCCAACCCTCGTGTGCCCTAAGATCCAGAAATGCTGGTAAAATGGTCCTGGGAGGAAAGTCTGACAAGTCTTACCTAGAGCAAAGAGTGTTTGGAGGAGAAATTGGAGGGGAGTGGAGAGAGGCCCAGGGGCTATAGACTATGGACCCAGGAGGGCACAGCTCTCTG
This sequence comes from Halichoerus grypus, assembly GCF_964656455.1. NCBI lineage: Eukaryota > Metazoa > Chordata > Mammalia > Carnivora > Phocidae > Halichoerus > Halichoerus grypus. Next base: position 189,779,498 of record NC_135713.1, read on the forward strand.
GGCTAGTCTTGGAGCTGCTCCCTGGGAAAGGGTGAGAACCTTCTGATACCAGGAACTGACTGGGAGCAGGGCTGCACCTCCCACAGGAGCTGCTCACTGAGCTGGGAACAAGGCAGGGGGACTGCAGTTTGTGTCTGTGGCTGGGCAGGGGGCAGAGGAGCAGGGCAAGCTCGGTGGACTCCTGTGTTCTCTTTTGGTTCAGGCTCTGGATTCTCTGCACTGGCAACTCTTCCTCTGACCCCTCTCCTTTCTCTAAGCAGTTTCACTCAGGCCTGACAACCGGGAAAAAGCTACATATGCCTCCAAAAGGACCCAGAATCCTCTTAGAAAGTGTGTTCCTCCTGAAGGGCCCACCACTTCATGCCACCACATAGCTTCACCTGACCCCACCGTGCCCAGGCAGACAGCCTAAAAAGTTGCATCATTTGGGAATGGTGGCAAGAACGCTGGTCTGGGAGTTAGGAGGTCCAGGTTCTAGTCCTAGACATGTTCTCCTGCTAGTTACTGATCTTGTCCAAGTCACTTCCTTTCTCTGGCCCTCAGTTTCCCAATATGTACAATGAAGATATGGGCTCCGCCTGTCCCACTTCGGCTACCCTTTAAGCATCAAATGGAGAGCCCTTACCTGCCCCCCAGCCCGCCCTGCCCCACCACGGCCAGTCCACGCTCACATGACCCATCTCTCCAACTTCCTGAACTTTTAGTTCCTCAAATCTGCCCAGCTCTTTCTTTACCCTTCCACAGTCTTCATATATACATTTTCTCTGCCGGGAATGCTCTCTCCTCCCTGTTTCCTAGTCAATCCCAATTTAATTCATATTAAATGTTCCTTCCTTTTGGAAGCCTTAGGCTGGGTAACTTTGTATTTCTTCACAGCATCACAACTTTATTTATGTTAGGGTGGCCAGTGTCCTGGGCTAAGAATTGCAACAAGCAGGACAGAGTTTATTGTCTAAGGGAGGAGAGGGGCCAGACATTCCAAGAGAAGTCACCGGAGTTTCTGTCAGGCTGGGTCTTTTAAGTTTTTTTTGTTTTGTTTTGTTTTAAGGGGTTTTGAAGGATGTGAGAGGGTCACATCTGTGTCCATGGGGTGGTGGGATGGGGGGGTGTCAACTCTTGGCCAGGTAAAACAGGAGGTGGCAGGTTCTTTGAGGAGCTCTGTCCCGGGCTCATCCGGGATATGGGTTGTGGTCAAACTAGAGAAGAATATGTTTTGTAGTTGGGGTCTACTTTCCTAGAATGGAGGGCACCATAACCTAGAAGAACAAAGTTAGGGCCAAGTGCAGACACCTGTGAGTTTTGTCTGTAAGCTTTGCTGGGGCTGGGGGTGGAGTTTGAACGTATTCCTTTCCATTTTTTTTAGGAGTAAATTTATTTATTTAGAGCACATGAGCGGGGAGGGGGTAGAGGGAGAAGGAGAGAGAGAAGCTCAAGCCGACTCCCTGCTGAACCCCATGTGGGGCTGGATCTCACAACCCTGAGATCATGACCTGAGCCAAAATCAAGAGTCAGAGGCTTAAACGACTGAGCCACCCAGGCCTCCAGATTCCTTTCAACTTATGTATTTGCTTTCTAGGTTTTCCCTAAAGGAGGGTGGCCGTGCCTGGTACAAAATAAAACTCCAAATAAAAATATCTGTTGGACAGTTGCCTGGATGGAGGGCAGCGAATTACATGTGAAAGCTCTTCAGGTACAATAGTACCTGAAGGCGCTTGTGAAGGGCAGCGGGTCACAGCCCGGGCTTTTGATGACACGGGTCACGCGCTCCCACACCACGTGCGGTCAGGAGACACCCTCGGGGCTGGGGTCTGGGACCCAGAAGCGCGGTCTTCCCAGAGCGGGCTGGCGCACCACCTTCTGTGCCACGTGGCCTGAGGCCCGCAGCTGATTGGACGCGGGCCGTCCCGCCCCCTAGCCAGGCGCAATTGATGCCCCGCGGGGCCCCCGCCAGCCCGAGACCGCAGGAACATGGAGGCAGCCGCTGTGGCGGCGGTCCTGGGCTTCCTGCTCCTGGCCGCCGCGGGCGGCTCGGCCGGGGACGAGGCCCGGGAGGCGGCGGCCGTGCGGGCGCTGCTGGCCCGGTTGCTGGGGCCCGGACCGGCGGCCGCCTTCTCGGTGTCGGTGGAGCGCGCCCTGGCGGCCGAGTCCGGCCTGGACACCTATCGCTTGAGCGGCGGCGGCGCCGGGGCGCGGGTACGGGTGCTCGGCTCCACCGGCGTGGCCGCCGCCGCGGGACTGCACCGCTACCTGCGCGACTTCTGCGGCTGCCACGTGGCCTGGTCGGGCTCTCAGCTGCGCCTGCCGGAGCCGCTGCCCGCCGTGCAGGAGGAGCTGACCGAGGCCACGCCCAACAGGTACGGGGCGCGCCGAGTCCCACGCCGCTCGCGGCCGCCTGCACCTGCCTGCCGCCTCCCGCCCCCGGGCGCCCGCCTCGCAGAGTCCCGGCCCCGCCCCGCGCCAGCTACTGCGCCGGGACTGATGGGGCGCTGGCCTTAGGGTCGCTCTGCCTCCAAAAGCCGGGTGTCCTTGAATAAGTCAGCCTCTCAGAGCCTCAGCTGGGTCACTGAAAAATGGAAATAATGACGTCTATCGCGCAGTGTTGGTCGTGAGGATTTGCACCGTGACGGGCGTAGACTTTGTGGTGCATAATTAGGGACCAGAAAATGCTATTCCTTTCCTTCCACCTTCTCTTGGAAGATGCCCACCAAGGAATGACACCCACCCCCTCACAGCCTCGGTTCTGGCGCGTGTCCCACCGCAGGGAGGTGGTGTGTTCACACACCTGTCTCCACATTGGCTGTGGGACCCCCCCCTTTCCAGGACAGGGACCTATGTTGCCATAGAGCGCTTAACCACTGTGCAGAAGGGGTCTCTCGAAGAGTTGACTGGAAATGCAAATACTGCCTGGGACAGCCGGGGGGCACCTCAGAAGCTCCCATATTGATGCGGACAGGCGGACGCCCCGAATGGGAGGCCCTCAGGCCCCTCATAAGCAGGTTCTTGGCTTTTTGGGAGAAAGATTCAAGGGCAAGCTGCTTAGAGAAGGGAGAAAGATTTATTAAATCTAGGGACAAAGATATTATTAAGTCTAGAAGTAAGAAAGGTGCTATTTCACAAAGTAGCCATCTCTCCCAGATGAGGAAGAGGACACCCCTTTGCCTCTAACGAAGGGTTTTTTGTAAGTTTTTCAGATTAGCTATCCGTATAGGGAGAGGCTTACTTTTTAACTTTGGGTGTTTTAAAGATTTTATTTATTTATTTATTTATTTGAGAGAGTGAATGAGCAGGAGCAGGGGGAGGGGCAGAGGGAGAAGCAGACTCCCCGCTGAGCAGGGAGCGCAATGCAGGGGCTCCATCCCAGGACCCTGAGATTATGACCTGAGCCAAAGGCAGCCGCTTAACTGACTGAGCCACGCTGGCGCCCCTAAACTTTGCGTTTAACCTTTACTTTGGGTGGTTAATTTTTCCATTGTGTTAGGGTTGTGATTGGGTTGTGGAATTACCCATGGGGAGCAAGTTTAAGAATGTCCAACCCTTGTGGCTTTTACTGCTGGAGGAAGTGGGGTCTTGTAGTTTTCCATGAGTGGGATCTTGTGACTCTTTTTATGACCTGCTGACTTTTAGGTTAAGGGTCAACCTAAAACCAGAATGGCTTTATTTTGGCCGCCTTGTCTCCCTAGCCTCTCTTCCCTCCTGCCTCAGTACTGAGTCTCAGCGCCACCTGGCATGGGTCCTGGAGTGAAGCAGTAAAGGGGCCACAACCCCTCCCCTCTGGGCTAGATCTGGGGAGGGGGGGTTGTTCCGGGGCAGGGGACCCTCAGAGGTTGGGGGACGTCCCCTCTGCCCCCAGGGACATGCTGCAGCTCATGACCCCACCCGCAGGTACCGCTATTACCAGAATGTGTGCACACACAGCTACTCCTTCGTGTGGTGGGACTGGGCCCGCTGGGAGTGGGAGCTGGACTGGATGGCACTGAATGGCATCAACCTGGCACTGGCCTGGAGTGGCCAGGAGGCCATCTGGCAGCGGGTGCGTTTCCCCCCACCCCGCCCCATGTTCCTGTCTCCCCACAGCTCAGGGTCTGACACACAGAATAAAGACTTAAGAAGTGTTTGTGGTGTGCATGATGGCCCCAGCTCTCTGGAAACAGGCTTCCATTGCTGAGCTGAACACAGAGGAGCACTTCCTGGGGGCTGGACCCCAGCACCCCACTAGAAACGCTAAGGAGTTGGGCTCCCCTCTCTCCCACCCCCACAGCTGGTCAGGCTGCTGCTTCCATGGATTCTGTCTCATCCTCTTCATCCTTATTCATGGCTCCAGTGCAGGCTCTTGCCCCCTCTCCTTGAAGGACTCCCCCCGCTACACACACACACCCAAGAGTCTTTGAACAGGACTCCTGGCTCCTAAGTTCCACCAGTGTCCTTTCTGAGATGCAGATCTGGTGGAGACCTGCTGCTGTCAACACTCAGGAGCTCCCCTCAGTTTCAGGCTTTGCCCTGCCTGGGCCTTTCCGTGCGCCTGGGCCCTGAGGGTTCTTGCTGCTGGGGGCCGGGTGGGGGGTTGCTCTTTAGTCTCCCTGCAGAGCTGGTCTCACCCCTCATTCTAAGCGACCTTGTTCCGTGAGGCCTTCTAAGGCCCCTTTCCCATTTGGGGGAGAGCCCCTTTGTGCCTCCCCTCACCCTTGCAGCAGAACTGACTGATTAGTAAACTCACCTGTTCACAGGTCTGTTTCTCCTGGACTGTGAGCTCCTGGCAAGGGTCACGTTTTGTCTTAGTAACTCTAGGGCTCAGCACAGAGAAGAGATGAATGAGTGTTGAGTGAATGAATTAATGAACGGAGATGAATGTATTTATATGTATTTATGTGTGGGGATCACCCTCCTCCTCAGGTGTACCTGGCCTTGGGCCTGACCCAGTCAGAGATCGATGAGTACTTCACAGGCCCCGCCTTCCTGGCCTGGGGGCGCATGGGCAACCTGCACACCTGGGGTGGCCCCCTGCCCCGCTCCTGGCACCTCAAACAGCTTTACCTACAGGTAAAAGGACGGGGAAGGAAAGGGGGCAGAATTGGACAGTGCTACATAGTCCTGGGCCAAGGAGGGTGGTATTTGGCTAGCCTTGGGGCTCTTAACTAGGCCTTGGGGACTCTGTGTGCTGGGGGGGGGGGAGTGAGGGCTTCCCATCTTAGGGCCACGCCCACCACCTCCCCCTCCACTCTGCCCCCCTCCCCCAGCATCGGATCCTGGACCGCATGCGCTCCTTCGGCATGATCCCAGTGTTGCCTGCCTTTGCAGGGCACGTCCCCAAGGCTCTCACCAGGTAACGTTCCCCTCCTTCCCTCCATCTTGGCTCAGAGAGGGAATTTATTTTTCCCTGCAAGACGTGATTTAAAGAAAAATTGAAGTTCTGGATGGAGGCCTGGGCTTGATTGCTGGCCTTCCTCTCCTGTGGCTGGGAAAATTCTTCGAGGCCCAACTGAGACCTCCCCTCCTTCGGGTAGCCTTGCTGGGGCCCCCAGCCTTGGTTAGCACCTCCTTCATGCTCATGAGCACCTGCTTCGCACCACTGTCACAGGGCTTGCCAGGGCTCAGAGCAGAGGCGGCACTGGGCCACATCTTGAAAAATGAGTGTTGCTTGTTTCAGCCGGTGGGAGGGGGAGAGAGCAGAAGCTTTACAGATAAGGTGAAACTCAAAGGATGTTGAGGAGTAACCAGCTACAGAAGCAGAGAGGGAGGAGGAAAGGATTCCAGCCACAGGGGGCACAGTCTGTGCAAAGGCACGGAGGCACGGGAGAGTGGGATGAGTTCCGGAAACTGCAGATAAGCCAGTGAGGCTGGTGGTGAATACTGTGTCAGCCTCCAGTAAATGTTTGGATTGCCGCCTCCTCCCCTGCTAGGGTGTTCCCTCAGGTCAATGTCACCCAGCTGGGCAGCTGGGGACACTTCAACTGCTCCTACTCCTGCTCCTTCCTCCTGGCTCCGGAAGACCCTCTATTCCCTATCATTGGGAGCCTCTTCCTGCGGGAGCTGACCAAAGAGTTTGGCACGGATCACATCTATGGGGCCGACACTTTCAACGAGATGCAACCCCCCTCCTCGGAGCCCTCCTACCTTGCGGCAGCCACAGCCTCTGTCTACCAGGCCATGATCACAGGTTTGATGCCAGGGGGAGCTGGGAAGGGGAGCCTCCCTTCACCCTCAGGGACATGGGTGCAGCAGAGGTCAGTGGGGTGGAAAGAGGCAGCACCTGACAGTTGACCAAGCACTTGTACACACACACCATCTCACTTAACCACACTGCGGTTCGGAGGTGAGCTCTGGAGCCAGACAGCCTGCTCAGACCCTGGCCTGTGTGACTTGTAACAAGTTACCTCCCACCCAGTGCCTCAGTTGCGTCATCTGTAAAATGGGGCTACTGGGGCTACCTCATAAGCAGAATGATGCCTGGCCCAGAGGAAAGTGCCATTAAGTGCTGGCTATTGCAAGTATTTCATTTGGCCTCTGCCTCCGAGCTGAGGGAGGTAATGCGGGCTAGAGGTTAGGGGATGTGTTCAAAGCTGGTGGGTGCCCTTCCTGGTGCTCAAGGAACCCAGTGCTCCTTCCTGCCAGTTACAGGGGAGGGGCAGAGAGGGGTCAGGTCAGCAGTGGCTGGGTGGGGAGGCCTCCGTGTCAGCCAGGAAGGGAACCCACTTGGGTCCAGGACCTGTGGCCTCAGCCTCGTCCCAGAGCCTGTCAGGTCTGCATATTCTCCTGAATCAGAACGACTTGGGCTTGGGCCCAGGGGTCTGTTTGTTTTTTTTTTTTTTTAATTTTATTTATTTATTTGACAGAGGGAGAGATAGCGAGAGCAGGAACACAAGCAGGGGGAGTGGGAGAGGGAGAAGCAGGCTTCCCGCCGAGCGGGGAGCACGATTGACCTGAGCTGAAGGCAGATGCTTAAGGACCCAGGCGCCCCCCCAGGGATCTGTTTTAAGCAGCCTTCTGGGTAATTTTGATGCTTCATGAAGCTTGCCCACACTGCCCTAGAGCTCCCAGCTGGGAGGAGGAGGCGATGGGAAGGGGGTGTGTGATGCAGTGCCCTGTGGGTTGGGGGTTACAGAGGAAGGAGCGGTCTGTGATTAGAGTCATTTAACTTCTCTGGACCCCCGTTTCCTCATCTGTAGAATGGGTGAACGTTCCCCTGCCCTCTCTCCTCTCATCAGTCCGCTTCTCTGTCTCCCTACCCCTGCCCCAACCACAGTGGACCCTGACGCCGTGTGGCTGCTCCAAGGCTGGCTCTTCCAGCACCAGCCCCAGTTCTGGGGGCCGGCCCAGGTGAGAGCCGTGCTGGGGGCGGTGCCCCGTGGCCGCCTCTTGGTTCTGGACCTGTTTGCTGAGAGCCAGCCCGTGTACGTCCGAACGGCCTCCTTCCACGGCCAGCCCTTTATCTGGTGCATGCTGCATAACTTTGGGGGCAACCACGGCCTGTTCGGGGCCCTGGAGGCCGTGAACCGGGGCCCTGCAGCGGCCCGCCTCTTCCCCAATTCCACTATGGCGGGCACGGGCATGGCCCCTGAGGGCATTGGCCAGAACGAAGTGGTCTATGCCCTCATGGCCGAGCTGGGCTGGCGGAAGGACCCGGTGGCCGATTTGGAGGCCTGGGTGACCGGCTTTGCGGCCCGTCGGTATGGAGTCGCCCACAAGGGTACAGAGGCCGCATGGAGGCTGCTTCTGCGGAGTGTCTACAACTGCTCCGGGGAGGCCTGCAGCGGGCACAATCGCAGCCCTCTGGTCAGGAGGCCATCCCTGCGGATGGTTACCACTGTCTGGTACAACCGCTCCGATGTGTTCGAGGCCTGGCGCTTGCTGCTGACGGCCGCTCCCGCCCTGGCCGCGAGCCCCGCCTTCCGCTACGACCTGCTGGACGTCACTCGCCAGGCGGCCCAGGAGCTGGTGAGCCTCCACTACGGGGAGGCCAGGACCGCCTACCTCAACAAGGAGCTGGTTCCCCTGCTCAGGGCGGCAGGCACCCTGGTCTACGAGCTTCTGCCTGCGCTGGACACAGTGCTGGCGAGTGACCGCCGCTTCCTGCTGGGCGGCTGGCTGGAGCAGGCCCGGGCGGCCGCCGTCAGCGAGGCCGAGGCCCGTTTCTATGAGCGGAACAGCCGCTACCAGCTGACGCTGTGGGGGCCCGAGGGCAACATCCTGGACTACGCCAACAAGCAGCTGGCCGGGCTGGTGGCTGACTACTACACCCCGCGCTGGGAGCTCTTCGTGGACATGCTGGTCGCGAGCCTGGTCCAAGGCATTCCCTTCCAACAGCACCAGTTTGACGAGAACGCCTTCTGGCTGGAGCAGACCTTTGTCTTCGGCACACGGAGGTATCCCAGCCAGCCCCAAGGTGACACTGTGGACCTGGTCAAGAAGCTCTTCCTCAAATATTACCCGCGGTTGCTGGCTGGCTCCTTGTGACAGATGAACCACCCCTGGGTGGTGTGCTTCCCAAATTCCAGGCCTGGGCAAAGGAACTCAAGACCTGCCAGAGGATCAGGCATGGGAAACTGGGAGGGAGGTGAGCCGCCCTCCTCCACCACCCCAAATTTGGGATCAAAGTACTATTTTAATACAACTTAATAAACTGGTGAATCACCTGGGCCTGTCAGACTGTCACTACCATGATGCCTGGGAGGACTCGGGGCTATAGGATGGACACTGGGGTGAGGCTCTTTCTCCCTGCCCCCTTGCTTTGGCCTCCCCATTTCTGATACTAACACCCGACCTTGGAACTGGGAATGCCCTGCCAAAACGTTTACTTTCACACCCTCAGCAGCAAACTTTGGAACCTATAATTGTCCCAATGGGGCAGAGGCACACCCAGGGAAGATGTGCCCAGGGCACTTAGTGCCCACATGAGAGCCCACATCTCCTAGTTGCAAAGCTTTGCCCTGCTTCTGACCAGCCACTGAAGAAGGGGTATTCCAAGCATCTCTGCCTTGACCAGCAGCAGGATGGGGAGAGTAGGCCCCAGACCCGAAGGAGGGCTCAGCCTTGAGATTAGGCTGGAGACACAACAAAGGGTGGGGACCCCGCAGGCGGGGGCGGGAGCGGGGGCAGGGGCGGAGCAGAGCAGGTGGTAATCTAGCTCAGAGACCCGAGCCTTGCACTCCCCACACTCCTCTCCCCATGGACCGCACCGTGGTGCTCATCACTGGCTGCTCCTCCGGCATTGGCCTGCACCTGGCCCTGCGTCTGGCATCCGACCCCTCGCGGAGCTTCAAAGGTATATGAGGGGCTGGGATGGAGAGAAAGGAGCAGCCCAGATCCAAGGGGACCCAGGTAGGGGTAAGCAGGGAATTCAGATCCTCGTCTTCTTCCGGAACCTCCAGTGTATGCCACGCTGCGGGACCTGAGGGCGCAGGGCCCGCTGTGGGAGGCGGCCCGGGCCCGAGGGTGCCCTCCTGGCTTCCTGGAGACATTGCAGCTGGACGTGAGGGATGCAGACTCTGTGGCCGCTGCCCGGGCACGCGTGACCGAGGGCCGCGTGGATGTGCTGGGTGAGCCTCCCCGCAACACGTGTGCAGGAGCCTTTCCGGCGCTGTGTCCAAACCAAAATGTCCCGAGGCCCAGGGACCTACTGGGTCCGAGGACAGAGAGGCAGGCAGGGCCCGACTTCTCTCCCCTCAGTGTGTAATGCGGGGCGGGGCCTGCTCGGGCCGCTGGAGGTGCATACGGCTGGCGCCGTGGGGTCCGTGCTGGACGTGAACGTGGCGGGGACGGTGCGGACACTGCAGGCCTTCCTGCCCGACATGAAGCGCCGCCGCTCGGGACGCATACTGGTGACGGGGAGCATGGGCGGCTTGATGGGTGCGTGGAATGGGGCGGGGCCAGCGGGAGGGGCGGAGCCTGGTGGCAGTGCCACGGGCTGCAGTGGGCTCCTCGTGGAGACCCTCCCAGACGCGCATCCAAAGCCTCTTCTCCCCTCGAAGGGCTGCCGTTCAACGCCGTTTACTGCGCCAGCAAGTTCGCGATCGAAGGTCTATGCGAGAGTCTGGCGGTTCTGCTGCCGCCCTTCGGGGTCCAGTGAGTCACCGCTCCGCCCCCGGGACCCCTGACCCCTGACTTTGGGAACTCCAGCACCCTGTCCTGTTGGAACCTCTCTCAGGCGTTCTCCCTGGCCCCTCCCCACTGCGGCTCACATTTACTGTGTGCCAGGGCACTTGCCACTCGTTACCGCACCTCTGCTGCCATCCAGCTGGGAAGCTCGGCCCGAAGAGGTTAGGTGACTGGCCCAAGGTCACACAGTAAGGGAGCCTGCCAGGTTGGAATTCTGATGCAAATCCTCACACGCCCGAATGGCTGTGGGGCGGGGGTGGGAGGCAGGGGTGCTTTTCGGGCAGTAAGCCGCTTTTCAAAGGCTCTGGTTACTCGGTGCCCGCCGCCGTCGCACAGACCCCCGTCCCTCCTGCCCTGCCCGCCCGGCCCGCCTTGCCCTGCCGGGCGGTGGGGCTGGGTTCCCGCCCGCTGGCTGCGCCCCCGCCCACTCGCCCCTCTGGGCCCGCAGCGTGAGCCTCATCGAGTGCGGCCCGGTGCGCACCGCCTTTCTGGAGAAGCAGGAGGGCGTCCCGGGAGGGGCGCTGGACGGCGCGGACGCCGAGACCCGGGTCCTCTTCTCCCGCTACCAGCGCCATTTGGAGCGGATCTTCCGCGAGGCCGCGCAGGACCCGGAGGAGGTGACCGAGGTAGGCGCCGGGCGCGGCCCCGGGACCAGGGACGGCGCGCGGGGGGTGGAGGCCAGCCCCCGGCCAGCCCCCGGCCAGCCCCGGCCAGCCCCGGCCAGCCCCCGGCCAGCGCGCCTCCCTCCGCCGCCGCAGGTCTTCCTCGCCGCGCTGCGCGCCCCGCGTCCCGCGCTGCGCTACTTCAGCACCGAGAGCTTCCTGCCCCTGGCGCACCTGCGCCTGGCCGACCCCAGCGGCTGCAGCTACGTCGCCGCCATGCACCGCGCGGTGTTCGCCGACGAGCCCGCGGAGGAGGAGACGGCCTCGGACCGCGGCGGCCCCGTGCTCTGCGCCCCTCCCGCCGCCGCCGCCCCGCAATAAAGTCTTGGCCCGCCGCTGTCTGCCGCTCTCTCCTTTGTGCCCCAGGGGCGCGCGGCTCCGGGGGACGGCGCCAGGCGGCCGGCTCACCGCACCTGTGCGACAAGTGGCGCGTGCAGCGGGTGGGTGACCTGGAAAGATCATGGTTAGCCCGGGTTATGCCTATGCGGAAACCGAGGCCCAGAAAGAGGAAGGAGCTAGTCCGCGGAAGGGCAGGGTGGAGAATGGTCCCTGGATTCCCACGGGGTGTCTGCAGCAGGAGTTAGGTGGACCTGGGAAGGGGGAGAGTAGGGGTATGACTTGACCCCCACTAGTCATGGGACCTCAGGCAAGGGCCTTATCCTCTCTGAGTCTGTTTTTTTTTTTTTTTTTTTAAGATTTTATTTATTTATTTTACAGAGAGTTAGCGAGAGCAGGAACACAAGCAGGGGGAGCGGGAGAGGGAGAAGCAGGCTCCCCGCTGAGCACGGAGCCCGATGCGGGGCTCGATCCTAGGACCCTGGGATCATGACCTGAGCCGAAGGCAGATGATTAACGACTGAGCCACCCAGGCGCCGCTCTCAGTCTGTTTTCTTATCTGTAAAATGGGTATAAGACCTATGTCATGGAGTGTATGAAAGGATTAGTTGAGGTAATGTCTGGAACTGCTGGGATAGAGGTCTTATTATTGTTTTTTAAGATTTTATTTATTTGACAGAGAGAGAGAGGACAAGCAGGGGGAGCGGCAGAGGGAGAGGGAGAAACAGGCTCCCCACCAAGCAGGGAGCCTGATGTGGGGCTCCATCCCAGGGCTCCAAGATCACGACCCCAGGCGAAGGCAGACACTGACTGAGCCACCCAGGCGCCCCTGGGATGGAGGTCTTAACAGCAGGCACCGCTATTATTACTACTACTGGGGGTGTTACTCTTGTAATTGTGTTCCTGTGTGGAAGCCAGATGTGTAAAGAAGAAACAAAGCTAAGTGAGTCAAAAGGATACAGCTCCATCCTCCTCTGTGCCCCTGCCCTAGACAAAACTCAGCTGGAGGGATCCCCACCAGCCCAGAAGCTGCCACTCACCAGGGGGTTCAGCTGAGGCTCCAGGCCTGGTGGGTCGGCCCAATGGGCTGTCCTTCCTGAAGTCAGGGGAAGGCGCTGGAGCGGCAGGAGCCAGTGAAAGGGCCAATCTTCTAGGGTGCTGGAGGTGGAGTGGAGAATAGGTGGAGACTAGGCCCGGGGTTGCAGGCAGAAGAAGGATAGGTGTGCCCAGGAGATGGGACTGGGGAAGGGAGTAGGAGACGGGGAGGGAAATGACCATTTGGAGTGGGCAGGGGCCTGGCTGCTGGGGTTTTGTGTGGAACCTGAGGGGGGCGGGGAGGAGGCACCGCATCTTGGCCCGCTGCTACCTCCAGGTAGTGGTCTGCTCTGGGCCGTTGGACTGCTGGCCGCTTCTGCTCCTGGGACAGGGGACCTCAGCCAGCTCATCCCTGCCTATCCCCCTGCCCTGCTGGCCCTGATGGTTCTGCTGTCCCTTCAGGATCCAGAAAGGCCACAGAAGTGGAAAGGGCCAACGTGGCATGAATCTCTGAGACATAGGCCCTGCTCTCAGAGCTCAGCTCCTGTCACCCAAGCTGCTCTTTTGCACCCCTGTGTGAGCGTGTGTATGGATGTGTGTGTATGCGTGTGCTCACAAGGTCACCCCTGGGAGGTGGGGACACAATGATGAGAAAGGCAAAGTGTAATCCCTCCAAATTACATTCATACTTTTTTTTTTTTTTTAGATTTTATTTTTTAAGTAATCTCTACACCCAGTGTGGGTTTTGAACCCACAACCCCGAGATCAAGAGTCCCATGCTCCACCGACTGAGCCAGCCAGGCTCAGTTAGGTTGACCTGGGAAGGGGGAGAGTCAAACCCTTAATAGTCTCATGCAGTCCCATGACTTTGAAGACCATTTATATGCCGATGAGCCCCAGCAAAGTCTCCAGTATCCCCAACTCCATTGTTTCCCACAAACTCCAGACATACATCTCCAACTCACTACTCAACATCTCTTCTTGAGTCCTAATAAACTTAATGTGTCCAAATGCCAAGTCCATTCCAGCCCTACCACTGCTCTTGCCCGTCTACCTCGCTTCAGTATTTGACAACTGCATTCTTCTTTCTCGCTCATCCCTCAACCAGTTCATCAGCAGGAACCTTCAACCTTCAAAGCAGATTCGGAAATCACCCTGGTCTATGCAGGCACCATCTCTTCATCTGGATTATTGCTGTAGTTTCCTAATTGGTTTCCCTGATGCCACCCCTGCCCACCAACAGTACAATTTCCACAGAGCACCCAGAATGACCTTTTAAAAATGAAAGTTATTTCATGTCTGTGCTTAAAACACCTCCTGTGGCTTTCTAAGTAAAATCCAAGGCTTTTCCCCAAGACCTCCAACACGTTCTTTGATCTGGCCCCCACCTCCTTTCTGACCTTACCTCTCACCACTTCCCATCATCTGATTCAGCCCTGCTGGCTTTCTGCCCCAGGACCTTTGAACTGGCTGTTCCTCTGTCTGGTTCACTTTCCCTAATCTCTGATTATTCTCTTCTTTTAGGTCTTTGCTGTTTCCCTGGACAACCTTATCTAAAATAGCATTCCCTTCCCTCCACTGTAGTCCCCTTACCTTGTTTTATTTTTCTTCATGGCACTTACCATCAATAGATGTGTTATAGATTTATTGACTTGCTGACTTTATTGTTATACATTTATAACTTTTACCACCCCATCCCAAGACACACAGGAATCTAAGCTCCAGGGGAGGCCCTTTGTTTTGTTCACTGGTTGATCCCTTGTACCTAGAATCATTCTTGATCATGGGAGATACTAAATTCACACTTACTGAATAAAAATGAGTGTTGGTTCACAACCTGGGCAGTTCCCTGGGTGAAATCTGAAACTGGCCCTTGTACACAGAGGGCAAGGAGAGACAGAAGAAAGAAGCAGACCACTCCAGATTGGTAGGTGGTGGGTTTCATAAGCAAGCGAACTGACATACGAGACTTGTCCTGGGCGGCTGCAAGATCTCTGCACTTGCCCACAAGAATCTTAAAAGTTTATATAGAAGCCTTCAATAGGTTCAGTCACCTATAATGTCCAGATGGTCTCAACAACATTGCTCTCTCAAGGCTCCCACTGTGGGAATATTCTGACAGAGGAGGGGGCGAGGAACCTACAATTGCCTAGGTCCAGCCTGAGTCAACTGGCAGTCACATTTTCTTGATGATCTCTTCCAACAATGACTCTGTGTGGGACTGTGCTCGGATGTTTCAAGGTACTTCCTGAGAGTCTGCAGTTTGTTTGTTCATTTTGGGTCCTCCCTTTAAAAATCCAACCTAAGGGGGCGCCTGAGTGGCTCAGTTGGTTAAGCCATTAGGCATCTGCCTTTGACTCAAGTCATGATCCCAGAATCCTGGGATCGAGCCCCCATCGGGCTCCCTGCTCTTGGGGAGACTGCTTCTCCCTCTCCCTCTGCCTGCTGCTCCCCCTGCTTATGCTCTCTCTCTCTGTGTGTCAAATAAATAAATAAAATCTTAAAAAAATAAAATAAAATCCAACCTAAGGTGTCTCCTGCCAGAAGCCTGGCCTCAATGCCTTTGTGGCTCTATAACTCTTCCAATCCTTAACTCCAGGGGCAGATCCAGGCTCTGTGGGGCCAGAGGCTTATACACCTTTGGGACACCTCTTTATTTTTAAGGAATTTATTTTTAGGTAATCTCTACACCCAATGTGGGGCTTGAATTTACAACCCTGAGATCAAGAGTTGTATGTTCTATTGACTGAGCCAGCCAGGCGCCCCTTGGGACACCTTTTTAGGGTGCTGGGTGGCTCAGTCGATTAAGCGTCTGCCTTCAGCTCAGGTCATGATCCCGGGGTTCTGGGATGGAGCCCCAAGTCTGATTCCCTGCTCAGTGGGGAGCCTGCTTCTCCCTTTCCCTCTGTCCTCCCCCCCTGTTTTGCTGGCTGTCTCTCTCAAATAAATAAATAAAATCTTTTTTTAAAAAGGAATACAAAACAAACCCCCATAATTATGAAAATGAGCATTTGTTTAGTTTGGGAAAATAAACCACAGCACATTACTGGAATCTTTGGAAATTGGTTTCCCTCCCTTTTGAGATCTCTGTGGACACTTTATTTGAAATATCTCCTGATGGCAACCTGGCTTCCTCTCCCCAGGGAGACTACCAATTCCAGCCTTTCCGGCCCCATTAGCTTCACAGTAAACGCTTGCCACTAGGTCTCCCCCTCCTCCCTTTTCTCCTGTCTGGAGACCATCCTCTGGCAACTCTACTGAGCTGCCATGCAGAGCTCTCCTCCTCTCTCCCTCAAACTGGTTCTGGGTGGTGTGGAGAGCTCCCCACAGAGCCACAAGACCTCTGCCATTACTTCCTTATATGTTCCTGGAACATAGAGGGCCTCAATTTCCTCAACTGTGAGATGGGGACTCGGACAGAGTTGTCCTGTGGCCTCCCACAGGAGGATCCTCGGACTGGGAGGGCGCCAGGAGGGCGGCGGGGACTCTTGAGTCCTGATTTAAGTGCCACCCTGTGACCCCCACCTCTGTAATTTATTAAGAGGAAAGCCAGGTGTTAGTTCTGCCTTTGCCGCTGTCTCCTGGGTGACCTGGCTGAAGCCATTCTCTTCTCTCAGGGTCTAAAGGACATCCGCAAAACGCTTTCAGGTCCGCCTTGCCCTCCACGCTCCAGATCCCCGTCCGGTGGGATCTGGAAACAAGGCTTCACCCGCCTCCCTAGCCTCTGCGTTCGGCCCCGCCCCCTCGGCCGGCCTCGCCCCACTACAAAGTCTCGCGAGATCCCGAACCGAGCGGAGACTGTGGCCTTTCTGCCGTTCCGTAGCTCGGAGACGCAGCTGCTGAACTAGTGTTTCCGGGTCGCGGCCAGGTAAGCCTCCGCGGATGCGCTAGCGGAACCTAAGCCCAGCGGTCTCAGTAAGTAGGGGACCGATCCGAGCCTGAGCGTTTTCCTCTAGTCCCCTCCTTCGAGTCTCTGAAGACCCGGGTACAGCCTGGCAGGAGGGCCCAGGATTTCTGGGTCCCCAGCCTTATGACTCAGGGGCTCTTGTCCAGACTAGTTTCTCCGCCTAGGATTTCGATTCAGTTCAGCGACTTCACCGCTCCGTCTGATAATGTGGAAACCGCGGCTTAGGGCATAGCCCCTAGGCGCCGTGTAGCAGGCCCCGTGCCCTTCCCCGGTTTCCTCTGGATCAGCACAGACCCCCGTCCCTGCGCCAGGTCCCCTCCCTTGGGTCCAAGGCCCCAGTTTTCAGCCTCAGCCACATAACCCCTCAGTCACCCACGCCTCGTCTCCCTGGCTGTCCGCAGGCCTGGGCAGCATGGCCGTATTCCGGTCGGGCCTCCTGGTGCTGACGACGCCCCTGGCCTCCCTGGCCCCTCGCCTGTCCCCCATCCTGACCTCGGCGGCCCGGCTGGTGAATCACACGCTCTATGTACACCTGCAGCCGGGCATGAGCCTGGGGGGCCCAGCTCAGCCCCAGTCCAGCCTCGTGCAGGCCACGTTTGAGGTCCTGGATTTCATCGCACACCTCTACGCTGGCGCCGACGTCCACAGGCACCTGGACGTCAGAATCCTGCTGACCAATATCGGAGTCAAGAGCGCCTCTCTCCCTTCCCTGCCCAACTCAGTCCAGAACCTGGCCCACCCACCGGAAGTGGTGCTGACTGACTTCCAGACCCTGGATGGAAGCCAGTACAACCCGGTCAAGCAACAGCTGGAGCGTTATGCCACCAGCTGCTATAGTTGTTGTCCCCAACTGGCTTCGGTGCTGCTGTACCCCGATTATGGGTCCGGAGAGCTGCCTGTGGAGTCCCTGGATGTCCCCTTACCCTCCACCATCAGGCCAGCCTCCCCCGTGGCCAGGTCTCCAAAGCAGCCAGTGCGTGGCTACCACCGCGGGGCTGTGGGTGGCACGTTTGACCGCCTGCACAATGCCCACAAGGTGTTGCTCAGTGTCGCGTGCATCCTGGCCCAGGAGCAGCTGGTGGTGGGAGTAGCAGACAAAGACCTGTTGAAGAGTGAGTGAGAGAGAGACCCTGGCATAGAGCAGGGAAGACCCTCAAAACTCCTTAGCCTCGCCCCCAGTTCATGACTGAGGAAGAGTGGGGCCATCCTTTACTTCCCACCCCTCCCAAATGTCACAGCGCCTGGCACTCAGTCGGTGCTAAGGAAATTATGTTAAATGAGTAAGTGTAGCTTTCTCAGTGTGTGGTCTAGTCACCACTCAAATCAGAATTCCCCCAAATGTGGAGCCAAGGAGTCTGCACTTTTAAGAAGTTCTCTGGTGATGAACCCTAAAGATTGAGACCCTGGCAATAAATGGATGAGCGGGTTCTAGGTAGTTGTGCCGGAGACACAGCAAGAGGGGACTCGTGCTTGGGTGGTTCTTGGAATTCTCCATCTGACTCTGATGCGGGCACTGCTCATTCTCTGGGCACAGGCCAGCCCCTGCCATGACTGTTGTGCTCGCTGGCAGCCCCCTCTTCGTAGTTCCCCTGACACAGACCACTTCCCAGCTTAGCCCTTTCTTCCTGCCACCCACCCCCATCTGGAGATTGGATGCCTAGGGTCAGTCTTCCCCAAACTTGCCTATATTTTTCCTCCCCAATAAAAAGATCTCACTGTTCTTTTGGGCTCCTTCCCCAGGCAAGTTACTCCCTGAGCTGCTCCAGCCCTACGCAGAACGTGTGGAACATCTGAGTGAGTTCCTGGTGGACATCAAGCCCTCCTTGACTTTTGATATCATCCCCCTGCTGGACCCCTATGGACCCGCTGGCTCTAACCCCTCCTTGGAGTTCCTGGTGGTCAGCGAGGAGACCTGTCGTGGGGGGATGGCCGTCAACCGCTTCCGCCTTGAGAATGTAACCCCTGAGGGAGACTGGCAGAGGGAGTGGATGGGGTTGGGGAAGGCCATGTGGGGGACTGTTGGAAGTACCATGACCTTAGAGGAGGGAAGAGAGGGCTTAGGGTGGTGAGGAAGAGGCAAGAAGGAACTGGTTCCCAGCTTGCCCTTGGACGCAGGCTCTACCTCTGGAGTACCTAGGGGAGGATACGGGGGTGGGGGGCAGCTCGGGTGTCACTGTCATCCTGTCCCTCCTTCCCTCTCCTCACCCCTCCTCTTTTACCGCAGGACCTAGAGGAGCTTGCCTTGTATCAGATCCAGCTGCTGAAGGACCAAAACCACAAGGACAATGAAGAAGACAAAGTCAGCTCCTCTAGCTTCCGCCAGCGAATGCTGGGAAACCTGCTTCGGCCCCCATATGTATGCCTGCCCTCCCCCCCCCCCCCCCCCGTCTTGGGTGGGCTGGAAATGCTGGAGAGTAAAGACTGAAGAATTCAGTCCCAAGCATGAGTCTGAAGACCCTAGTAACTGGGGTTCCCTGTCCTCCACCTTCAGAAGAGGCCAGAGCTACCCACACACCTGTACGTGATTGGGCTGACGGGCATCAGTGGCTCCGGGAAGAGCTCAGTAGCTCAGCGGCTTAAGGGCCTGGGGGCGTATGTCATCGACAGTGACCAGCTGGGCCATCGGGCCTACGCCCCAGGTGGTCCTGCCTACCAGCCTGTTGTGGAGGCCTTTGGAACAGGTAATACGTTGGGGGGGGGGGGCGGGGAGGGCTGGAAGTGGCCTGAAGTGAGGAGATGGCCTGGCCTCCTTGCCCAGTCCCATGTCTCTGTCGTCCAGATATTCTGCATAAAGATGGCATTATCAACAGGAAGGTCCTAGGCAGCCGGGTGTTTGGGAACAAGGTAAACACACTCCTGTCCAA
Source organism: Halichoerus grypus (assembly GCF_964656455.1). Classification (NCBI taxonomy): domain Eukaryota; kingdom Metazoa; phylum Chordata; class Mammalia; order Carnivora; family Phocidae; genus Halichoerus; species Halichoerus grypus. The sequence continues at coordinate 189,798,394 of NC_135713.1, forward strand.
GGGTTTCTCAGCTGCTACTAGACGCAGAGGTTGGGACCCAGTGGACCTCTCTGGTCTGGTCCAGTGTGCCACTTTCCACTCATCTGTTCCCAACCACCTCCTCCCTGGGGCTGGCTCCATCCCCGAGGGAAGGTAAACTGTCCGCGTCCTCTGTTCCCCTCCTCAGAAGCAGCTGAAGATTCTCACGGATATCATGTGGCCGGTTATCGCAAAGCTGGCTCGAGAGGAGATGGATCAGGCTGTGGCTGAGGGTGAGTGGGAGGGAGGATGGGAGCAGCCCAGAGGGACATGAAGCAGATTCTCCTTCTAGGAGCTTCCCCACCCCAAGCCAGACCCTCTACTTTCCTTGGGACTAGGCCTCCTTGGCTCTCTGATAGCGAGTGGCAGTGTGCTGCTGGCAGTGACTGGGGTCTCCCCACAGGAAAGCACGTGTGCGTGATCGACGCTGCTATGCTGCTTGAAGCTGGCTGGCAGAACATGGTGCATGAGGTGTGGACCGTTGTCATTCCCGAGACTGAGGTATCTGGACCCCATCTCCCACCCCAGCCCCGCTGCACACCGCAGCCCGCTCTGAGCCAGTGCGCTGACCTGTGCTTTGTCTGTGTCGAGGCTATACGACGCATCGTGGAAAGGGACGGCCTGAGTGAGGCTGCGGCTCAGAGCCGGTTGCAGAGCCAGATGAGTGGGCAGCAGCTTGTGGACCAGAGCCACGTGGTGCTGAGCACCTTGTGGGAACCGCATGTCACCCAACGCCAGGTTGGTGCTGAGGGAAGGGCTGGGTTGTGGGGAAGGAGTCTCCGGTGGGTGCCTGCCTGACCCTGTCCTCTCTTCCTGCAAACATTCTGGTCCGCTCAAAGGTGGAGAAGGCCTGGGCCCTCCTGCAGAAGCGCATCCCCCAGACGCCGTAAGGCCCGTGGCTGACATTGAGTTCTCTGTGGGGCCCAAGTGGCCCCTGGAGCTGCCAAGAGATTCAGCGGTGAGGAGGAAGGGGGGCCTCAGGGCTCATCCTGGTTGGGCCTAGAGGGCTCTGAGCCAAACTGGGGAGTGCAGGGCTGGGCCTGGCGGACACACGAAGCCTACCCAGCTTGCTGGTGTTTGGCCATCACCGAGGATGTGGCTCGTTGGGGGAGCAGGCCTCTGTGGCATTCCGTGCCTACTCCTGCCCAGTGCCTGGTGCCGACGGCCGACTGTGGCCAGGGCAGACACTGCAACTTGTAACAGAATTAAAGATGAATGTTGCCGGGTGCTGCCTGTACGGTGTCTGCTTCCTGCCCGGATGCCTCTGGCTATCTTTGGAAGCCTTGAGCTGGAAGCCAGGAGTGCAGTGGTTAACAGCTTGGCTTTTGAAGCCAGCCAGACTGAGGTCAGCCTTGGTCCTATCACTGGTAGCTGTCTGCTTTGCGAGAAGCTACAGACTTTCTAGGTTCCTCAGTTTCCTGATCTGTAAAGTAGCCTAAGTTGGCCAGCAGGCTCTCTGAAAGCGTTTCTTCCACTGGTCTCCTGCCAGACGCCTGGCTGCGTGTTGGAGGACCGGCCTTCCAGAAGCCAGGCGGGGCCTCTGCCCTCACGGAGCGGGCAGGCCGGCGGGGTCGGCCCAGGTGGCCAGGCCTGCGCAGCCACGGGGCGGGCTGCCTGCAAGGGTGGGGGTGGGACACGCGTCCCCGGGAGCCGTCTGGGCCCGCACAGCGCGTGCACACAACTATCGGCAAACCGGACGAGCCCTTTGAGGGGACCGCATTTTACAGAATGTACTTCACGTCGCGGCAGCAGGGACGCCCACCCCGAGCGAGGGCAGAGAAGACAACCGCGTCCGCTCCGACGCCAGTGTCCCCTGCCCACGGGTTCGGTGTTTCCGGGCTGCGCATGCGCGCCCCTCGCCCCGCCCTCCGCCTCCGGCGCGTGGGTTGGTGGGTTTGGGTCACGTGGGTGCGCCTCGCCTCTTCCTCGCGGCAGGGGGCCCGCCCGCGGGCTGGTTTCCGGTTCGGTGGGTCGGAGATGACGGAGCCGGGCGCCTCTCCGGACGACCCCTGGGTCAAGGCAAGCCCCGCGGGCGCGCACGGCGGCGAGGGGAGGGCGGGTCGGGCTCGTGCACGTGGGGGGGCCGGAAGACGAGGGGATTCCTTGCAGTCCCCAAAGGTCCCCCCGCCCTCCGGGCCCCGGGGCTGCAGAGAAGACAGCTCTCCCCCCGCGCGTGCCAAGGTGGGGAGACAAGTGACGCGTGTGTGCACGAGTGTGAGGGGGCAGGGTTTGGGGGCTGGGGAGGCGCTGGAGCGGGGGTGGGGGCAGACGGGGTCATGCGGAGGGGCGGCGCTGCCATGGCCTCTCCGCTCTTGGCTCCCGGGGCAGCCCTGCAGTCGCCTGCGCACCCCAGGGGGATGTGTGTGCTCTGTGTGTGTGTACACGTGTGTACGCCCGCGCGCGTGCATCCCGCAATTGCTTGCGCACCCTGGGGGGTGGGTGTGGGTAGGGGTGTGTGTGTGTGTGTGTGTGTGCGCGCGCGCGGCGCGCGTGAAAGGAGGTGCGGTCCCCGGGCGGAGGTCTAATGAGCTGCTCCTTTGCTCCTTTGCAGGTGGAATATGCCTACAGCGACAACAGCCTGGACCCCGGTGAGTGCCTCCCCCATCGTCTCCAGCTCCCTGGTGACACTCCCACTGCAGCCCTGTAGATTCCCGTGGTCTCGCCAGCCACACCTGAGCACAGCCCACTGTCCCGGGACAGAGGGAGGAGCTGCAGGACGGGGGCAGGCAGCATAAAGCAGGGAGGCGATGACAGTAGTGAAGCTAGCCACTCCCTCCCCGTCACTGTGCCCGTCTTGTGAACCAGTGGTGCCAATCCAGGCCCACGGAGCAGTGTGGACACCAGGGACAGGAGCACTGCAGCATGGCACAGCAGGAAGCGGATGACCCAGCATGGGTGGCTTTTGGGTTGAAAGAGAGAGATCAGCATTTAGGGATCAGGAAGCCATTGTACCCACAGGTGTCTCTGGGTCTAATAGTGTTCCCCGGCCCTACCCCTTAGTGATTGGGACCTCTCTTTTCCAGGGCTTTTTGTAGAAAGTACCCGAAAGGGGAGTGTAGTGTCCAGAGCTAATAGCATCGGTTCCACCAGTGCCTCTTCCGTCCCCAATACAGGTAGGCAGCAACATGCCCTCACCTGGGGGGGCTCAGAAATACCATCGTTTTAGTATATTTCCTAGACAGGAAGCTCCAGTCATCCACATGGGGGTGCTGGAGGCCTAGTGTAAGCCACAGGCTCTCCCCATCTCTCCCCTCATCTAGGACATTAGGTTCTTCTGGCCATTTGCTGTCTCTGGGTACTAGTTTTTTCTTCCCCGCTGGGGCAGGGTGGGTTAGCTGGGCCCCACTGGGCCTCAAAATGACCTCTTCCCGCCCCCAACTTTGAGCGTAGATGACGAGGACAGCGATTACCACCAGGAGTCCTACAAGGAGTCCTACAAGGACCGGCGGCGGCGAGCACATACACAGGCTGAGCAGAAGAGGAGGGACGCCATCAAGGTGACTGGGGAGGCCTGCAGCTCAGCCAGCGCAGGAGGGCCTTATGTGTTTCAGATGCACTCTGCCCCGACCTCATCAGATAGCCCAGGCATCCTTGCGGGCAGCTAATCTAGGCCCTGGACATGAACACCTCCCTCCTTCCAGCACCCCCACCCCTTTGGTTTGAGCATGGAACTCGGTTCTCGGAGAGAAAGCTTGGAGCCAGTTTGCCTTAATCCGTCAGAGTTAAGGAAGCCTGGTTTCCCCTGCTGTCTCCACAGAGAGGCTATGATGACCTTCAGACCATCGTCCCCACCTGCCAGCAGCAGGACTTCTCCATTGGCTCCCAAAAGCTCAGCAAAGCCATCGTTCTGCAGAAGAGTATGGCCAGCGAGAGCCCTGGGAGTGGTTGGGGCCAGCAGGGCTGTAGAAGAGGCCAGAGCCTTCTACCCACTCTCAGCCTGGCCCTGGTGGGAGGGGGGTGGTTATGGGAGTTGGGGACTGGGGCGGGGAGGGGAGGGAGGGGGGAAGGGGAAACAAAGTCAGCCTCGTCCTGGTTGAAACTTCCTCTGTGCCCACCCCCACCGCAGCCATTGACTACATCCAGTTTTTGCACAAGGAGAAGAAAAAGCAGGAGGAGGAGGTGTCCATGCTACGCAAGGACGTCACGGCCCTAAAGATCATGAAAGTGTAAGGGGGGCGCTGAGCTGGGGTAGCCAGGGCTTCTGAGCCAACTTCAGTTCATACCTTCCTCTCGTTCAAAGGTCACGTCAGCTACTACAGGACAGATAATCCTCTGCCTCCCTTAGGTGGCCACTTAGAGGCCGGACTCTGTCCCCCAGCCGTCCCTGACGCATAGCAGATACTCGAAGTGCCTGTGGGCTTCGTGAAGGGGAGGGTGGAGAGGGGTCACCGCTTCGGTCCCAGAAGCAGTATCTAGCCGATGTTGACTACCTCCCAGCAGCTCTCCGGGAGCCCCTTCCTGGGGGAGAACCTCGGGTAGCGGAGCTGCTGCAGTGCCTGAGCCCTGTTACTGCTCGCTTTCAGGAACTACGAGCAGATTGTGAAGGCCCACCAGGACAATCCCCACGAGGGGGAAGACCAGGTCTCTGACCAGGTCAAGTTCAATGTGTTTCAAGGCATCATGGACTCCCTGTTCCAGTCCTTCAATGCCTCCATCTCCGTGGCCAGCTTCCAGGAGCTGTCGGCCTGTGTCTTCAGCTGGATTGAGGAGCACTGTAAGCCTCAGGTACGGGGCAGCAGTGGCCGTGGGGTGGGGGCGGGTCTCCTCCCCTCCCCCAGGCCAAGTGGCCCAAGTCCTAATTTGTTCAGAAAGCGAGGGCAGCAGCTTTTAGGTTTCTTGGGGGGGTGTCTCCCTTCTTTGCTTCCTAGCCCAGATTTTCCTGTTACGGTTTCATTTGGCGAGACTGATGGGGCACTAAAGTCCCGCAAGCCTCGCTCTGCCCCTTCTCAGCCCCCGCCCCCGTGCGGCTGCCCAGTGCGTAGCCCTCCTCACCCTCATCACGGCAGCGGACTCACAGGGCACGTCTGGGAAGTCCTGGCCGCCACCCCCAGGCCTGTTGAAGTAGTTTGCCCCGGGGGTTTGTCAATCTTTGTAACGTGTGAATGCTGTTGCGGGGAGTCTTCTGCTTCTGAGGACTGGTTGCCTTTTCTGAGGCTTGACTTGCATCTGGAGTCTTTTTTGTTTCCTGACATTTTCTGGAAACACTTGAAGCGTACTGCAACCCTGACACTCACGAGCCCACCACCTACATGTTACCATTCCCGTTTCTTGCCTTTGCTTTTCCACGTAGCCAGCTGGGCCACCCCTTTCCCCATCCTGTTGCACGGACATTTCAGAGTAAACTGCAGCTGGCAGTGCGGCCCACGGGCTTTTCCCGTTGCGCTCTAGAGAGCACGCCTGGCGCCGAGCCGGCTCCGTCCTCGCCTCTGTCCTTGCCTCCGCGTCAGCTGTGTCTCCCTCTGCTGCCCCCGCCAGACCCTCCGGGAGATCGTGATTGGCGTCCTGCACCAGCTGAAGAACCAGCTGTACTGACCGGCTCCCGGAACCCGCAGAAGAGCCAACTCTGCTTGGCCAGAGCCACTGGGCTTCTGAGGTCGGACTGCAACGCTGCACACGGGGCCGCTGGCTCCTGGTGTTTGGTTCCCTGGCACCCCTCATCCTCAGTGGGGTTGGGGTGTTTGTTTTGTGAAAGCTTTAATTTATTATATTGACCACAAAACTCGAGCCTACTGTCTTTCCCCCTCCCCATAAAAGTCCTCGGGTGGGGGCGGTCTGCTCTGGGCACCCCCAAGAGTTCCCGGCCTCTCCCTTTCTAAGCCTCAGATTTTTGCTCCTTATCTACACATATCTGGAAGCTACTATTGCATTTGGTTTGGTCTCTTGGGCCAGATTTGGGCAACATCTGGACCAAGTTTGGCCATTTTGGCAGTAGCGGGACAGGAAGAAAGGAACGCGAGGAGATATTCCCACAGCCATGAAGTGTGACAGGCCGCCTGGTACCTGGGCTCGGGCTGCCAGGATCCTGCCCTCGCCTGCTACTCTACTGCCTCTCCTTTCCTGCTCCCTGCGTGCTCCTGCCCTCTCTGTCCCCAGAGGCAGGAGCACAGCACAGAGAAGTGTGACACAGCACTACGTATTAAAAGGTTTTTGTTTTTTTAATTTTTTAAACACCAACAGTGCAATTTTGCTAAAGTTACAATTTTGGAAAATGAACTGGGCCTCAAAACCACTCCCAGCCTTCCCGTCAAGTGTATCTGGGTCTCTGCCATCTCCGTGCTATGTGCATTTCTCCCAGGACCTGGGGCCAGGGTGAAGGGGTAGAGAAGGTATTTAAAGGCCTCCTGGGATACAGAGCCCAGAGAAGTCCTGGGTAAGGCCTTGGGCTCCTTGAATGCTGTGTACAGTAGCCTCTCTCTACCCTGTAGCCTTCCTCAGGGTTGACATCTGGGACATTTGGTTATCCAGAGGAAATTAAGTATTTATATATCAAATTATATTACAATAAATATTGCCAAATGCTTTCCTTTAGCGCTGTTCCAAGATTGAGCATTCAGTTCAAGCAACTGGAATGTAGCCAGTGAAAGGAGCCTGACCATCCGCTGTGGGCTCGCTCACTCCCTGCGCCCCATACTCTGGCCCCTGCCCCTCTCCCCGCCACTCTGCCCAAAGGCAGAAAGCAGGAACAAAAAAAGAAGCCGACCTGACGGAGGCAGCCAGCCCAGGACCTCTCTTTCCATCCCCCTCCTGCGGGAGGACCCCTCAAGGGTCTGGGAGCTTCACGTTGTAATCCTCATCTGTCTCTATCCCGACTTCCTCCTGGGGCAGGGAGACAAGTGAATGAGCCCTCCTCGGACGGAGCGCCCAGGGGAGTGAGGACGGGGGAGAGAACCACTTACAAAGAACTGCTTCTTGCTCTTGGGGTATCCTTCCAGAATTGCATCCGACAGCTCTGTTGCCTGACAAGAAACAAAACCACCCCTTTTCAGGTGGGTGGTGGGCACCGCCTGGCAGAGCCACGCTACTGGGCAGCGGTTTCTCCTGCCATTTCTCGGGGCCTGCCCGGAGCGCGCACACTCACCATCCTCTTCCGCTTCCTCCACTCCTTGCAGTACTTCTGCCTCTCGCTGTACACCTGGACGGACAACAGCTGCCTCTAGCCCCTCAGCTCGGTGGCAGGTGGGGGCCAGCCGCCTCCTCGCTCCGCCCCGCTCCCGCGGCCCTCCCAGCTCACCCGCTCTTTCTCTTCCGGAGTCACGTGGTTGGTGGCTGCTTTTATATTCTTCAGTCTCTCTCTGTAGTCAGCACATTCCTTCTTCAACTCCTGGATCTCTTTCTGCATCTCCGGTGTGGTCAGGGCACTAGTTAACTCCTTCAGCTCTGAAACCATAGCTCTCTGAGGTCCCTTCCTACCCCTGAAGATGGGGCTTTGTCTTTCCCAGGGGGTGCTGCCTGAGGCAGGAGACTGGGCCCCCACCTTGCTCTAGGTTCTACACACAGGGTCCAGAATGAGTTCCATATTCTGGAAATGCTCAGCAGAGATGAAGGCTTACAGAATTACCAGTTTATTCTAGTTTTCTTTCCTCCTTCATCTACCAGCGGTGGTAAAGTGAGGTTGAACACTTCCCTGTAGCCAGTTAAAGAAGCAGGCACAGAGGGAGCGTGGGCCCAGGACACTGATAATGTTAGGGAAAGCAAATGCATGTCTTGCCCACTTACATTTAAAAGGCATGAGCTGTTCTCTCTTTTAACATGATGCCTGTGGCAGCCGAACAGAGATTCACTGACGCAAAACCATCCACTCTGTAATTCCTGACCTCTAGACTGACCCTGACCCTAGGGGCCCCTTCGGGGGCTGCCCAGTCCTACCAGCCTCCATGTGGCGGCAGCCCTGCTGTAGGCTCTGCACCTTAGCCGTGAGGGCCACGATTTTGGCATCCAGGCTTTGGAGGTCGGCGTCACTCACCATGGCAAACTGGTCCTGCCAGAGGTGAGAGGAAAAACAAGGGGGCTGATGTGAGGCACAGGAGGGGAAGCCACATCTGGGAGCAGGGGGCAGCATCAGACACATGCAAGAACGTGGGGCTCCCCAACCCTCCAGAGGGCCTGGGAGAACAGCAGGAGGGTCCTGTGAGAAACCACTCAGTTTAGTACTGGGCCCAACTAACAAGGTATAAACAAGAAGTTAAAACCTGGGGCCTGTCCTCAAGGGGCTTCAAGGCTGGCAGGATGCCGAACACGGCAGAGATCTCAGTTTAGTGGTAATACCGCTCACTGGGCTAAAGGAGTAAAGGAACATTCTTCCCAAGGTAGGGCTACCTAAGTTGCATGTTCCCACAACAGGAAGAACCGGGACAGGTACAGAGGCATGGCGGGCAGTACTGAAGGGACTCCGGGGCAAGTCTGAGCAGCCCGTCCGCTGAGACCAGCTGCTGCCAAGGACAGCGCTGGGGCTCTGCGGGGTCTTGTCAGTGGTGATGGGGAGCAGGTTAGGAAGAGGCGGAAGGCCAGTCTGCACGCCACGTCCTGCCAGATACAGGGTTTTGAAAACAAAAACTGATTGAAACACAGCCACGCCTGCCCGTTTACATACTGTCTCGGGCTGCTTCTGTCTACGTGGCAGACACGAGTGGTCGTGACAGCTGCGTAGCTGTGACAAGAGGCCATCTGGCCTGCAAAGCACAAAAATATTACCGGTCTGGCCCTTTACAGAACAAAATCTGCAAAATTCTCCCTTAGGGGATCTTCATTAGAGTAATCACATAATGAAACCTATTTTAGGAAAATTAGCCTTAATGGTGGTTTGGTTCAGTTAAACTAGTATTCAGTGTCTACTGGATGTTTGCTCCTGAGGTGGGGGTGCTGAGCAAAGGAATACAAGTGAGAAGTGGGGCTGCCTTAGGAGAGCTGCAGTCCAGTGTGAAGACGTGCAGAAAGATAAACGCAGTACAGCATCCCTCAGAGAGGTGAGCGCCTGAAGAAGAGGCGATTAGAGAATTCGGGGAAGGTCTCTGGAGAAGGTGATGCCTGAGGCGAATCCTAAAGGATGAGTAAGCGTTAGCTGAGCAAAGAGGCAGAAGAGGAAGAAGGGTCTTTGAAGCTCCAGGCAGAGGAAAGACACAGGAGTAAAACTCATCTAAATGGTCCAGTACTGGTGAATGGACCCAGAAGGTACAGTGAGGCAGGCGGCAGCCCCGGGCCGAGGCTCCAAGTACCTTTTCCCTGTTCTAGGGGGCGCTAGAGTTTGAAGTCGGGCAATGGCACTATTGCCAATCAGACCCTTCTGGCTGCAGTGTTTACGATGGCTGAGGCCAGAGCAGATGTTAGGAGGGTATCAGGAGAGATGAGGAACACCTGATGGAAAGGAGAGGGCGGAGTCAGGAAGGGGGAAAACCAACAGGGCAGTGGGGAAAGAGAAGAGTGAGTGACTCACTCCCCAGTCTCTGGGTTGGGTGAGGTGTGACTCCACAGAGGTAGAAGCAGGTAAGAGCAGCCCATTTAGGGAGATGAGGCATTCTACTTTAGCGATATTAGTATTGACTCAGAAAGGTCTGGAAGGCTCCAGGTGGTGGGCTGGCCCAGAGATACAAAATTAGTGTTATCTGTGTCGGGAGTGAGGGGTGGGGACAGAAGGCGAATCATTTGGCAGATGGTGGTTCTAATCTAGATGCCTGGGAAAAGAAACTTCCAAGCGGGAATGGATCCTGGCAGCAGCAATTCAGGGTCTTCTGTCATCGATCATGTCCCGAATCTGGAAGTCTCACTAATCTGGGTCACAGCAAGGGGAGTACGCACCTTGATTTAAAGGGTGCCTGGGGCCCTTTTCATGGCGTAAGACAGGCTGAGTTTCATGGGGTGCCTCAAATTCTCCAGAAGAGAGTTCATTCTAGAGACTGGTTCACCTAATGTCGGGGTCTCACACGGGCGATAATCTGCACAGGTTTCCCTCACCTGGTCGGCAAAATAGATCTTCTGCTTGCCGTACACCTTCTCTTTGATTTTGCCTTGCTGGGCCAGCTGCTCTAGCGCCTTCACCACCGCCTGGGGGGGGGGACGGGCGGGCAATCAGAGGAATGATTTCGGGGGCCCAGATCGGGAAGCGCCCGACAAGCCTTAAGAAGCCCAAGGCTAGAATGGCAGCTTCGAGAGGGCAGCACCCCAGACTGATTCGAGGGGACCCAAGGGGAGGAATCCCAGGAGAGGGTCCTCACCGCCTTGCCCAGTCCGTGTTCCCGCTGCAGGTTCCCGAACATGTCCTGGGCGCTGTAGGGCCGGTTCTGCTCCTGCAGGTACCTCAGGAGGATCCCGGGGGCTACGAGGAGACGGGGCAGGGGTGGGGGGGTCACTCAACCGACGCCTCGCCCGCCCCCCGCCCCCCGCCCGGTCTCCCCCGCGCCCACTGCCCCGTTTACCTCCCCCCGCGGCCTCCGCCCGGCCTTTACTCATGGCCTTTCCCGCCGCTAACTCAGAAAGCCGGACGTTGCGGTTGCTCGGGGCAACGGCTGCTTCCGGCGACGAGAAGGGCGGGTCGCAAGCGTTGATTGGCGGGAGGGGACGTCTTCGCGAGGCACGAAGCAACCCTTCCCGGGCGCCGCAGTTCGGTCCAACCCGGAGCCGAGCGCCAGCCTCCGGGGTCTCAGCGGCGGAGGCGCGGCGTTAGCTCCAGAGCGCTCCTACCCGCCCCCCTGCCGCTCGGGGCGTGGGCCGAAGTCTCGAAACCCACTTCCAGCGGCGGCTGAGCTCTCGTGACCGTGAGCTGGGACGGTGTTCCCGGGGGGAGAAAGCTTAGGATCAGCTCCCGCCGGGCTAGCGACTTGCTCAAGGTCACAGGGTCAGTTACCCACAGGGACGTGTCCTCTCCCACGGCCCAACGTTCTTTTCGTCGATAAGTCTCATTTGTAAAATAGGAACAAGTGGTACTAGCAGGAGGGTGGTTGGGAAGACACGAAAATGCGGAAGAGCCCTGGAAGCATAGCGCTACCCTTGTTTGCGGGTTACTGAGCCTCGCACACAGGGGGCGCTCAACACGTGCTGTGGTTTGGAGGCCAAGGAAAGGCAGGGTTGGGAGGGGGCTACTGTTAAGCCGCAAAGCTTGTAGAAAAGTTTCCTGTTGGCCGAGTCGATCTTATGGCAACACCTGGCAGGTGTTTTCCATTCCTGCCCACAGTGGCCAATGGGACAAAGCCTGAAATAAGTGTTTCTAGTTTCTGAGGTCAGCTGAAGGCCAAAGAGCAGCTGTCCCTGCAGCTCAACCCAGAGGAGGAGCATGGTGCTACTTTTTAAAGCCTGTTACCTAAAGTCTCATTAGCCTTTGATGCAGGTACTTGTCTTCACACAGCCAGAGAACAGTATTAAGAATTAAAAACGGGGATGCCTGGGTGGCTCAGTTGGGTGTCTGCCTTCAGCTCAGGTCGTGATCCAGGGGTCCTGGCATGGAGTGCCACATCGGACTCCTTGCTCAGCAGGGAGCCTGTCTGTCGCTCTCTGTCTGTCGCTCCCCCTGCTTGTGCTGACAAACAAAATCTTAAAAAAGGGTGGGGGGCGCCTGGGTGGCTCAGATGGTTAAGCCTCTGCCTTCGGCTCAGGTCATGATCCCAGGATCCTGGGATCGAGTCCCCCATTAGGCTTCCTGCTCAGCGGAGAGCCTGCTTCTCCCTCAGCCCCTCCCCCTGCTCATGCTCTCTATCTCTCTGTCTCAAATGAAGAAATAAAAAACCTTAAAAAAAAACTTATTATAAAAAATTAAAAATGATGGGACTGCAGGCTAGATGCCAGCCAAGAGTGCCAGTTGTGCTGTCTGCGCTCTCCTGGGAAGGGAAGTGGCCTCATATTTGGTGACTGTTCTGACCATCACAAAGGTCACAAATAGGGACAGGCAGGTGGGTCCCTCACACAGGCTTCCTCTTCTGAGGCTGGCACCTCAGATTAATCACATCTCAGATTAACGAGAAGACTATCATGGGTAAAACACCATTCAACATCAGTCTCTTAAAGATTGTTCTCATACAAGATTTATTCCCCAACACCACCCCCCCCTCCCCGCCCATCCCCACCCCAGTTCACAGTGGAGGACTAAGGAGATTCAGAGCAGGATCCCCCAGGAACAAGAAACACCTTCTGAAGATTTTGCTCTCCTTCCTCCCTCCCTCTTGCCAACTTCCAAGGCCTGAAGCTAAACACATTCCTGCAAACACACCAAAACCCACTCCTCTTCCACACTTCCCATTTTTTCCCACATCAGAGCTCACCTGTGAGACATCTGGGCTCTGAGAAGACAGAAGGTGTCCAAAGTCTGAGAACCGTAAAGTGGGGAGATACCACTTACCCCTAACCTTCACACACACAAGTGACTATGAAACAGGCACCTAGCTCTTCTCCGTTCTCTTAATTTTCACTCCTGGCCTCTACCTTTCCCATCAACCAAGAGCAAACATGTTAGCACACTCCCACCTGCAGCACATGAAAATGGGCTCTGTCCAACATCCCTTGCCCAGGTATGGGGGTGTTGGGGGAGTGGTCCCTGAGGATCAGCAAAGGGTTAATGCAGAGGGCAAGAGGACAGAAGAGTCTGGCCTGAGCTCTGATTGGGGAGGCGAAGAGAGGCTGTAGGCTGGCGTAGGTTTAGAATTATCATTTTTAGTTTTTGTCTCACATGATTTTCCTAGGGCCAGTAGAACAGACGCCCCTTAGAGGGGTCTCTGCTGACTACAGACACGCTCTTGCTAACTAGGCTCATCCTTAAAAGAAGCCCCGCCAAGTTGGGAAGCAGTTGAAAATAAAAGTATTAAAGGAACTGAACAGGGAGTAAGAAGAGCTGGTGCAAGAAGAGCTGGTGGCTCCTGGGGTGAATGCCAATGAGCCATTTGTAAAGTGCTACTTTGACATCCCCCATGCAATTATTGCTTCTCCAAAGGAGGAGCAGGGGAAGGAACAGGAACACGGAAATGGATATGGTATGGTATTGCTTTGCTCGTTGCTCAGGCTGATGGTCAAATGGAGCCAGGGGTTAGCAGCACCAAAAATAACCAGGCAGCTTCAGAAGATTCCATGAGACCAGGAGATATAGAGGCACTCGTCCTCTCAGCCAGCTGACCCCAGAGCCCAAGGTAATGTCAAAGAGGCCCACCCCCACATCATGTTCACATTTCTTAAATTTCACAAGCACTATTTTGGAGCACTGGAGGTTAGGCCTCAAGAAATGAGGATGGGCCGGGGCAGAGGGAGCAGGCCTGCTCTGCAGAACCAAAACATGTGCTTAGAAAGAGACAAATCAAATCATGGCTTAGCAAAAGAGGAAGATGGCAATGTAACTCTTCCAGCTGCTGCCTGACTTGGAGCTCCAAGGAGGTGATGGAAGGAGGAAGGGAAGGGTGCTTCTATCACCCCCAAGCACCCATACCTAGAAGCAAACAGCAGCACCCCCTCAAAGGGGAACCAATACCCCTGATTACTGTGTTCCCCAAAGTACCATTCTGATGGAGAGAAGCCTCCCTCAGGGGAGCACTCTCACTACAGTGATTGAGCTCAGAAATGCGCGTCCAGCTGGTAGCAGGGGAGTGAGTATCCTCTCAGCAGGCCTGAGCTTCCGCCAGGCCACCAAGCAAACCTATGTAATTCAGTGGATGGGACCTGGGTTCTTCCCTTGCCCCTTCACCTTAAGTAGGATAGGGAGAAAAAAAACCTAAACCACAGTGACCCCTAAAAGGAGTCTCTGCCTCAGTGGCTCCTGGAACTGGCAGGGTCCAGCTGATTCAGCTCTGACTGGTCCAGAAGTTCAAAGTCATCCCCCTCAGCATCAGTGTCCAGGTCTGAACTGGGGGCCCGGAGGAAGCCTCTTGTTGTTCTCCGGGGAGGCGGGCCAGAAGGGCCTGGCTGGGAGGCCCCTGACAGGGCCAGGTGGATCATGCCCTGGGAGACCAGGCTGGTGAGGTTGCTGGTGAGGTTGGACCCTGCAGGCAGGGAACCGAGCAGGAGCTCCGGCAGTACAGCCTCCTCCTGGCTGGCAGGGGGGTTCTGGAGCTCCTCAGCCCCTGGGGGGGGACGGTACAGCAAGCTAGGCATCCCAATGCTGGTATCGTCCTCATCATCCAGGCCAGCAGGGTCCACATTAATGGAAGGGAAGTCTGGAAGGTCTCTGGCAAAGGATTCTTCTGGATCACTGTGACCATCTAGGTCTGGGAAAACAGAGGGGTGTCTGAGACATGGCAACACCCTGGCACTCCTGTGCCCTAGCCTCACAAAGTCAGCTCCATGTAACCAGATTTTTCTACCCTGAATTTCTCAGGGTGAAGCAAAACCTATAGCACTGGTCGGCCTTTCCCCTCCACTTATACACTGCTATGATCTCTACTGGCCAAAGAAATCCCTTCCGTTCCTCCCCTGTGCTCCACAGGAGACTAGAACCCGAGGCTCCTAAGGGAGGATTTCAAGGAGAGCAGCAGTGCAATCCCGGCTGAAGCCATACCCCCCGCCCCAAGCTGCTCCACCACCTGACCCACACCTCAGAAAACAGGAGAGGAGGGGGCAGCACCCTCTCTGCCCAGGGAAGCTGAGCAGCAACAGGGCCATTACGAACTCACGTCCACGGTTCCCCTCACCTTCAGAGCCTTCTGTTAGAGGTGTTTGGCCCCGTGAAAGATTGAATGTGCCATTGTCCGTACAGGAGACCTCAGCATCGGAGTGCTCAGAGTCTGTGATGGCCAGTTCCCTGGCAACAGTAGAATCATCCAGCTTAGGAAAGAAAAGACCAACAAGCCTGAAGAGAGGATGCCATTAGGAACAGGTGCAGTTCCCCAGTTACAGCTCTACTAATTAGCTGGCCCTAAAGGCTAGCCTACGGCCAGCAGTGCAACCAGACAAGACTGGGGACTTTAGTCAGTATCTTGATCCCTTTTAGGCTGCTCCCCCAAGGAGAACACCCTTACTTATCAATCTTGAGTAGAAGGAAAGCGGTCTGGGGAGTCAACCAGCCACTTACTCTTAAGCAAATAACTGATCCAGAGATTACTTTTCACAGGTGGCCAGGAAGACATATTGCCCAACATAAGGTGGGCTGGGCTGTTTAAAAGACGATCACGCCAGTTCCAGAAGTTCTGCCATGACGGTAGGGGTTAAAAGGAGACATGGAAGAGGGTGTGCTGGTCACCAGGCTCAAACTGAGATCTACGCACACAGTCCCAATGTAACACTAGCTTCTCTCCTCACCGCTCTTGGGGGCAAGGGGAGGGTGGGGCCTTGGAGCGCCCGTAATAAGCTTGAAAACCTACTTACCGCCTAAATGTGAGCTGCCATATGGTTCAAGGTTGCTAAAAGAACACTAGCCGGTGGTGTACTTCCCACACCCAAGATACCTGAGGACAGAAGGCAGCAAGCTCTTCTTCACTGTCACTGTGGTTGTCCAAGGCATGCTCTGGGTGGAGAGCTCGGCGGCGCACTGCGTGGGAAGAGCAGAAGGCCTTGACGCCTTCCCTTGAGCAAAAAACCCCACCCGCCTCAGACTTCAAAGGCATAAAATCAGAATATAAGAGAATGAACCCTCAGAATATGGCCCGAAGCCTACATTACAATGCCTGAAAAACAAACAAACACCACCAAAGCCTGAGGGTGGGGCTGCTGAGCCTAAGTGCCAAGATGAGTTGATAACACGAGAGAAAGCTCTCTCTTCAGACGCCTCTCCTCCACCAGCCCCTCCACATTTTTGTTCTGGTCAGATGGTCAACAACTCGCAAGATAGGCGAGGGGCAGACAGGATGTCAAGCGGGAAGTGGATGCTCCATAGAGAGGGCAAAGGGAGATGCCCCACCTTGGTTAAATCAGGCTTTCGAGGACTGATACTATTTAGCCGGCTGTGCCAGGGGGAGCTGGGCCTTGATGACCACGTGCAGGGCTCTTGGAGGGCTAGGGCTTAATGAAACACCCAATCTGACCAGCCCACAGAAGGGAGGAGAAAGTTCACACAACTGTCATTCGTGTGTTGAACGGTCTTGGGCTAGCACCCTTCTGGTTTCTCAGGCAGTATGAAGTATCACCTTTGGAAAGCAGCTTTCAGTAGTGAAAGGAGGCCTGGCTTAGGAGTTGCTATTTACTGACTGTAAAGTTCAATTTCTTTTCTCAAGGTTAAATAAGATACGCATTAATAAAATAAAAATAAAGGGGCGCCTGGGTGGCTCAGTCGTTAAGCGTCTGCCTTCAGCTCAGGTCATGATCCCAGGGTCCTGGGATCAAGCCCCGCATCGGGCTCCCTGCTCCTTGGGAAGCCTGCTTCTCCCTCTCCTACTCCCCCTGCTTGTGTTCCTGCTCTTGCTGTGTCTCTCTCTGTCAGATAAATAAATAAAATCTTTAAAAAAAAAAAAATTAAAATAAACAAAAATACGCAGAGCTGCCAAACAGTGCTTGGCCACACGGAAAGTGCTTCATGAAAAGCAGCAAACAGTAGGGATATCTTCACTGTCTGATTTTTATTCAATTTGGGAGTGTCCAGAATTGCAAATGCAAAAATTGGTAAGCCTGCACAGACTTCCCTGGAATAAGATACCACTTTTACCTACCACCCTACTACACGCCCCCCCACATCCCACCTCTCCCACTTTCGAGGACCTACACAGGATGTCAGCCTACGGGCTTCTCCTTCTCTTCCCCAAACTGCCCAAGTGGAAGGAAGCCTCCCCCTGACACTTACGTTGTCTCTCTCTCTGCTTGGACATCATGTAGCCGCGGACACTGAAGTCCAGCCGCTGCAGAGCGGGCTTCAGCCGCACATAGGCTCGATCCCACAGTCGGTGGTACACAGCAAGGGGCCACATCATGACAGTGACAACTGAGAGGAGGAGTGGGACATAGTCACAAAGTGGAGAAGGGGCTGGACAAAACAGTCCTGACTGTCCCTCTGCTATGTGTCCTCTGACAGGACACTCGGTGGGGAACAGTTCTGCTTGATTCTGCTGGTGGTCTTTACTAGTCTCCTGTACCACATGAGGGGGTTTTGGAGGGCAGACACTTCTGTGGCCACCTACGTGGCTGTGCACAGTAGAGGGTGCTGCTGATATTCTGAGGACAGAACCAGGTGTGGTCACTTGCATCTGGGTGTCACTGAGCATAAATAAGGCTAGATGGTAACGATGCCTCAGAAACGACACCACAAGTCATGCGAGCTGCTGGCCACAGCCATAATTCCTCATTTTTCCTGCCCCACGAGAAGTTCATGCCAATAGGAAGTAACTAAATTTAAAACATTGTGCTCCAGGAGAAAAAGAAGTGCTCCAGGATAAGCAGAATCTAGTAGAGAAACCCCTAAAAGTTATGTTCTGCTGTTACACAATATACTGACTCTAAAAATTTTCTCCCAAATAGGGACAGTCCTTTATAGTTGGTAATGCGATATATGTTAGTGGACCGTCATCAATTTCTAAAGCTGACTTGGTAAGAAAAGGACTTGATGTGTGGGGAGCCTGTTATAGGCAAGAAGAAAGATATTTTCATGACACCAAACAGGTATGAAAATATAAAAAGGTTATTTCCTGGCGAACCAAAATATAAAAGTCCTCTTCCTAGACCCAGAGTTAGCTGTGGCTAGGAAAGCTAGGAGTGGGGAAGCTCAGGGGGAGGTACGTGCCATACTTACGTATCAAGTAGGACAGCAGGAGCCCAGGGATGTAGCGGCCCAAGACGGCAAAAAAAGTCAGTATCCCACAGCTCAGCAAGCAGAACTAGAGGAGTCAGGAAACAGTATTAAGTTTCTGTTACATGGCAGGAGACTGGTGTGCGGACAAGGGATAAGGTGGAGACGTGACTGAAATGACTCTATGACCTCTGAGTGGGCAGGTCAGAATGAGAGCTGTGTCTAGCCTCTTGCATCCTGTAGTGACTCTGTCTGGGATGAAAAGGAGGATGTCCACTCTACTCACTCCTTTTCTCTTGCTAACCCAACACGGCTGCACCTTTCCCACTGGGAAATTGGTTTGCATAGGCTTAGCCAAAAATTCTCTCTGAACGCAAGTGTTGGTGGTGGGTTTTTTAAGTAAAAAAAAAAAAAGAAAGAAAAGAAAAAAATTAAAAAACCCAACAACCTACCACATGTTTAATATGACACAGAATGTACACAAGCAAGCTCTTTCCCATCTTGGGGCAGGAAGATGGCTCAATCTAAGAGGCGAGCACCCAAAGAAGGAGTCATCAAGCTTTTCCCTTAGTCCTAGTGGCTGGTCAGGAGCCCCTTCCTCTAACTTCCCTTTGTCTCCCCAATCAGCACGGTCTTTCCTTTCTTGAATGAGGCTCTGTAGTCAAAGGACTGTTTCAGTTGAGCAGGAACTGAACTGAAAAGCCAGAAATGAAAGTGAAAAGGGAAGAGTCTTACCTTGCCTGGGTTTTGCTTTTTGAAAAGCACAAGATTCCTTATGAAAATGGTCCCACTAACCCAGACTTCAGCCACGTGGTGGCAGAGCTCGGGCACGCTGAGCAGCCGAGGGTGCACAAAGCCCCAGCTATAGGAGAGAGAAGGGGGAGCTGTGAAAGGAGGGTGTTGAGGGATCCCCCCATCTTGCTGTGTAGGCAGCCAATGCTTCTAAGTTTCAATTGGAGCTGGGGAGTGGCTAGTCCGAGGTGCTTTGGAGGTGAAGCGGGATGTTTTTCTTGTCTCACCAGGTTGAAACTTGAATTTAGGGACTAGGAGGGCACATATGTTCTGACAACTCCACCCTCTGAGGAGGCTGCCCAATCCACGTGTATAAACCTGTCACCAGCTCCAAGGCACTTTGTGCTTAGAAACATCTTCCCTGCACTCGGACCTTTGCAATGCACTGTGATTGCAATTCAGGGATAAAAGTAAAGCACAGTCTGACGCTGCTGCTGCTGAAGGGGAGGCAATGGTAGATGTGTCCCTTAGAGAGAAAACAAATACAGCAAAAGCAAAATAAACCATAGCAGAGGAAATTCCTTGGATCAAACATATGGAATGAATGAACTGAGAAATGAAGCAGGAATTTTAAGACACAAGAGGAATCTTTGGCTTGCTGATGCCAGGAACCAATGTGTTTTCTGACCAGGAACTTTTTAAAAAGCCAGAGGTCGCAGAAAACACTAAATGACCTGGTATAAAAGCCAGGAGACAAATGAAATAAGCTGCCTCTAAGTTTTTACAGTAGGGCTAAAAAATGCAGCTAACTCCCTGGCATATCACGTTATGGGGCACTATAATGCTTCTTTTTCAGAAACTTTTCTTGTTATGTAGGAAGAGGACACTAGCGATCTCAACAAACTGCTGCCTGAAGTTTAGGGTTTGTTAAGATGATTATTTGGAAAAGACTAGGTTCTCAGCTCATACTCTGTATCCATAACATGGGGTTAACAACATGTAACCAGAATATTACAACAAGAGAATCAATCAGAGCAACAAAAAGGGATTTAATTAGTGTTCCATACCTCTCATTGTCTAATGCGTCGGGTCTTGGCACTACAATATTAAAACAAACACCAGCATTAGTTGGTAGGGAAAACTAAACATAAAAATGTTAGGCTGTTGGTCTGACAGCTTGAGTTTTAATAGGTTTGGGGAAAAGAAAATAGTAATAGCCAATAAAAAGGAGACACCATGTTATACTGACAGAGTTAGGGAACTGCAGACACAGGGGGGATGGCTGATGCCTGCTCATTTCTCCGGGGGGCGGCTGAGGGGATCCAAATGGAGCATCACGGCCCCTTCTACTTATTACAACCAAGAGCCAAGGTGCACATGAAAAATGATCCATCCCACCCCTCAAGTGTGTCTTGGTTGTTCACACACATCAATGTGCACCAGGTTACTGAGGCATGTTATAACCACTCCAACCCCAGAAATCTGCCTTTTCTCTTTGAAAAGAGACCCATCAACTACAATGAATGATGTCAAGTCTTTTGACATTCACCAGCCATAAGACCAGTGAATGAACTACATGATTCCTTAAAGTCTCTGCAAAATAGGATGGGAATGTATTTAAAAGCTGTATACCCTGGTGTAAATATCCTGCCAACACTTCACAATTAACATGTCAAAAACATACATCAATTTTCCTCGCTCTCAACCCCACCCAAACTGCCTCCCCAGCCTGACGCTGCTGCATCTGCTACCTGGAATGCCATTCTCCTACTCTCCTAGCTTTGAACTCCCACAGTCGGCTTTTATCCCTTACTCTTCTAAGCCCCTATTTACCAGTCTTCATGTGTCTTCCTTCTTCCCAGGCACCCATGGTTTGTTTCTAGGGATACCTCTCTGACTACTTCTCACACAGATACAGCCATAGTTTCCTATCAGGTCTCCCTCCTTCCCCTTTTTCTCCTTCCATGGGATCCTGTAAAATGCTATCAAATTATTCTTTAATATCACCTCAGCATATAGCTCTAATAAAAAAAATGTTCAATGACCACCCACTACCTATAGGATAAAGTCTAAACTTCTAGGCCTAACTTGAAAGCCTTGTAAAATCTAATCCCAACATATTTTCAGTTTTATCTCCTAGCACTCCTTTTATAATGACCTCTTCATTCTGGTGAAAGTGACTAATTCCCTGCTCTCGGGAGATGCTTTGCAGCTTCTGGTTTCTCAGACTCATCAAACTACTAGCCCCTCTCTATAAACACACTTTTCTCTTCACCTGTTCAAATCTCTTGCTTCATTCAAGGCCTGAGCCAGGGCCAAAATACATGACAGACATACCGGTCACATACTGCACAGTGACATCTCTGGTACTGTTCTGTAACCGTTACCTGTCTTTTGTTTACGTATGTATAATCTTCGAGAAAAGGAACCATATCTTAGAGTACTTTATATAAGTCACAATGCTTAGCTTAGTGCTTTGTAAATAAACAATTTAAAAGAAATCCCTGAGAGGCAAATTGATACTGTCTCAGTAAAGATGCAGTATCCAATGATAATTTTTTTTTTAACTTGAGGACTACTTATTCCTCCGGCCAATTATGAGGGCAAGAATATCTCAGGTGGTGGATACAGATTTCCTGAGCTTAATAACAATGGGGAGGGCGGAACGAAGCTCTAGGGAACCACAGATGGAGACCCAGCCCTTCAAGTGTCTCCTAAAGCAACAATTCAGACATCAAAAGATATTCCCAGTTCTATATACTCCCTCATAAAACCCCAAAACTAAAGGTAAAAATTAAAGGAAAGACCATTTCCAGTTCAGATTCTTCTAAATGCTATCAAACTCACCTTTTATTTCAGGCCAGATTTTGTTCTTCCACTGATCTATACACACAATGATCATTGAGCTGAATGCAAGTAGAAACACAAGACGAAGGGATGTCAGCGCAAAGAACCTACAGAGTAGGAAAAACAAAAGATTATTATCCAATTAAGCTAATTTCAGAAAGGACCATCTGCATAATTCAGGCTCTGGTAAACAGACTTAAGTCCTAGTTATATACCTTAGGAAAGTCACTTAAACTTTCTGAATATCAGCTATTTTACCTATGGGGCAGAGATAATAATTTGCTTCTGTAAAGGCAGAGGACTAAATCAAATAACCTCTTAAAGCCCCTTTCAACTTTCAAGTCTGCAATTCTATTAATTTCAGGGAGAAATTCATTCCTGATAACTTATTATGATGAAAGCAAACACCTTTCTACCAAATTAGACCCTTGTGTAGGGCAACAAACTAACAGAGATGTGTTAAAAAGCATATAATTCAATTAGATATCCTTTTACAGATGGAGGAACTCAGGTCCAAAATAATAAAATGATTTGGTGAAGGTCAACAGAAAGTCAGCACTAAAGCTACATCTTAAAAGCCAGTTCTTCAGAATCAACACCAATATTTCTTAACCATTTCCAAAAAAATTGAAGAGGCAACGTTTCTTGATTGATTTTATGAGGCCAGCATTACTCTGATACCACAGCCAGACAAAGACACTACAAGAAAACTATAGCCCTACATCCCTTATGAACATAGATGCAAAAATCCTCAATAAAACACTAGCAAACTGAATTCAGCAACATAGTCAAAGGATTAATTTCAGGAATACAAGGGTAGTTCAACATATAAAAACCAATAAATGTAATATGTCACAATAATAGAATGAAGGAAAAGTTAATTTTTTCATTTTTTATTTTATTATGTTGTTAGGAAAAGTTAGTTCTTATTTGAAGGAATCAACCACAAATAGGTATTTATAAAAAATCTGGGAAATCTGAATACATAAAGAAGATATTAGGGAATTATTATCTTTTAGGTGTGATAATGTTATGGAAAATAGAGTCATTTTTTAAAAGATACTAAAATATTTATGAACAAAATAATGAGATATCTGGGATTTATGTCAAAATAATATAGTTTGGCAAGGGAAAGGGTATGAAAGAAGATGAAACCAGGGGCGTCTGGGTGGCTCAGTCGTTAAGCATCTGCCTTCGGCTCGGGTCATGATCCCAGGGTCCTGGGATCGAGCCCCACATCGGGCTCCCTGCTCGGCAGGAAGCCTGCTTCTCCCTCTCCCTCTGCCACTCCTCCTGCTCCTGCTCTCTCTCTCTCTCTCTCACTGTCAAATAAATCAATAAAATCTTAAAAAAAAAAAAAGAAAAAGAAAAAACAAGAATGACCATGATAAATTCTGATATTTAAAATCTCTCACAAAAAGTGGAAAAAAAAACCACGTTAAAAAAACTAGTTCTTTTTTTTTAAGATTTCATTTATTTATTTGACAGAGAGAGACACAGCGAGAGAGGGAACACAAGCAGGGGGAGTGGGATAGGGAGAAGCAGGCTTCCCAAGGAGCAGGGAGCCCGATGCGGGGCTCGATCCCAGGACCCTGGGATCATGACCCGAGCTGAAGGCAGATGCTTAACGGCTGAGCCACCCAGGTGCCCCAACACTTAGAAATTTTTATAGCAATTTGACCAAGTAATTTTGAATCTAAGAACACATTTGGGTTTGTATTTTCTGTTCCTTTTTAAACTTAATTTTTCTAGTAACTCATTTATATTGTATTTTACAAAAGTACTAATTTGCAACAGATCAGGGAAAACACCACCACTAGCCCTCACCACAGGTGGTTCAGCAGGGCAATAAGACATGGCTTTTAAAGTCAGATTGGCTTGAGTCTGATTCTCTGAACACCCACTCTTAGTCATGTGACCTTGAATAAATTAGCTTAGCCTCTTTAAAACCTCAGTTTCTTCATCTATATGTAGTGGTAACAATAACAAAACCTGCAGGATTGTTGTAGGTATTAGACATAACATACTTAATTGCCTATAAAAATATCATACTTCATCTTGCTAAAAAGACAAGAAAAAAATACAAACACACAGTTCTATTCAATTTTAAGTGTTATTAGCTATTATCACAGCAACTTATCAAACAAGGGTAAGAATGACAAGGTTTGGTTACAAATGACCTCTTCTCTTTTCAACTCAACACACGACCTAATGGCTTGATATACAGAACAATACTAGAGTATGATCCTTATAAAGAAAAAAAAAAAAAGCTTTATCTGTGTGTATATATGAATACATCTACATATGCGGGGATTGGCAGAGGAACTGTAATTTTTGTTTCTAGACATTTTTGTAATTTGTTTTCAATAAACATGAACCCATGTTATTTTTAAAACTACACAAAGAATGAAGGATGGAAGGAAACAAGAACTTAAAAATCTTAAAAAAAAACTTAAAAATGATAACCCTATTCCAATTTTTCCACCCCACCACTTAAAGGACACTGTAATTATAGTTGAGATTAAAGAATGAAAGTAGCTTTACAAAAATAAGCCTCTAGAGCTGCCCCGGGTCATTAATCTTTTCTCCAAGGCCAGCTCGTCATCCCAACAAACAAGCCAATTTAACAAGCCAAGAATAAGGGCTCTAGAGCTTCTTGCTCCCTAGCACGGCTGCTTCTCTGTCCCAGCAGCAGGATGAGGCACGGCCCTGTTTTCTCCAGAGTTCTCGAAAGGGCTCCCTGGGGAGGCAATCCAGACTGTCTGCAATCTCCACTTCCCAGATCATAATTACTAACACAAATATAAACTGGGGTAGGGAAAGGATATTAAGCTCTCCTAAGAAAGGCTGATTTTCCAAAAATGATGGCAGTAAAAATACTGTTTCTCCAAGATCTGAACTTTTTTATATTTTAGTAGCCTGTTATAATTCCCACCTATGCTTCAACTCAATCCAACAAATACTTATTGAGTGCCCATTTTATGTGGAGGCCTAAGGTAAGCAGCCCAGTTACAGAAAAGAGTAAGACATGGACCTTACTCTCAAGTGTATTTAT
Organism: Halichoerus grypus; assembly: GCF_964656455.1. NCBI lineage: Eukaryota > Metazoa > Chordata > Mammalia > Carnivora > Phocidae > Halichoerus > Halichoerus grypus. The sequence goes on from NC_135713.1 coordinate 189,822,660, forward strand.
GTGTCTATCTGTGTTTGCAATATAACGTGACAAGGTAACGATAACAAAGAAGAGGACATCTAAGCTGGAATTTAAAAGATAAATGGTAAGAATGGGGCGCCTGGCTGGCTCAGTCAGTGGAGTGTGTGACTCTTGATCTCGGGTTGTGGGTTTGAGCCCCACGCTGGGTGTAGAGATAACCGAAAAAATAAAATTAAAAAAAAAAAAAAAGATAAATGGACAAAAGGATGTGGGGAAGGAGAGGACACTCAGGGAGAACAGCCAGCTGGTGTGACATATTTAAAGAATGACAAGCAGTTCTGATAGAACCAAAACACACAGAACACAAGGAGGGGATGGATATGGGGAGAGAGGCAGGAGTCAGATCATGAAGGGCCTTTTATGACAACTTATTAGATTTTACTCTGCAGATAAAGGTGATACAGTAAAGAGTTTTACAAAGGCTGTATTTTTGGGGTCATGAAGGCTAAAACTGTGAACATCTCAAACAAGATTAATCCTGGTCCATAAATTAATTATAGGAACAGATTTATCTTTTTTCTTGAATAAGCCAATGTAGGAACCTCAGAAGAAGTTTTTCTGTGTGGTGTAAAATAACATTTCTTGGGAAAACAGTTTCTTCCATATAGGTAAAAACTTATTTAATGGAAAGATCACCTCAATACATTGCAGTTGACCCCTGCAAGGTAACCAGAAAATTAGCATCAATGTTCTCTTAGAGGTCTGACTGTCAAACATAAAATATGGATAAGCGTGTGCTTCTTTCCTTCCAGGCCTCAATGCTAAAACCCTAAACAAAAAGGGAATATCCACCTCAGATTAGTGTGTTTTGAGAAAAAGTTCAGAAAAGAGTAAGACATGGACCATGTGAAAAGAAGTCACATCAATGCTTATCATTTTACAGACGTAACCTGGAAGCCTACCTGTACGAAAACTCTGCAACTATGTGCAAAGACAAGACATAATTGGGGGCGCCTGGGTGGCTCAGTCAGTTAAGCACCTGCCTTCGGCTAGTCATGATCCCAGGGTCCTGGGATCAAGTCCCACATTGGGCTCCCTGCTCAGCGGGGAGTCTGCTTCTCCCTCCCTCTCTCCCCTGGCTCATGCTCTCTCTCTCTCTCTCTCTCAAAAATAAACAAACAAATAAATAGAATCTTTAAAAAAAAAAAAAAGACAAGACATAACTGAAGATAAAGTACTTTTGAGATTGGTACAGGTAAAGGATGGATGAAAAATAAGGAGGACTCTCCTGGACTGGTTTAGTCCTGCAATGTCTATTCATCCAGGCCAAAAAATTCACATGCAGATATAGCAGTGTATGAGTTTGGTAAGACAATATGCGAAACATTTTTCAGCAACTAAAATCAGCATAAAAATTTCCCAACTTAACAAAAACAACTGCAAATGCAGTCAATTCTGAATATTCACATGTGAATTGTTCAATCTGGGGATTGCCCATAGCCCATTACTCCTTTTACCCACTCGGGGCTCACAATCTATTCTTTCTTAATGATGTATTTTTTTCTTATTGGTAAAGGCAACCATGTTTATTGGAGAAAGTTTAGAAATTTTAAGTGATAATTACAGATGAAATTAAAAATGAAATTAGTACATCATCTATGAAACAGTCTTACCAAAAAAAAAAAAAATTTTTTTTTTCTTGAACCTGAATCTGATAAAGCCTCTAGATCCAACTACCAATTTACAGGAAATACAGAGCACAAGGCGAATGTGCACAGGGATGCAGTAAGCAAAATACAGTCTGTGGAACACTTTATACGACAAACTGGTTTCTTCAACCAACAAATGACAGAGGAAAAAAGATTGAAGGGGAACCAACAGAGTAAAAGAAATGTAAAAAAACAAACCACAGTATATGGACTTCATTTGGATCCTAACCCAAACAAACAATTTTATTTTTTATTTTATTTATTTATTTTTTAGGGGGGAGGGGCAGAGAGAGAGAATCCCAAGCAGGCTCCACACCCCCAGCACAGACCCCAATGAGGGGCTCCATCCCATGACCCTGATATCATGATCTGAGCCGAAATCAAGAGTCAGACACTTAACTGACTGAGCCACCCAGGTGCCCCCCAAAAACAATTTTATTTTTATTTTATTTTTATTTTTTTTAAGATTTTATTTATTTATTTGAGAGAGAGAGAGAGCATGAGAGGGGGAAGGGTCAGAAGGAGAAGCAGACTCCCCGCCAAGCAAGGAGCCCGATGTGGGGCTCGAACCCAGAACCCTGGGATCATGACCTGAGCCGAAGGCAGATGCTTAACGACTGAGCCACCCTGGCACCCCCAAACAATTTTAAAAAGCAAATAATATTTAAATCTTTTTTTTGAAAGTAAGCTCTACACCCAGTGTGGGGCTTGAACTCACCAACTTGAGATCAAGAGTCATATGCTCTATCAACTGAGCCAGCCAAGTGCCCCAAAACACAAATAATATTTATGAAAAAATTGGAAATTTAACACTGACTGGAATCATTAATTTTTTGCATGTGATAATGGCACTGGTATTTTTTTGAAGTCTTTATTTTTCAAAGACTCACATTCTAAAATACTTACAGATTACATTATAAGACCCCTGGGATTTGCCTCAAAATAATAAAGAGGTAAAAAAAAGAACTGAGGTACAGAAGACACAAAATTGGCCATGGATTGAAGAATTTTAAAGCTGTAATTAAAGAATTACATATTATTATTCTGTCTACTTATGTATATGTTTTAAACTTTCCATAAGAAAACATTTTTTAAAAAATTTTAAAATGGCCCTTTGGGGCGGTGGGGTGGCTCAATGGTTGAGCGTCCAACTCTTGGTTTTGGCTCAGGTCATGATCTCAGGGTGGTGTGATCAAGCCCCGCATTGGGCTCCACATTCAGCATGGAGTCGGCTTGAGATTCTCTCTCTTCTCTCCCTCTGCCCCTCCCCCTGCTCTCTCTCAAATAAGTAATCTTAAAAAAATAATTAAAAAAAAATTTAAAAATTAAAAGGGCGCCTGGGTGGTTCAGATGGTTAAGCATCTGCCTTCAGCTCAGGTCATGATCTCCAGGTCCTGGGATTGAGCCCCACATCGGGCTCCCAGCTCAGCAGGGAGCCTGCTTCTCCCTCTCCCTCTGCCTCTCCCCCTGCTTGTGCTCTGTCTCTGTCTCTCTCAAATGAATAAATAAAATCTTTTAAAAAATAAATAAATAAAGGGGCGCCTGGGTGGCTCAGATGGTTAAGCGTCTGCCTTCGGCTCAGGTCATGATCCCAGGGTCCTGGGATCGAGTCCCGCATCGGGCTCCCTGCTCCTTGGGAGCCTGCTTCTCCCTCTGCCTCTCTCTCTCTCTCTGTCTCTCATGAATAAATAAGATCTTTAAAAATAAATAAATAAAAAAAATGGTCCCTTATCCACATACATGCCCCCAAATGTGAACAGATATTATTCTCTCCATTTAAAAAAAATTCACATATAAACACTCCACATATAAAAACCTCCTTCTTCATTTAACAATACATAGCTTTGTTTTCCTGTATCACCAGAAAAACATCATAAACTTCTAAAATGATTATATTGTACATATACACAATTAGTGTTAAATCTTTCCCTAATTTAATATGTCTCTAATTTTTTTTTTTTTAAAGATTTTATTTATTTGACAGAGAGAGAGACAGTGAGAGAGGGAACACAAGCAGGGGGAGTGGGAGAGAGAGAAGCAGGCTTCCCACGGAGCAGAGAGCCCGATGTGGGGCTTGATCCCAGGACCCTGGGATCATGACCTGAGCTGAAGGCAGATGCTTAACAACTGAGCCACCCAGGTGCCCAGTCTCTAATTTTTGATATAAAAAAGCTGAACTATATATCACTGAGCATGTATCTTTGTCCTCATGATTAACTACTTTAAGTGGAATTACTGGGTCAAAAGGCACTGACTTTCTGTTACTGAGATAGTTTGCATACCATAAAATTCACCCTTTTAAATTGTCTAATTCAATGGTTTTTAATATATTCACAGAGTTGTGCAACTATCACCATTACCTAATTTAGAACATTTTCATTATCCCAAAAGGAAACCGATACCCGTTAGGAATCATTCCCCATTTTCCCCCAGTCCCTGAAAAGATACTTTTAATTTTTAAAAGGGGGGGCAGGCAGAGTGAGAGGGAGAATCCCAAGCAGGCTCCACACCCAGCATGGAGCCCAACATGGGGCTCGATTTCACAACCCTGAGATCATGAGCAGAACCGAAATCAAGAGTTGGTTGCTTAACTGACTGAGCCACCCAGGCACCCCAAGATACTAACTTTTTAAGTGTCTTAATACATGTTGCCTAATTACTTTCCAGAAAGATTGTCCAGTTTATGTTGCTAACAACCATATGCCAGTTTTTACATATTTTCCCCAGAATTAAATACTACCATTTAAAAAAACCTAATAGGGGCCCCCTGATGGCTCAGTCAGTTAAGCATCTGCCTTCAGCTCAGGTCATGATCTCAGGGTCCTGGATCTCCCTCTCCCAGTCCCCCTGCTTGTGCTCTCTCTCCCTCTCTAATAATAAATAAATCTAAAAATTTTTTTAAATAAATAAAAAATAAAAAAACCCTAATAAGCAGAAATTAGTAACTCATTGCCATTTACATTAAAATTTTTTTACTACTAATGAGAGTGAAATGTTATATATCCATCAATTCATTATTTTCTGCTTTTTTTCCCCTGTCCTTTTGTAAACTTTCCATCCCCTTTATTAGGGGTTAAAATCCAATTATCAGTCTAAATAAAATACTCCTTGAAAAACCTGGTTTCCAGAAAAATCATGAGAAATTCCAAAACTTAACAACTTTTTTGAGGTTAACTATACCATGGATCCTCATTATTAGTACAGGTAAATTAGAATTTGCTAATAATCATAAAGTTTATGCTATAATCATAAACAAAATAAAGAGCATATGTCTATCTTCAATCAAAGAAGATACTACTTCTGGGTTCCTTTGTTATTACAGAGTGAGCTTGTCTCACTGGCACTTCAGAACAAAGCCTCCCATCCTATAGGGACAAAAAGCCCATTATTGTACAGCCCTTACGGCCGTCTGGTTAATGAGCCAGTCACTGGTAAATGAGAATGAAAAAAATTAACCCAACCCACATAATGTAGTGATCGTTGTTGCTTACACAAAACCAGAAATGAAGCCAGCTAGCTGCTAAACACCTACTTTATGTTAATGGACAGAGAGCACCCAACCTTACAATTAGGATAGATAAAAACTGATGGCGAAAGGGAGGCAAAAAAAAAGTAAGCCAAGGCATCCTTGGGAGTCTCCCTGGCTACCCAAAGCAACAAGAACCTTCCAGAGACTAGCATTAGAAACATGTGCTCAATAGATTGCATCTGCAATCTGATGTGTAAATTTTTCTCACAGAACAAACGTCTCTACTTAAACGGGCCCTGCCTTCCATTTCCTGTTCCTCACTATTGTTTTTCACTCACGTTCTAACCTTTTAAATCAGAATTGCTGTACCTTTAATCACTTCTCAGTCATTTTTTTATTTGGGGGTTTTGGGGGGAGAGGGAACATCTGTACTTTTTTTTTTTAAGATTTTATTTATTTATTTGACAGAGAGATAGAGAGCACAAGTAGGCAGAGAGGCAGGCAGAGGGAGAGGGGGAAGCAGACTCTCCACTGAGCAGGGAACCCGATGCGGGGCTCCATCCCAGGACCCTGGGATCATGACCTGAGCCGAAGGCAGCCGCTTAACCGACTGAGCCACCCAGGTGCCCCACATCTGTATTTTTTAATCGTGGAAACAATAGATTCCACAATATCCCCTAGAATATAGGATGGTTAATTGAGACAAGTGACTGTCAAAGCAGATCTCAACAGGGAATCAGCTTGTGATTGCTCTAAAGCAATATCCCTAATAAGACTGTCTAGAATCCTAGAATGTTAAAAACTGGAAAGGAGCTCCAGAGTCATCTAACCCTACTTGAATCATGCGTTGCTCTTCATAGAAGGGGGAGGGCTTAGAATGCACACACATCTCCAGGGCTCCTCGGTGCACCCCTGATCTGCTAGGTCGGTGTTAAACCAGCAGGTTACTCCAACCTGTTCTTTTCTGAACCTGTGAGGATACACTTGCTGACTCAGATATTCTTCCCCCAAATCACTCATTTACAGGTGGTGTTGAGGCTAATGAAAACACAAGCTACTGGAAAGGAAGGGCTGACATTTCTGTTATTATCCTAGAGATAACAACGTATCAGTGACTAGAAGCAATATAGACTGGAAGATTTCTGACGTAATAGCTGTAACTGCTCTGGAACCTGAAGGAAAAACAAAACAAAAGCTCTGAAATACTATAGCAAGGCTATACATCTCTCTCTTTTGCATTGTTGTTGTTTTTGTTTTGTTTATTAAGATGTAAGACGGCACATTCACAGGAAAAACCTTGACTGAGAATACGTATTATTCAAAGTTAAGAGCTACCTACCTGAACTCTGGTGATTTTTTTGTACTCCTATTCACCTTCTAATACCTCAAAATGTATAAAACATCTCAGTTAATGATGTATCATTATTTAAAACAAATAAGGAAAAAAAGCCAATGATCCTCACGCAATTTCTAAATAATTATAATGTCCGAGAACTAAACAGTTTCTCTTCGACATTCCTAACTGAAATGTCAATACATATCTATAACATAATGCTACTAGAATGTTAAGTCTAGTCTTCATTTTAAACCTCAAACTGCCTCCCAAGGAAGCTCATTTCCTAAAACAACAATCCTGTCACCTGCCATTCCAAACTACCTTAGCTGTCACTCTGTAGCCTTCATGGGTATGAGTCCTCTCTCCATAGAGTACAAGAGTCTCAAGGGTCACACCTTCCTTTTGCTGTAGCTCTTCACCTACTTCAAGAGGGATGGGAATGTAACAACCATATTCTGGATACATAGTAGGCAAGCTACCAGGAAATGCCAGAGATAAAGACCAATCACAAGGCTTTAAGAGACCAAGAGTAAGAAAAGGGGAGCTGAGTGAGATTCTAAACATAGCATATTAGTAAACTTTAGCATACACTGTTGAGGGCCAGCAAATTAAAGCTAACTGCATTTAAAGATGTGCCTCAGGGGGCGCCTGGGTGGCTCAGTTGGTTAAGCGACTGCCTTCGGCTCAGGTCATGATCCTGGAGTCCCGGGATCGAGTCCCGCATCCGGCTCCTTGCTCAGCGAGGAGTCTGCTTCTCCCTCTGACCCTCCCCCCCTCATGCTCTCTCTCTCTCTCATTCTCTCTCTCTCAAATAAATAAATAAAATCTTTAAAAAAAAAAAAAAAAAAAAAAAAAAAAAAAAAGATGTGCCTCAGTAGGAGCAGTTTACGTTCAGACCTCAAATCCACATTCTACTTCAAAAGTCTCTCAGGCAAGAGGCATATGGAAAGTCCCCTCAGAAATAACATACATGCTACTGATTCATTTGTATTAACACACCCTTGGTTTCATTATTCATTTAAATCCTGATGAAGTTTTTATGTATCAATCACTCGCACTTTGATCCAAACTGGTTTATTGAGGACCAGTTTTTTTTTCCCTAGGAGTACAATCTCAATGTAGGTAAAAAAGTTTTGACTGGATGGTTTGGGGTCAGGGGTTGTGATGGGGGAGGTGGGGAAAGGAAGAGAAGATCATTTTGGAAAACGCTCTTCATTGAGGTGCTACAGTTAAAGGTTTCTGACAGAGAGGAACAGGAAAGGAAGTAGGTACCTAGAGATCAAAGAAGCACTACCAAAAATAAATGAAGAATGCTGCTGGAAAACTTTATCACCAAGTTTGCTGAAGTCGCTGGAAGCAACTAATGCCAGAGACTTCTCTGACACCTTTAACCTGAGTCTCCTTCAAACTTCGAGGAGTAACAGCTGAACACTGTGTCTGTCAATGAATTTGAAACTGTTGTGCTCCAGTTCACTGAATATCTTTCAGACAAAAGATAATAAATGTGTTGGTTTTAAAACCAAGAATTTTAGGAGAAAAAGTATTTTTAGCAAAAACAAATTTTCTTTGGAAATACATGTTTTGTTCCATTTCAGACTCACCCAGAATAGGTTTATTTCATTCAGCTGTAGACAACCCCCCCCCCCCGCCCCAATACTTCAGTTTCCTTGGAATTTGGTGTTTAATCCTTTCCTAGTTATGAATAATTCCAAAGTATGCTCAGCAGATCCTATGAAGACCTATGTCCACCTTAGGTCATGACAACTGAGAAGCAGCAGTTCCATTTCACAAAACATGACACACAGACTCTTAAAGCATATTTATAGCCTCACTTTTCCAGCTGAGGAAAACTCACACACGCTTTTAGGCATCCTCAATTTCCCTGCCTAAAAACCGTGCCTAAGGATGAATCTCTAATTCCTTGGAACAGGGAGGAGTTGCAATCGTAAGTGGCTTTGAAACGGGTGAAATCTCACTATCACTATTTCATAACTGTTCTTCAAAAGCTGGTAATTTTCTTTCAAGTTGCAGCTTTGGAGGCTCTCATTGACGCTCAGTCTTCACAAACTTCCTTGAGCAGAAGAAAGGCTATCTAACGTGCTAAGTCAGATCGCTCAAGCTTGTTTTATCACACCTATGGATACCTTTGCAACATCTCAAGCCTCATGCATCTACCCCAATAACAACTACTAAAATCAGAGCTCGAGGGGATGGTCTTCAAATCACATTTGAGCAAACAAGAGACGGGAAGTGATGGCCTTAAGTGACACAGCCTTCCCTAGCCAAAATGAGGCGCCCTAGCACACTGCGAGCGGCTCAAGATGTTACCAGAAGCTCCTGCCGTATGTACGGGGTGAGGCTGCGGGAGCAGGTAAAGCAGGGACGATAACTGGAGGGCCCTGGGGAGAACGGCGGTGTCAAAGCCTGCAGGCGGGGTGGAGTGGAAGGCGGTGAGGCAAAATTGGGCAGGTACTGTAAGGAGCCAACGCAGCGAAGAAAACAGGGAAGGCGAGAGGCAGAGCCCTAGAAAAACCTGACGAATTCGCGCCTGGAAGGGTTTCCGAGGGTCCAGTTCTCTCACCAGAAAGCCGCGTTCAGCCCCAGGCACCACAGGGCGCTCCTGGCTGGCCGCTCCCACACCAGGGCTGCCTGCACCCGGCTCAGCAGAGGCTCGTAAGGCCCCAGCACCTCCACCAGGGCCCGCTGCGCCGCCTCAACCTGCTGGTCTCGCTCCCAGGAGCCTGACATAGCGCGGCGGCCCCTGAGAGTCGGCCCCGAAGCCGGGCCTGGGGCCGCGGCCACCCCCTCTACCTCCGCCATCTCCCCCCTAGCAGCCACAACATCCGGGGCCGCGGCCCGACGGTCACAATAAACACCAAGTACGCAGACGCGCGATTCGGCGGGGGAGGCCGCGTCCCTCCACAGTGCGCCTGCGCGCAGGCTCTAGCTCCCTTCCACCGAGAGGAAAGAACGCTACGTCAAAGTACGTCCCCCGCGCCCAGGCGCAGTTTCCCGACCCGGAGCTGCGCACGCGCAGTCTCCTTGACCGAAGCCAAATGTGAATAAGGACCGGCCAACGCCAGAACTGAGTTCTCATTGGAGCGGAGAAAGTTCGTGGGAGGAGCAGGGTGTTTGGCGCCTGCGTCGTGCGGCTAGCGCCTAGCGAGCGGCGGCTTGGCTGGCGGGAGCGGCTGCAGCGCTGGTGCCTGAGGAGCGATGCCGAGGGAAATCATCACCCTACAGTTGGGCCAGTGCGGCAATCAGAGTGAGCGAACCTCCAGCCCCTCCGCTAGTCAGGTTCCTTAGATTCCATGGGATCTCGCTGTGTGATCTTGGACTCCATCTGCCCTGCCCAGAATCGTAGTTTTCCAAAGGCGGGACATGCTTGACCCAGTGTCCAGTTGCCCAACCCTGAGGGGCCCTCCCCTCCCGGTCGCCGGCATACAGCCTTTTCCTCCTACATGGGAGACTCCCTAGGCTTGACTTCCTATCTTCGGACCCAGGCGCTCAGTCCCTCAGCTCCTAGTTGGCATCTGCCCAGACCCAGATATCCTCTTTCTCCCCCGTCCGCCCCCCTCCCCCAGTTGGGTTCGAGTTCTGGAAACAGCTGTGCGCCGAGCATGGTATCAGCCCCGAGGGCATCGTGGAGGAGTTCGCCACCGAGGGCACTGACCGCAAGGACGTCTTTTTCTACCAGGTGCCCCCAGCGACTTGGCCAGGGGGTCTGAGGGAAGGGCAGAGGCCTGGTAGCGGGAAACCCGCTGGGCAGAAGAGCCAGGGCGGCTGGCTTGAGGGGGCGGGGCAGACAGGAGCCAGAGCTGGGAGGATGGAGGACTGGGCCTTAGCTGATTGGGCCCCCTTGCTGGATGCCCCTTGACAGGCAGACGATGAGCACTACATCCCCAGGGCGGTGCTGCTGGACCTGGAGCCCCGGGTGATCCACTCCATCCTCAACTCCCCCTATGCCAAGCTCTACAACCCAGAGAACATCTACCTGTCGGAGCATGGCGGAGGGGCTGGCAACAACTGGGCCAGTGGATTCTCGCAGGTCATTTGCTGTTTCCTGGCAGGACCCACAACTCCCTTCCTTTGTGAGGACAGGCCGTAGGACTTGCCAGAGAGAGAAGAAACCAGATCAAGGATGTATAGGTAGTAAAGAGAGAGAGAGAGATGGCTGAGGAGAGCTCTTTTTTCTAAGTCAACTAGGTAATATGGTTAAGACTGCACTTGCTAGTGCTGTGTGCCAGGCTGTACTAAATGCTTTACATATAACTTATTTAAGCCTCCTAACAACCGTAGAGGTAGATATTATAGGTTCACGGTCTCTTAACTGCTTTTTCAGATTCCAAAAAGCTCTGAAACCAAAAGATGATTTATAACTTATTTAGTAGCAAAACCAAATCTTGGGTGCTTGGCTGGCTCATTCAGTAGAGCATATGACTCTTGATCTTGGGGGTTGTGAGCTTGAGCCCCATGTTGGGTGTAGAGATTATTTAAAAATAAAATCTTTGGGACGCCTGGGTGGCTCAGTCGGTTAAGCGTCTGCCTTCGGCTCGGGTCATGATCCCAGGGTCTGGGATCGAGTCCCGCATCCGGCTCCCTGCTCCACGGGGAGCCTGCTTCTCCCTCTGCCTCTGCATCTCTCTCTCTGTCTCTCATGAATGGATAAATAAAATCTTAAAAAATAAAATAAAATAAAATCTTAAAAAAAAAACCCAACATCTCAGTGGAGACAGGCTATTTTAGTTTTTATCCAACTTGTCATTACTCATATGTTTCATTGCAGAAATAGTAATATGATTGATTAGTATACATGAGACACTTACTGGCATTTTACTTAACATACATCATATGTACCATAGTACTTTACTAGAACGGGAAATATTTGAATTCCAAAACATACCTGGCCCCAAGAATTTTAAATAAGGGACTGAGGAGTTGTATTATTACCTTCATTATACAGATGAGGAACAGTAATCTGCCCAGAGTCACTTGGTTAAAACGGAAGCTAATACCTGACCCCAGGGAGTGTGACTAGTGTCTGCTCATACCCACTGTGCTTTACTGCCTCTCAATGCAAATAGAAAGCAAGGCCACTGTGCTCCAAAAAAGGACTTTTATGTTCTATACGGAGAATCCAGGGTGGCTATTCTGAAGTCAAGAGTCCTTGTCCCATGGTCCTGTCCCACTCTGACATTCCCCATGTCTGTACAGGGAGAGAAGATCCATGAGGACATTTTTGACATCATAGACCGGGAAGCAGATGGCAGTGACAGTCTAGAGGTGAGTGTCTTAGGAATGCTGGTGGGAGCTGTCATGGGAAAGACTTGACAACACCCTTTACAAGCCACCTGTTAGGTATAAGACCTACCCATGTGCCCTTTGCACTGGACAAGCCACTGGGCTTTGCTGGACACAAGGCAGACTCTCCTAAGCTGTATGTGTGGGGGAGGGGAGTGGAGGAGAGGGCTTGGGAAAATAGAGGAGTCCAAGAAGTTGTAGGATGGGTCCAGTTTGCAATGCAATACCTAGACACTGACTGCCCCTTCCCCATGCAGGGCTTCGTGCTGTGTCATTCCATCGCTGGGGGGACAGGCTCTGGCCTGGGCTCCTACCTCTTAGAACGGCTGAATGACAGGTAAGTCTGTGTTTCATGAGGCTGGAAGATTCGGTTTCCCAAGGAACTGGGAGGCCTTCCAGATACGCCTTCCTATTTGCTGGAGCAGTGAAAGAGCCCTTCTGTTCGCTCCTGTAGTTAGGAAAGGGAAGGTACAATAACCAAGAACCTGATCACACTCTGGAGAGTTGGATCCAGTGCCTAGAATCTAGGCCCTAGATGAAGAGATGAAGGTTCAGAGAATATGGCTGGTTTAGAGTTAGAACCCTAGGTCCTAAGATGTGTCTCTGCCATTCTTCCTTTGGGCTTGCAGACTTCCAAAAGTCAAGTCTCCCTTCTCTACTGTTTCTGTGTCCCACCCCAATTTCCCCTTCTAGATTCAGTTGCTTTCTGACTACCGTGAGCCCTGTGTTTACCAAGCCTCTTACCCTGACCCTCTTCTCTCAACCCCATCAGGTACCCCAAGAAGCTGGTGCAGACGTACTCAGTGTTTCCCAACCAGGACGAGATGAGCGATGTGGTGGTCCAGCCCTATAACTCCCTGCTCACGCTCAAGAGGCTGACCCAGAACGCAGACTGTGTGGTGCGTCCTGGATTCTGCCATTCTCCACTCCAGCACCTCAGTCTTCTTTCATCATTTTCCTACACTTAAAAAGTCCATCTTGAGCCCTTCTGTGCCTCAGTCCTGTGCCAGTGCCTTTGGATGGGTCTTTTGGGCCATGAAACGCCAAGGAAATTAAGTTTCAGAGCCCAGAGCCAGGCAGAGTTCCTGTTCTTTCTGTGCCCATAAATTTGTCACCCTCTTCTGTCCCCCCCCAGGTGGTGCTGGACAACACAGCCCTGAACCGGATCGCCACCGACCGCCTGCACATCCAGAACCCGTCTTTCTCCCAGATCAACCAGCTGGTGAGCCCCCACTCCTGGACTCCCTGGGCTGGAGCCCCCCCCCACCGGAGTGTCGTCTCGGGAAGGGAGCCCTGTCCCCGGGGCCGCGGCCCACGACGCGCGCTGCCGTCCGCAGGTGTCCACCATCATGTCAGCCAGCACTACCACCCTGCGCTACCCCGGCTACATGAACAACGACCTCATCGGCCTCATCGCCTCGCTCATCCCCACTCCCCGACTCCACTTCCTCATGACGGGCTACACCCCGCTCACCACGGACCAGTCGGTAGGAGCAGCCCCGGCAGGCCCTGCCCTCGCCTTTCTCTCCCCCCGCTGCCCCGGGAGCTGCCCTTTGAGGCCCCCAGAGGCTCTGTGCTCGGGGACTGGTACGGACCGTCCGACTCCACGCTGACCTGCTCTCCTCTCCTCTCCCCTCTGCCCCTGGCTCCCCGCAGGGCCCGGGCTCTGTGGGGTCTGCGGACGCTCCCGCACAGGGGCGTGCCCTGGCTGAGCTGAGGAGGGCTAAGAACCTCTCTCCTGGTCCCAGAGCAGAGAGGCTCAGTGTAGACCTGCGTCTCGAGACACTTCCCCAGGAGACCGCACTAGCCCGAGTCTGATGGGGTTCAGGCATCGGACTGGGCCCTGAGTGCCGGCCTGGGCCCTGGGGCCCGCTGTCCCCTCAGGTGGCCAGCGTGAGGAAGACCACGGTCCTGGATGTCATGAGGCGGCTGCTGCAGCCCAAGAACGTGATGGTGTCCACAGGCCGGGATCGCCAGACCAACCACTGCTACATCGCCATCCTCAACATCATCCAGGGGGAGGTGGACCCCACCCAGGTAGGTGAGGCCCCTTCATGCCACCCCCGGAACCCACGGGGTAGAGGAGAGGCTACCACCACCACTGTTGTGTGTTGTGTGCACCCCCTCCCCCCAGGTCCATAAGAGTCTGCAGAGGATCCGGGAACGGAAGCTGGCCAACTTCATCCCCTGGGGCCCTGCCAGCATCCAGGTGGCCCTGTCAAGGAAGTCTCCCTACCTGCCTTCGGCCCACCGGGTCAGTGGGCTCATGATGGCCAACCACACCAGCATCTCCTCGGTGAGGCTCACTGTTTGCACCTGTCTTCCCATACTCGCTTCCCTGGTTGGGGCTCACCTCTCCACATCCCTGCTGCCCCTGCTTCTGGCTCTCTTAATGTGGGGATTGCCCCGCACTGGTTCCCCAGCCCTCTGGGCCATACTGCTACTCTTAAGTTCTTTGTGACCCCTGCTTTCTGCACACACCAAGCTCTTTGAGCGGACCTGTCGCCAGTATGACAAGCTGCGGAAGCGGGAGGCCTTCCTGGAGCAGTTCCGCAAGGAGGACATCTTCAAGGAGAACTTCGACGAGCTGGACACGTCCAGGGAGGTTGTGCAGCAGCTCATCGACGAGTACCACGCAGCCACGCGGCCAGACTACATCTCCTGGGGCGCCCAGGAGCAGTGAGGACCCCAGGACGGGGACCTCATCTGCCTTACTGGTTGGCCCAAGCCCTGCCTGACTGACCAGCCCCTCAGAGAACCGATCAGGGACCTCACATATCTCTTCCTCATAAATACACACACACAGCTCTCTATTGGCCTGGGGACATGTTTATGTCTCCTCTTATGAGACTATTTATGTTTAATAAAGCACTGGACGTAATAAGTCACTGGTCTCTTAAAGGCTTGTAGATTTGGGGAAGGGGGATGCTTGTTCTTTCTCCATCACAGTGAAAGGGTCCTTCCCGACTTCCAGCCTCTTCAACTCTGAGCAAATGCCTCCCCTAGCTTCTCCTCCCTCCCTCATTTTGGAGAACGTGGGTGGGGTCCACTCATGTGAGACATTTCTTTCCAGGGTAAAAAGGCCAACAGATATTACCTTACTCTCTCCTGACATTCTGGGTCCCAGGTTCCACCCCCCACCCTTCCCTGGATCAGGTGATCATGCCACCAGTTTCATGTTCCCACATCAGAGTGTCCTGTTAATCATCACAGTAGCAGGCCCGAGGCCACCACCCCCACCACCAGGCCCTGGGCAAGCAATAGAGTTGGTCCAAGTGCCTTTAATCTTGTAAGCAGGGTGTGCCAGAGAGCCAGTCCAAGAAAGCCACTGGTCAGGCAGCTGGAGTCCAGGACAGCCAGCTCAGGAGACCAAATCCAAAGCCTAGACTTTAAGCAGGGCCCAAAGTGGGCCATAGCTAAGGCTCCATAATTCTGTGTACAGGTGGTCTCCAGTTTAAAGGGCCAGTACCCTCCACTCCTGGTGGAAGATTGCAAGGAAGTAGTAAATATGTAGTGACCTAAATTTTCAGAATCACAAGGGCAAAGCAGGTTGTCCCTAGATCATGGTGGATTGTCAGGACCCCTCTTAGGCCCTTATGCACCCCAAAGGTGAGGTTTGGGTAACAACAGCAAACATGTATATTGGCACTATGCTAGGCACTTCACATTATTTTGTTCAATTCCATGAAGCGATAGATATTTTTTTTTTTAAGGTTTTATTTATTTATTTGGCAGAGACACAGCGAGAGAGGGAACACAAGCAGGGGGAGTGGGAGAGGGAGAAGCAGGCTTCCCATGGAGCAGGGAGCCCGATGCGGGGCTCGATCCCAGGACCCTGGGATCATGACCTGAGCCGAAGGCAGACGCTTTTAACGACTGAGCCACCCAGGTGCCCAGAAGCGATAGATATTATTAATCCCATTTTATAAACGAGGAAACTAAGACTAATCATGGTTAATTTACCGGTCTCCCACCTAGTAAATGACAGAGTTGGGAGTCAAATCCTGATTTGACTGACTGGTATCAGTATTCCTAACCATTGCATGTCCTGCCTTTTGTGATATCTTACGGGTTAGTATAGAATCATCCCATTCCTGAGGTCTGGGGCCACTGGATGAGCCCATGGTTGTCAGAGGATGTGAGGACATTGAACACCTGTGCAGATGGGGCAGGTGCAATCCCAGGCTTGGAGGGAGGGTCAGCCTCAACTGACTTCAGGTAAATCTACCAAGTGTCCCCAGCACCCAGGGCAGGGTAGCTGGGGACCCGGGCCTGCCTTCTCATGACTGTCACCACCAGGGTGTCTGGGGCCCAAGCCAGAGGGTCAGCCCAACGGATCAGGATTGGGGCTGGCGGAGCTCAGCACGCAGGTGAAGGACCAGCCCAAGAAGGTATCTGTGAGTCCCTACGGGGGCTGAAGAGTACCCAGGAACTTTGGGTAAATTACGATTTTTTTTTTTTCTCCCGGTTCATTGTTGACCTGAGGACATCTTTTTCCTTCCACGGACCTACTTATGTTTAATAAAGCTTTGAATATGAACAGTGAGAAACATTTAGGCCAGGCCCTTATGAACAAAAGGGACTGACGGGCAGAGAACGGGCAGTCAGAGGCTGGGCCCTGGACTGCCTGAGGGGTGGCAGGGAGGCCGTTAGCCTGTCACCACCACAGTCAAAGCATGAACTTGTCACCTTCAGTTGCAGGGCCCGCAGGAGGCTGACTCAGGAGAGAGAGCCAGCCTGGTCGGTGTGAAGCAGCCGCCTATCGCCCCAGTACAGAGGATGACTTCGGGGGAAACCGGCGTGCACCTGGTGCCTTCTGGGCTCCACCTCTGGCCCCTGCACCACTGGGCTCCTTGCCCGGCTCCTCTCCCTTGATGACCAACCTCTCATCACCTGGGGTATCTGCGTGAGTGGTGCTGAGTGGCGGTCAGGAGCACTGGCGGATGTGGCCACAGGCCCAGGGCCTTCCTTTGCCAGACCCAGTTAAAGGGTGTGGAGCCCCCGGGGGAAGGAAGCACCAGGTAGTCCAGAGTAAAAGTACTCCAGTCCCCAGCCCCGAGCGGGGAACACCCCGCGCAGGTGGGCCTCCTGGGAAAGGGGCGCTGGATCTGCAAAGACGCCTCCGTTTTCCCACCGCCCAGGGCCAGACGCTACCAGCACGGACACACCTCGGTGCCAGCTTCAAAGCCAGGCCCCTCCCCCAAGGCTATTTGCAGATCACCCATCACCCCGTGCCAGCACAGCCCCTCCCAGTTCTGGGCCAGCGGCAAACCCCGAAGCGTGTCAACTAGGGGGCAGCGAGGAGGCCAGGTGGAAAGGGAGGAGGGCCTCCGGGGATCAGGGCAGCAGGTGGTGCTCGCGGGGAACGATCCGTGGTCCGAGAGACTGCGTGCGAGCCGCCCAAGTAACCGTCCCGATGAGAGGCGCGGGCAGCTGCCCAGAAAGACCGCTCACGCCCAGAGCAGGAACGTCTCCGACTGAACAAGTAAGAGAAAATCAGCCATTTCAGGGTAATATCCCCAGGACACCCGTGTGATGTGACCCAGGGACAGAGATCTGGTATCAGGAAGCACTTTATAATAGAAAGAGAGTGGTATAAGCGAATCTGGAATTTAGGATTGTCACTTTGGCAAGTGGACTGGGATGAGGGGAAGAGGGGATGAGCACAAGGGTGGGTCGGGAGCTCACAGCGCAGACGCCGGACAGGGGTGGTGAGTCAGTCCGCTGAGCCTCATCCGTGGTCTCCGCTGGTCACCAGCACGCTCCATCTCCCTAGAAAGGGGCCCTCTGCAGTGGAGAGTCAAATCCGACACCAGTACCCCTTCCAGGAAGGCCCATCTCCACCACTTGCTCACTTTCCATTCCTCTTGGGTATCTTAAGCAGGTAAGGGGCTGCCCTAGGAAAATAACGGGAACATTTTAAACTGACATTCTGATTTTCTAATCCATCATTTATAAGTTTTAACGAAATGCCCTAGGGCCTGATCGCTGCCGCGTGAATTGGTAAAATCGAGTTTCTTGCAAAGCTGCATGCTCTGTCAGTCAAGGTCTCATACCCCCGTGAGACCCAGCTGGAAATACCCTCCTCGTGTCTCAGGCACTGCTGGAGTAGTGACCCTGGCCATGCGCTCCAGAGGTAGGCAGGTCGTCCCTCCAACCTTCAAATCCATTATGAATTATGAATAGGGTGGCCAGCTCATCCTGGTTTTAGCACTGAAAGGTCCAAGTCTTAAGAACCCCTCAGATTCGGTTTTAACTAAAATTTCCACATTCCCTCAGTCCTGAGAAAACCAGGATGGTTGGTCATCCTAAATGAAGGAACACCACAGAGAACAATGAGAAAATCTTGACGCAGTATAGATGAGTGATCAGGGCTGAATTAAGGTCCGGTAGACAGTTGTTACTTTTGTTCATTAATTAAGCAAGCATTCATTAAAAATAGAGACCAAGTTGTCCATCCAGCTTCATAATGAACACTACATAAGGGGCTTTCCAATTTTATTGGGGGTAGGAAATATAATATATAATTAACTTAAATGGAATATCTATAATATATTAATATAATTTTTGCACGTGATCATATATTTTATTATTCTGCCTTTTTTTTTAACTACGTAAGCTGCTCACTCAACATGGGGCTTGAACTCATGACCCTGAGATCAAGAGTCTTATGCTCTACCGAGGTGCCCCTGTTACTCTATTTTCTTAATTAAATGTCTTAAAATATACGTTGTAAAATTTTAAATGCTATAGGTAAAATATTATACAAAATAATATTGAAATCATTATTGAGCATTTAATATACGCCAACTACTGTTCTAAGCACTTTACATATATGAGCTCATTTAATTTTGACAACAACTATATAGATAGGTACTGTCTTATCCGGATTTTTACAAATAAGGACACTGAAGCTCAGGGTCACACAGCCGGGCAATGGTCTTTCCTCCCCTGGAAAGAGAAAACTTAGGGGGATGCCTGGGTGGCTCAGTCAATTAAGTGTCTGCCTTCGGCTCAGGTCATGATCCCAGGATGGTGGGATCGAGTCCTGCATCGGGCTCCTTGCTCAGAGGGGAGCCTGCTTCTCCCTCTGCCTGCCGCTTCCCTTGCTTGTCCTCTCTCTTATCTCTCTAACAAATAAATAAAATCTTTAAAAAGAGAGAGAGAGAAAACTTAGGAAGAGATGCATTAGCTGCCACATATATGGTGGGCTCTCAACTGCCGGAGTGAAGGGCATCTACCGTGACCCTCCAGGGAGCAGAATGGGCCTGGTGGAGGGAACTATGAAGGGGCAGGTTGCCGCTCTGCGGCAGGAAGAACATCCACATGGTTGCTGCTGTCCTCAGGTGGAATGAGAGGCCACATGGACTGTGAGTCCCCCTTCACTGAACTCAGGCAAGCAAGTTCTGCATGATGACTAGCCTGGAACAGTCGAGTCCTAGGAGATGGATGAGATGACCTTCAATGTGCCTTCCAGCCTTAAGGATTTAGGAATTTCTTGGAAACCAATTTCATTTATAATAAAATGTATTCATTTTTAATTTGTACTTATTTGTAGTTACATTTATTTTTTAACGAGCCTCCATGCTGGGTGTGGGGCAGGGGTTGAACTCACGACCCTGAGATCAAGACATGAGCTGAGATCAAGAGTCGGACACACTCAACCGACGGAGCCATCCAGGCACCCCACATGCATTCGTTTTAAAAACAATACAGGGGCACCTGGGTGGCTCAGTCGGTTAAGCGTCTGCCTTCGGCTCAGGTCATGATCCCAGGGTCCTGGGGTCGAGCCCCACATCAGGCTCCCTGCTCGGCAGGAGGCCTGCTTCTCCCTCTCCTGCTCACCCCTACTTGTGTTCCCTCTCTCGCTGTCTCTCTCTGTCAAATAAATAAATAAAATCTTTAAAAAAAATAAAAATAAAAATAAAAAATAAAATAAAAACAATACAAATACATTAAGACCTACTGTGTGCCTGAACCCTTTCCAGGAACTGGGGATCCCTAGGTGCGTAGGCCAAGGTCCTGAATGTCAAGAAATTCACAGCCCGAGACACCTACGCAGCAAAGTGACAGTTAAGGTGGTAAGGACACAGCAGCAGGATCGCAACAGTGTGTGCTCAGTAAATATTTACTGAGTGTTAGCAAGAACGAAAGGCTATGGGAGGCCAGTGTGGGAGTCACACAGAGCAACGATCATCTGACAGGGTCGTGAATTCTGAGGAAAGCTTTCCAAGTGGAGACATACGAAAAGGTAGAGGGGCTATAGCATGTGCTAAGGTCCTTGCTGGCAGGGAAGCGTGAGATGGAGTTTACTTCTCTTCTGCGGCTCAGCCACCCCCTTCCTGTCAGCTGGGGAGGGGAAGCTCACACCAGGCAAATGAGGTCACCAGAGCCCACCTGGGGCCGAGGGAAGGCCAAAGGCAGAGAAAAGGGGTCATGGCCTAACCCAGGTATGACAGAAGGCTTCCCAGAGAGAAACCAATGGGGACTTGTGTGCAGGGGAGCATTTAATGTGTTGACATCCAGAGGGAAAAGCATGGTAGGCAAAGGGAAAAGGACCTGAGGGGGCCGGAAGGCCTAGAAACTGGACAGTGGGTTCCGGAAACTGCAAAGGCCCAGAAGGTGCATTTGGGGAAGCAGCAGGAGACAAGGTCAGGTTGATATTCCAAGACCAGACAGGTCATGCAGGGCCTTTTATGCCATAGAGTTTGGACTTTATTCTCCGAGCAAAGGGGAACCCCTGAAGGCCAGCTGGGAAGCTAGAGCCACCAGCCTGCCCTTTCTGGACTTTTCACCCAAAATGACACCATACCCCTGCCCCACCCCTGCTTTCTATTCCCTCCTGTTCCCTAACTCTTTCTGCAAACCGGTATTTGGCAGAATCTGATATCAGAACTCTAGCCTACATCTTGCTGCTCCTTCCTAAAGGTGGATTCTTAGGGGCTCCTGGGTGGCTCAGTCGGTTAAGCAATTAAGCGTCTGCCTTTGGCCCAGGTCATGATCCCAGGGTCCTGGGATGGAGTCCCACTCCCTGTTCAGTGGGGATCCTGCTTCTCCCTCTCCCCCTGTCCCTCCTCCATGCTCGTGCTCTCTCTCTCGCTCAAATAAATAAATAAAATCTTTAAAAATAATAAAGGTGGATTCTTAGATACTGCTGCCCATGCAGAGGGCCTGCTTTTTAACATTTTGTTCTCAGGTACCATGGCCTGCCCTGCCTTGCCCTGAGCTGCCCCAGACCAGCTCTGCTCAGTAGACTGCCCCACTTTCTCCCCTCCCCCAAAGCCCTCACAGATCATTTCTGACCAGGCACCCCCAGGGCCTCCTGCCATGTTCAACCACGACAAGCCCCTTTCTTTCCCCAGTCCACCACATGCATAATTTCACGTTATTTTGTTAGTCTTATCATTGTATTTTTGTCATGTAATTTCCTTTTATAATACTCTCAATACAACCCCATGTGTTCTATAGAATGTTCAGGCAATCTGGCAAGAATTAAGTTCCAACAAATCATAGATTTAAAAATATGTACCCTCAGGGCTCCTGGGTGGCTCAGTTGGTTAAGCGTCTGCCTTCAGCTCAGGTCATGATCCCAGAGTCCTGGAATCGAGTCCCGCATCGGGCTCCTTGCTCGGTGGGGAGTCTGCTTCTCCCTCTGACCCTTGCCCCTCTCATGCTCTCTCTTTCTCAAATAAATAAAAAAATCTTAAAAAAAATATGTACCCTCAAAAAAAATGTTTAAGGGGCACCTGGATGGCTCAGTCAGTGAAGCGGCTGCCTTTGGCTCAGGTCATGATCCCAGGGTCCTGGGATTGAGCCCTGCATCGGATTCCTTGCTCAGGAGGGAGTTTGCTTCTCTCTCTCTCTCCCTCTCTTCTCTCTCCCTCTCCCCCCACTCATGCTCTCACTTGCTTTCTCTGTTTCTCTCTCTCAAATAAATATCTTAATAAATTTAAAAAATTCTTAAAAATAAACTACGTACCCTCTTCTTAACAGTTAACTCAAATATATCAAGAGAGCTTTTTTGGTTCATTTTTGAGAGCAATCAAGACACGTGGATATGAAACTTGGACCTTCTCTTTCTGTTAAAAATGAAAAAAATATATATCACATATATAATATAATACATATAAAGGGGAAATGTAGGGCATAAGATTCTAGCTACAGATTGATTTTCTTTTTTGAAATAATGATAGATTTACAGGAACGTGCAAGGCAATGTACAGGAGGTCTCCTGCACCCTTCACCCGTCCCCCATATTAACTTGTGTAACTGTAGTACGATATCAAAATCAGGAAAGTGATGCTGGCACAACCCACAGAGCCTATGCCTGTATAGGATGCTATATATAGTTCACTCATTTGTGTGTGTGCAGCTCTATGCAATTTTACCACATGTCTACCTTCCTGTAACCACCACCGTAATCGAGACACCTTATTGTACCAACAGTGCAGGACTCTCTCCACCATCTCGTGACTCACTTTAATAGCCATACTCACCTTCCCCCTGCAGCCTGAATTAAATATGAAAAAGTATTAAATGGGGCACAGAAAAAATGCTACAAGAAAATACACAGAAATGATTACCAACAGATGTCTGGGTTGTTAGATAATGCTTAATTATTTTTTACTTCATTTTACAATTTTTCAACCGTTTCTATTTTTCTTCGGTGAGAACGCATTGCTTTTTTTTTTTTTTTTTTAAGATTTTATTTTTAAGGGGCACCTGGGTGGCTCAGTCGTCAAGCGTCTGCCTTCGGCTCAGGTCATGATCCCAGGGTCCTGGATCGAGCCCATTGGGCTTTCTGTTCAGTGGGAAGCCTGTTTCTCCCTCTCCCACTCCCCCTGCTTGTGTTCCCTTTTTCACTGTGTATCTCTCTGTCAAATAAATAAATTTAAAAATCTTAAAAAAAAAAAAAGATTTTATTTTTAAGTAATCTCTATACCCAACAAGGGGCTCGAACTCACAACCCTGAGATCAGGAGTCGCATAGCTCGCTGACTGAGCCAGCCAGATGCCCTGAGAACGCATTACTTTTATGACAAAATTCTCCTGAAAAGAATTTATAACATATACCATAATATTTATCATAGTGTGATCCAACAAATTTCAAATTGGAAAAAGATCTGGTGGATTTTAAACTGTCTTATTTATCAACTTAAAGTTTGCTTTACCAGCAGATCGAAATAAGCCCTTCCATTCCATGTGTACAATTTTTTCCATCTCCCATAGAGCAATTTAAGTAAACCATCCACCCCTTGTTCAGAATTTTATCTCAGCCTGCCTTTAAAGTGAAACTGGAATAATGTAAAAGGACATTGTTTCTGTTATATATTGCTGCATAAAATCCACTGCAAAACATAGAGGCATAAAACAGTGACTTACTGTTTCTCTTGATTGTGTGAGTTGATAGGGCAATTTTCCTGCAGGTCCCCTCTGGCTTACTTGGGCCATTACAGATGGCTGGGACAGGTGGAAAGTCCAAGTTGGCTTCATTCACATGTCTGGCAATCGGTGCTGGGTAGGGAGCCTCAGCTCTCCTCCTCATGACCTCCCAACTTCCAGTGGACAAGAGCTGCTTCCTTGCATAGCAGTCTGGGACGGTGTTCCAAAAGGACAAACCCCAGGGCGCAAACACTACCCTCTTGGGCTTGTGTCATGCCTGTTGGCCAAGGCAAGCTTTATGGTCAAGCCCAGAGTCAACTCTGGAGGGAGCTACACAAGGGCATGAATACTGGGAGACAGAATTCATTAGGGGCCATTGATGCAACAATCTACAACAGATATAAAGGCTTGCCCTTTTATAAGAATTTAAACATGGTTGAAACAAAATACTGCTTTGGGTTCAATGGTAAGGTTAAGTAATCATAAGGCAATTTCACATCTGCATATAACTCTGATTCTTTCAAGATAATTAGAAAAGGCCAATTTCCCTGTAGCTAACTTAAGAACTAGTGTCTTATAAGTGAGTTGCATAATCTCTTACCCAAGCAATTAGATGCTACATTCAGTTACACATCATGGCCTGAACTTCAAAAATCTATTTCTATAGGTAGAAAATAATAAAGAACTTCTGTTTTCTTAACATCCTCCAAATATAACTCGCTCTTTATTATTTTTTTTAAGAACGAGAGTTTTTTTAATAAAGATTTTATTTATTTTTTGATAGAGAGAGACAGTGTAGAGGGAACACAAGCGGGGGCGGAGTGGGAGAGGGAGAAGCAGGCTTCCCGCTGAGCAGGGTACCCGATGCGGGACTCGATCCCAGGACCCTGGGATCATGACCTGAGCCGAAGGCAGACACTTAACGACTGAGCCACCCAGGCGTCCCACATTCTTTATTTTTTTTAAAGAGTTATTGTTTAAAAACAAGTATTTGTGAAAAGTCTAATTCCCAAAAGTTATACATGAAACCAACTTTCACCTCAAAACTAATTTCTGCAAATACAGGAAATACAAAAATGGATAGGTTTTAAAATTTTTTAATGAATACATTTCTTTGTTTCCTCAAAGCACTTAGGCAAATAAAACTTAAATCCCCTGGGAATTTGGGGGCGCCAACGTTTCAACTGACCTTGAGCCTAGAGTAGTTCCTCAGACACCTGCCAGGACGCGTGTTCCCTCACCTGGAAGATGCTCCCTCCGGAAGAACTGGTCCCTGGCCAATTCTGCGCCACATCTCTCCCTGGCTCCCTTCACTCCAGCCACGTTGGGCGTCACCCCAATCCTTCAGCCACTCACACTCTGGCTTCCCAGCCTTCTTCACCTGTCTCCTCCTCTGGGGTCTCTCCTCCTCACTCCACTTCCTTCATCTGGCTGGCTCCTTACTCATCCTCCAGGTCACTTACAGGTCACTTCCAGTGAAGATTTCTGGTTTCTCCATAGACATTCCACCAGGACCCTGTACTTTCTTTGCCACACTTTATTATTTTATGTTTTGGGTTTTGTTTTTTCTCCTTGAGGGCAAGGACTGACCTGTTCATCGCCATATCTCTAGTGTCTGATACATGGCAGGAATTCAGAAACATTTCTCAAAAGAATGTAAATACCAAGCAGAAAGAAAACGATAAAGAGGTCATCTGGATAGCCAAGTTCACATACTCAAGATTAGGTACTTTACCCATAGGTGAGCCTGGCAAGTCTTGACTCATAGTCTACTCACTTTTTTTTTTTTTAAGATTTTTATTTATTTACTTGAGAGAGTGAATGAGAGCATGAGTGGTGGGAGGGGCAGAGGGAGAGGGACAAGCAGACTCCCTGCCGAGCAGGGAGCCCAGTGTGGGGCTCGACTGGGAGCTTGACTGGGCCCTTGATCCCAGGACGCCCGGAGCACAGCCTGAGCCGAAGGCAGCCGTTCAACCAACTGAGCCACCCAGGTGCCCCTACCCACTCTTATTTTAAACATAATTCTAACCTATTTAGATGTACAAATTCCTAGACTAACACAAATTTGCAAGGAGAAAGGAGAGGGGTACTAAGGACTTTTTTTTAGAGTTTTTTTTTTTT
Organism: Halichoerus grypus; assembly: GCF_964656455.1. Lineage (NCBI taxonomy): Eukaryota > Metazoa > Chordata > Mammalia > Carnivora > Phocidae > Halichoerus > Halichoerus grypus. The sequence continues at coordinate 189,847,938 of NC_135713.1, forward strand.
AAGATTTTATTTATTTATTTGAGAGGGAGAGGGTTCAAGCAGGAGGGAGGGGCAGAGGGAGAAGGAGAAGCAGACTCCCTGCCAAGCTGGGATCCCGATGCAGGGCTCGATGCAGAGCTCAATCCCAGGACCCTAAGATCATGACCTGAGCCAAACGCAGATGCTTAACCAACTGAGGCACCCAGGCGCCCCTAAGGGTACTAGGGACTTTAAAGTAAAAGCAGTTAGGACCTGGGCTATCACCCCGATAAGGAGAAAAGAGACAGAAAAATGACAAAAAGCCATAAGGACGGGACCAACTGGTGTAAGGGTGAACACACCTCCAAAGGAGTCCGTGGGCAGCTTAGCCAGATGCCAAGGCTAGTGTTCATGCCCATGCCTTGAGTCAACAAGAAAAGATTGAATTTCATTCAGTATATTCCACTTAAGGAAAAAGAGTGAAGAATACATTTTACAAATATTCCCACCAAAAATAATTTTTAAAGTTTTTTTTAAATATTTTATTTTTAAGTAATCGCTACACCCAACGTGGGACTTGAACTCACAACCCCGGTATCAAAAGTCACATCCCCTACCAACTGAGCCAGCCAGGTGCTCCCAAAATAATTTTTAAATGTTTTAAGTTATGGGACCTAGAGAGATAAGCCTGGTTTTCTGGGAAATTCACTTATCTACATGGAAAATCTTTCTTTTTTTTTCTTCTGATAAAAATGTAACAGTGGTCGAAAACAATAGTAAAACAATGAGGGGCTACTGCTCTTCCACTGGAAGAAGCAGTGACCTTCCTCAGGGATACTTGCACTCTGTTCCTGCTCTCCTAGCAATTACCCCTTATATTCCAATTAATGGTTCACTTCCCTGTCTTCCCCACTGGCCAACGCATTTCTTGTGGGCTGGGACAGCATCTTTTATCTCTATATCCCTGATAACTACCACAGGTCCTAGGACATTGGAGCTGCTGAGAATGAGAGAATGATGTCAAGGTCAGCTTCTCTTCCCTGCCTCTCCTTTAACAAGAAGACATGAAAAGGCTTGCCACATGTGGGACACCTGGCTGGCTCAGTCCATAGACCATGTGACTCTTGATCTTGAGATGATGAGTTCAAGCCCCAGGTCAGGTGTAGAGATTACTTAATAACAAAATCTTAAAAAATAAATAAATAAACTTTATTTAGGATAAATTCATGTGTTCACCACATTGGCCTATAGATCAGGAATATTATGACTTTAACCCTCATCAGTTTTCAAAGATAGGGGAAAGGTATGGGGTGGGAGGGGGAAGAGATGTCATTTCTGCACCTTTAGAAATGAATTTTTTCAATTCCTTTTATGCATGACATAAGAAAAAATATCCCAAGATTCGTACACAGAGTAGCTATGGTGTCAAGGAACCAAATGGCATGATGTTGCTGAATTTCTGATATTTGATCCTTTGGAAATATTCCCAACAGATACATGATACAATATCCCATTAACACCTGAATGGAAACAGACTAGTGACAACAAGTATCTTACTTCCTACAATATCAAATAATCGTCATGAATCATGAACTGGATCTGTAGACAGCCACACCAGAATGTAGAATCAGCGGAAGGCAGGGCAGTTTCAAGACCCGACCTGCAAAGTGGGCTGGGAAGAGGGAGGGGTCAGAACCGGCACAGCTGGAAGGTCATCCATGGGGTAAAACAAAGTTGCCTACTGGATGTGTTCCTCTAAAACTACCTTGTGGTAGCTTGTCTTGGTCCAGGAGCACAGCCACTGTGAAGAGATGGCAGGGAGGAGGTGGTGAGGAGTGAGAGAGAGCCTCAGGGGACCACCAAACTATAGCAGGGCCAATGAGGAAAACACTGGGCCAAACACCCCCAAATCTTGCCCAAGGCTTGAAAACTATCTTCCTTTCCCTAACCCGCAGTTCTCTCTGAGGACTTCCACTCCCTTTATGGGCCATCCTTGCTTAGGATTCCTGAACCTAGAGGGAACTGCTCCCCAAAATCTTCCCTTACCTACTTAGATTCTGGTTCTAGAAAAGGCACTATTCTGAGTAGCCCGTTGGCCTGGACCCCAAGGATGGAAATGAGTCACAGAGAGCACCGGCTTATAGAGATGGTATGAAAAAATACCAGGTTCCCTGAGGTTCATGAAAAGGATGAGTAGAGACGAACATAATAGTGTGTAGGGGTCCATGAAGGCCAGACTACTACCTCTGCTTCTAGGTCATAACCACAGGCAATGCACTTAAGGGGGTCCCCCACTCAGAGCCAGGGAGCAACCTTAACCAAAGTCTCGTGTGGCCCCTGGAAATCCTTGTGACCTGGCCCTCTTATATAAACTGAATCAATCCTAAGAGCACGATAACACTCTGTCTGCTCCATCCAGTTATGTTCGGGGATCTCCCCACAGATGGTCTATTCCAACCATCTGTGTTCCTTTGGCCACACAGTATTGTAGGCATTGCAGGGGTCCCCTGCTCATTCAGCAGATTTCTGATCACCACCTCTAACCCATGTGTGTGGATATGCCTCTGGATTACTACTATTGTCAGATGATACAACAGCTGTTAATCCATAGGCCCTGAGCCACCAAACTGATAATTATTACACTACCATATTCCATTCATTTATATCCCTCTCACATGAACAAGGGCCCTATAAATGCATGCGTTCCTTCGGCTGAGCCCTACACCAATGGTTCTTAACCTTTGCTGATTCGTGGATCTCTTTGAGAATCTGCTTTGAACCTCCCCAGAAAAAATAGACATATGGATTTGAAAACAATTTCACAGAATTCTTGACTCATAAAGCCCATCCTTCAGACCCCAAGCCAATGCTAACAATTCCTGATGGCAAGAAATGATGACATTTCTAAAGAGAAGGTAGTCAGAAGGGGGAGAGCTTCAGCTTAATTCTTCCCTACTTGTTTTCCATAGGCATAAAGGCCTCCAAAGGATGTGGGAACACGAGTTGGTCAACCTCATCTGTGAGGTCTAGCCAGGAGCTGTCCTCACCCTGTCCACCTAGCTGAGGCAGCAGGCTCATAAGGACCAACTAAGGCAGCAGCTCCCGTCTGAGACTGACACAGGCCTCTCCCTTGCCCACCCCAATACATTCCCACCTGAGTCTAGCCTGGACCTTACACACCTTTCCCTATGGCCATCCAGGCAAGCCAGGTAGGTGACTTTGATGCTCACCTTGTCACCTAGGAATAGTGGATGAAAAGGACCTCTCCTGGGTCTGCTGGGCTACTGCTGGGTCTGCTACAGCTTCTCTATTCCTCCTTCTTCTCCCTTCATCTCTCTCTCTCTCACACGCACACACATGCACACACACACACACACGCACTCCAGCCATCACTCAGAAGAGCCAGAGTCAGCATCTTGAGGGCTCCCTGTAGCAGATCTCCCAGAGCACACCTTCAGGTTGGACTCTGCCGAATTTAATGGGGACTGCCACCCAGCCACTGGCCAGATTACATTTTTTGGGTCACTCTGACCTCCTCAAAGGCCAAACATTCTCATCTGATATCTCATCTGATGCTCCAACCCTCTCTGTCTCAAAAATAACAACAACAAAACAGCCTTGTTCTTGGCACAAAACTAAATGTTCACACACGCACACACACACACACACACACACACACAGGGTTGCCACCAGCCTTCCCCAACCTCTGCCAAAAATGATTACATATTTCTAACAAAGACTGTCTGTGAATATAAACAAGGGTCTGTGGACCCCAGGGATGGGAAGAGGTCTCCCTGCGCTTCCATAGATTGGGGACTTCTCCCACTCTAGCGTTTCCCAATCACAGGAAAGACAACCAAGGTGGCTTCCTCCTCACCATAAACATGTACCCATCATTCTAACTGATAGAGTGTTAGCAAGAAAAGCAACACTCTCAGGTACCAAAAACACCTCTCGAGATGGACCTCAGAGTCAACTCTTGATGCTGTGGACTATCACATGAATTTCCAATTCTGTGAATAACCAGGCACCAGAGTTTTATTCCAAGATCCAGTCCAATTCTGGCCTCTTACCCTGTGCTTTCAAGTAATGCAATGTAATTAAAGTGTTATCATAACCTACCTCTCAGAACATTACTAACTAGACTTATGATCTTAGGCAGGTCACTTCCTGTCCTTGGGCCTTGGTTTCATCATTCATTCACTCAACAAATACTTGTTGAGAAGCTAGTAAGTCCCAGGCACTGTGCTAAGTGCTGAAGACAACAAAGATGAGCGAGATACAGTCCGGCTGAAGAATGTCTCACTCTATTGTTTATGTGTTAATGTAAATGACTCCTCCTTCGCTGTAAGATCAGGACAATAATGGAGGTTGGACAAGGTATGACAGGAAAGCTGGGAGTAGCTTTTTGTATATTCCTTAGGACTTTCTGCGTACAATCATGCCTTACATCTTCTGTAAATAAAGACAGTTTTATTTCTTCCTTAAGAAAAAAGAGGCACCTTGGGGTGCCTAGAGGACTCAGCTGGGGGAGCTTGTGACTCTGGATCGCAGGGTTGTGAGTTCGAGCCCCACGTTGTGTGTAGAGATTACCTAAAAATTGTGTGTAGAGATTACCATACCCAGGGGCATGGGGGTTTGTAAAAATAAGGGAGTTGGACTTCTTAATCAAAGAGTCTGTTATTCTTAGATCGTGCTGCATTCCAAAAGGACACAGAAGCCCCCATTTGGATATTCCACTCCGGGGCTATGTGTGCAATCCCAGCCCTCCACTAGTACAGATAAGGAGTTCACTACTGGCACTTTACCACTTGGCACTAACACCTCTCTTTCAGAGGGAATAGAAGCCAAATTCTCTTTATCAGACTTTTGCACTATCCAGTCCCAGTGATCACCTAGGAGTGTAAATGACACTTGGTCAAATCAAGTCCCTTCCAGTTCAAAGGTCAGCAAAGACATTAGGTATACTTGAGCCATACATATGCTTAACCAGCTGATGAAACAAACATGTCATTTGGGAGGGGAAAAATCCAAACCCAGACACACATAGAATGAATCCCTCATAAGGTCTTCTTTCAAACAAAGCCAGAAATAAAACCTACTGATCTCTTATTGCCGGAAACTCAATAGTCACCCCAAGATGCTGTTGAACAAAAGTCTGCTAATTGGGGCTTATGATTAACTCATGCACCAGCTATCAATAATATCCATCCTTCTAGGTTATTTTTTCTGCTTACCTGTATTTTCTATATTTACTACAATAAATATATTTTGATGTTGTAATGTTTGAACCTGGTAGAGGTTATTATTTTACATAGAATAAAGTGTGTCCTCTCCCATTAAAATATTTATTAGTTTTTTTCCTGCCTTGTAAATATAGTGGGAATCTCATACTGCCACATGTGAACTGCCTGGTAAATTCATTATACGTAAAATTCAATTCTTACATTTTGTTCTATCTTGAAGTAGAAATGCAGGTAGAGCACACAGCTTCTCCATTCCATTTTTAATTCATATATACATCATGTGTGTAATATATATTTATTGATCAAAAATTTTATGTGTTAAGAAGCCATCTTGATGGTTGTGCATCAGTATGAATGTATTTAATGACACTAAATTGTTCACTTAAAAATGATTAAAATGGTAAATTCTATGTTATGTATATTTTACCACATTAAAAAATAATTTAAAAGTTTTTTCAAATTAAAAATTGCAATGGACTTGTGTGTACCTTGTAACCTTTCTAAACTCACTTATTAGTTCGAGTAGCTTTTTGTATATTCCTTAGGACTTTCTGCGTACAATCATGCCTTACATCTTCTGTAAATAAAGACAGTTTTACCTCTTCCTTAAAAAAAAAAGAGGCACCTTGGGGTGCCTAGAGGACTCAGCTGGGGGAGCTTGTGACTCTGGATCGCAGGGTTGTGAGTTCGAGCCCCACGTTGTGTGTAGAGATTACCTAAAAATAAAATCTTTCAAAAAAGAAAGAAAAGAAAAAAAGGCCTCTCTACATTAACAAAGCAAAGGCTACCAGAGTCCACGATCTTTTTCTCTGTATCCTCAGACGCTTCTAAAATACACCAGGGAGGAGGAAACATGTCACAAAGATGTCAACTCAGATTAGAGAAGATAAGACTTAAATTGCTTTGATTCCAACACGTGAGAACAGTTTGAGAATAACTCTACTTCAACCTGTGATTCACAGAAAACCACCTTAAGCCATGCATGGTTTCTGAGCCACGGAGGTGCTATGGCCCGAGAAAGTGGACACAGGTTGTTTCCAGGCTCCTTGGTTCATCAGCTCCTTATTTGATGACAGAGTGATTCAACCAGGGAGCACTGCTTCAGCCTGTTTGGTCTGGATCAATCCAGAAAATACACTCGCTGACGTCCTTCTATCCCTAATTCATAGGCGGTGACGAAGCAAATCAGGGAAGGGACTTTTCACTCGGGAATGCTCAGAACGGTCACAGACCCGCCCTGAGAACCTGCACAAAGGGATCGCCTGAGACCTGAAGGCCCTCGGGTCAACAGCTAGTCTTAAACTGGAGAGGTGAGGAGCCAGAGGGGCAGGCCGGCTGGGACTAAGAAAACAGGGGCTCCGAAACAAGCAAACGAAAACGATTCCTAAGAAGTCTGGGGAAAGAAACTGAGGGTTACAGAAGGGAGGGGGTGGAGGAAGGGGGTAGCCGGGTTATGGGTATTAAGGAGGGCACGTGTTGTAATGAGCACTGGGTGTTATATGCAAATAATGAATCGTTGAACACTACATCAAAAACTAATGATGTACTATATGTTGGCTAACTGAACATAATAAATAAATAAATAAATAAATAACTATTCATAAGAAGTGCTAAAAGGTGAGCAGTGCCTGGCTGGCTCAGTCGGTAGAGCATTCACCTCTTGATTTCGGGGTTGTGGGTTCAAGCCCCCATTGGGTATAGAGATTATACACATTGGGTGTATAAACCTTAAAACAGTAAAAGTACTAAAAGGTGAAAATAGGGCTGGACCTTCCAAATTGCAATTAGATTGCTCAGTAACTATTCTTAGAACTTTGTCATGTTTGAAAAAAAAAAAGAACTTTGTCATGTTTGATTTAACAAACCAACTTAGCAGCAGACTAAAACCTTGTCGAAAATTAATTTTTAGGGGCGCCTGGGTGGCTCAGTCCATTAAAGTATCCAACTCTTGATTTTGGCTCAGGTCATGATCTCAGGGTCCTGGGATCGAGCCCCTCTGTCAGGCTCCCTGCTCAGTGGGGAGTCTCTGCTTCTCCCTCTACCCTTCCCCTCCCCCCACCCACTTGCGCTCTCTCTCTCTCAAATAAATAAATCTTTTTAAAAAAAGTTAATTTTGGGGGCACCTGGGTGGCTCAGTTGTTAAGCGTCTGCCTTTGGCTCAGGTCATGATCCCAGGGTCCTGAGATCGAGCCCCACATCGGGGTCCCTGCTCAGTGGGAAGCCTGCTTCTCCCTCTCCCACTCTCCCTGCTTGTGTTCCCTCTCTCGCTGTCTCTCTCTCTCTGTCAAATAAATAAATAAATAAAATCTTTAAAAAATATATTTAAAAAAAATCAATTGTGAAGCACATAGGTTGTAATCACAGGATACTTGCTGCTTTTTATGTTTTTAAACTTCCAAAATCAAAACTTTGAAAGTTCAGTTGTGGACTGTATCTTTTTAATTTTAAAATGTTTAGGTTTTTTAATGTGAAGTGCATTGGCTGGATCCTGAGTGCTTGATTTCAGCCTGGTCAGTTATGTTGCTTTTTAATGCTCTGGCTTCAATAAGAGAAATAAAAAGGCTCAATTAAGCATATTGCAGAGCAGCGCTCCTTACACTTTAATGCGCATACAGATAACCCAGGGATCTCCTGAAAATACAGATTCCATTCAGGGGATCTGGGGTGGGATCTGAGCTGATGTATTTTCACGAGCCTCCGGGTGATGCCAAGGGAGAGCACAGCTAGAGATCAGTGGCTCTCCAAATGGGTGCGTGAGAATCACCCGGAGGGAGGGCTTGTTAAACCAGATTGTTGGGTTTCTGATTTAGAAGTTTAGAAATTCCGCATTTCTAACAAGTTCCCAGGCAATGCGGATGTTGCTTGTCTGGAAACCACACCACTGCTGTCAAGGAAACACTATTAGATTGTGAGACAGAAAACGTGGGTTTAGGGGCGCCTGGGTGGCTCAGTCGTTAAGCGTCTGCCTTCGGCTCAGGTCATGATCCCGGGGTCCTGGGATCGAGCCCCGCATCGGGCTCCCTGCTCCGCAGGGAGCCTGCTTCTCCCTCTCCCTCTGCCCCTGCTTGTGTTCCCTCTCTTGCTGTGTCTCTCTCTGTCAAATAAATAAATAAAATCTTAAAAAAAAAAAAGAAAAGAAAACGTGGGTTTAGCCTCAGCTGTTGCTAACTGGCCCTACGACTCCATCAGGCAGAAATACATTCAGCGGCAATTAACAGAACAGTCAATTAACAGTAGGCTACACGAATAGTATAGTTTGTTTTTCTCACTTGGTAGTCCACAGGTGGACAGTTCAGGGTTGGGACATCTATTAGGAAGCCACCCAGGATACCTGGCCTGTCTATCTTTGTGTCCCACCATCACTCATGTGTGGCCTTGGTGCTCATGGATACAAGATGGTGGCTGGACCAAGTTCCAAGGAGAAGACTAGGAGCAGAGCAAAAGAGGCAGGGGCCTCCAGCTGCACTTGCCTTTTTGAAAAAGTTGCCCCAGAAGTCTTGCTCCATGACTTCTCTTTACCTTCCACAGGCAAGAACAGAGGCAACCGTACACCCATCATTGAGAGGTGACTAGGGAGAGGGGGCTGGATTCGCCAACCAACATTAATTACCACAGTGACCTCAGACATACATACAGATCTTAATATAATATCAAAACTAGAGAAGTTCCAAAACCTAAGTACACATCTCAGCTCTCTGAATCCTAGCGTCCTCATCTGTAAAGTGTATGGGATGCACTATGGGCATTTTGGGCAGGACGGTTCATCACCGTGGGGCTCTTCTGCACACTGCAGGATACTGCATCTCTGATCTCTAGGTACCAAATGCCGGGATCCCCCACCCCCACTACTGTGATGAAACCAAATAGGCCTCTGCTGGTTTGCAAATGCTTCCAGGTTGGGGTGGGGCATGGGAGGGGACTATCTTGTGGGATTGGAAGCCACTGTCCTAGATCAGGTCTGGTCCACAACTGTCTGATTCTCTCTGGGCTCTTTCATAAAAGCTAGTTAGTTCTTGAAGTCCTGGCTACACAGCAGGAACATGGATCCCCATTCTCCACCTCATGGTGGATAGGTATTCCTTTAGCTCCTTATTGCTACTTTTAGACAATTACTATTGTACCTTGCTGAAAAGGCCCTCCTCCTCCTTTGAGGCCCATGTTATCCACCACCATCAGATTCTTCTACCACTGGCTCCAATCATCTACCTATTTCTAAATCACTCCTCCACGTCCTCCAGAACTTCCACTCCAAGCTTCAAATTCCTCCTGGGTGACTTTTAGATCCATATGGTTGGTCTTGGCTGGACTTGACCTCCTCACCTCTAATGCCCTTTACTACTTCTCTCCTTGTCACCCACACAATGGATGGACCTCAGTACTTGCCATCCTGTGAACTACTTAAACTTAAACTTGACTGGCTCCTTCTTGCGCCACTATTTCCGGTACCTCCACGTTCTCCTTCCCTTTGTCCCATTCATCTTCCTAATGTTGATAGGTGGATTTTACTCCAAGCTAGCAGCCCCTTCCTAGCTGCACACCCTTCTCCACACAGCTTCTGGACAAGCTGGGTCATCCCTCCTGTAGTCCCCTGATCTTCACCCCATCCTCCTGGTAAAACCCCAGCCCCGGCTTTAGCTGCCTTTCTGCCCTCTGACTTATACACTTGAGCAGCTGAACACAGCCGGAGACAGTGCACACCCACGCAAAGTGTTGCCGTGACAACCGGGTGGTGGGCCTGTGGTCCCTCTGCTCGTCCTTGTCAGCCTTCTTTGGTTCCCTACCTTATCACCTCCCCTGTCATTCTCACTCTCAGCAGATAACTTCACTCCTACTTGACAGTGAAAATAGAAGCCATCAGTCAGAAGCCCCCTCAACTTCCTGCCCCCCACTGCCACCCCACTAAAACACTTATTTTTATCTACACTCATCCTTTCCTCCCTTTTATTGTGGGAAAAGTTTCCTTCCTGTGGTTAATCCCTCCACCTGAGCCCTGCATCCCAATAGCTCCAGCCTCCTCAGGGACCTCGGCTCTCAAAGTCCCCTCTCTGTGCCTGCAGCACCACCACACTGAAACCTCTCCCATGTCCTCAAACGCAGTGTTCTCCAGACCCCACGTTCCCATCTCCACAGTGCAAACCTCCCCTTCTCTCTTTTCCTTTGCAGCTGGAGTTCCTAGCCTTTTTCACACCATGGATGCCTTTGGCTGCCTGGTGGATAATGTTCTTGAATGCCTGCAATATGCAGAGAATTACCATGGACATCAATTACCGTGAAATGCAGTTGTTACAATAGATTTTTAAAATTTGTGACATCATAAAAAAAAAAATTTGTGACATCGTTATACATGTGCTTCTTTCTTTTATTCTTGTGTGTCCTTTGTTAATGCATTAAATAGCAAAATCTTGACGTGGGTCTATAATAACGCCCATATTTTTAAGTAGTGATGATTATAAACACTATTTCGCAACAGCTGTGTCAACTGTAATGCGAAGTAAAAATAGCTGTGATTTTTACAGGTGACAAAGTCACAGTTACTACTCATACTACTGAAGATTGATGCCTGCAGTCATAATTGAAGGGGAGACGATATTTTAATTAGAGGTGGGTGAAAAATCAAGGTGTAATTTTCTTCCCATCCAAGTTCATGGGTCCCCTGAATTCTTTCCATAGACCCCCTGCAGGGGATCTGTGGGCACCAGATTAAAATGCCGTTTTAAAGTCCATCCTCCCTGCCCACCTCCTTATCTTCCATTTGTGTCTCAATTTTATGATTCTCCAAATATCCATTAGTGCCAACTATGTATAATGGTAAGTAAGCTTTTGCAATCTGGTTTTTACTCTCATGGCCCAGGGTCAATATCTCCACCAAAGTCACCAATGGTCCCCCAAATGTGAAGGTCCCTTTTCCATCTCCATATTACTCCAAATCATTTCCTCCTTGGAATTTTCTCTTTCCTAGGCTCCTACAGTATCCTTCCCCATGGCTGTGCCTTGAGCTGCAAGTAAAAACAGAATCCAAATCAAATAGCTTAACCGTAAGGAAAAATGTATTCTAAGTTTTTAAAAAAGTTTTTTTTATTTATTTATTTGGATAGCAAAGCAAGATTTTATTGAGCAATAGTAAAGCATATTGAATGATAGTACAAAGCTCCTGAAGATGGAGAGGACCTGAGAGGGTTACCTATTTATTTATTTTAGAAAGAGAGAGAGCTCGTGCTTCTGTAAGCAGGGCGGAGGGGCAGAAGGAGAGGGAGAAGGAGAAGGCAAGGAGAGGGGAGGAAGAAGAGGGAGAGAGTCCCAAGCAGACTCTGGGCTGAGTGTGGAGCCCTCGAGCAGGGCTCGATGAGGGGCTCGATGTGGGGCTTGATCTCACGACCCTGAGATCATGATCTGAGCTGAAACCAAGAGTCTGACGTTTAACCGACTGAGCCACCTAGGCACCCCAAAATAAATCCTACATTTTAAGAAGTCCAGCTATGAAGCTGCTCCTGGGCTGATCAATTCCATGGCTTAGCAATGACATCCGGGACCCAGTGCCTTCCATCTTTCTGCTCTACCACCCTCAGCATGATGGCTTATCCTCAAGATGCTCTCCTCTACACATTAAAGAATGACTGTGGCAGTTCCAGGTGCCATATCCAAATGTGATAACACACAGCTAAAGAACAGAGCGTCTCTTCCTGTATGTCTATTTCTAATCAGGGAGGAGACCTTCCCCAGGAGCCCCCAGAAGACTTTCCTCACATCACATTGACCTCAGTTGCATCAGATGTCCCTTCCTAAATCAGTCCCTGGCAAGGAAACTGTGATGACCATAATTGGCTTGGATTAATCAGGATTTATTGCCAAACCACTTGGAAGAAGGGTGGAATGCAGAACAAAATCAGGGCTCTGCCAGAAGTGAGTAGGCAATCCAACCGCACTGACACACTAGTTTTTCTTCTGCTTTTTGCTGGCTCCTTCATTTTGTCCTTGCAATGCACTCTTCCTTCCTACCCCGTATGTGTTGTATTCTATCGGGTTCTCTTCCAGTCCTTTTCCAGTCTAGGACCATCCCACACCATAAATTCTCCCTGAGCGACCCTATTCACCCCTATGGCTTTAACTGCCACTTGGGTATTGCTCACTCTCCATCTAGAACTCTCTCCTTAGCTCTAGACCTGTGAATTCTCTGTCACCTACTGGGCCCCTAGCTCCATCTGGATATTCCCAGGCATCTCAAACTCAACCTGTGTATCCATGCTCCTCCTGACTTCCTTGTGTCTCAGTAATCACCCAGTGATTGAAATCTGTCCTCTCACACTCCTTCCTCTCCCTTACACCCATTACAGAATCTGTCATCTTAAACTCCTATAGATTCTTCCCACTCAGTGTTTCTAGAATCGGTCCCCTCCTCTTCAAACTTGGGCAAGGCCCTGCTCCTTTCAGGCCTGGGTGGTAACCTTGCCCCTTGTTTTACTCCAGCATACCTGTGTCACTGATGCTGGAGGGATCTTTCTCCAGCTCAGTGCCTGGTTCAGCAACCTTCAGCAGCTTCCTGTTTTGCAAGGCACATCCAGGTCTGGTCCTGGCTGACTTCTCCAGTTCACTACCTGACGCTTTCCTCCTTCACCCTAAACTCAGCATGCCATCTCTCACATCCAGCCTGCACACGTGCTGCTTCTTCCACACCAGCAGCCCCCTTAACATGCGCACATGCACAGTGCACGCACATACACACCTTTTTTTTTTCCTCCGTGTGCACTCAAAAATACTTTCATTTTTTGACAAAACTTATTTTTGTCACCTACCATGTGTTGGCCACCTTTCCATGCTGATGATAGTTCTACCTTATATTTCTTAAAAATGGCTCCTTTGTGTTCCTTAATAGGGATCACTATAAGTTTATTTAAACCCACCCCTCTGGATGGACACATGGACGGCCAGGTTGCTGTTCAGCATTATGAACACCGCTGCAGCACACATCCCTATATATATACATCTTTGTGCATATGTTCCAGCACATGTCCCTAGTTATCAGGGACCCAGGTTATTCCTGGAAGTAGAATCGCTGGGTCAAAGGTTATGTGATTTTACATATCAAGAGAACTGCCAGTTTACCCTCCAGAATGTATCCATTTAAACTACCACCAATATAAAAATACTGTATTAAAGCATCCATTTCTCAGAAGCCTCATCAACACTAGATATCTTTAAATTTTTGCTTATCTAATATTTTGCCTTAAGTTTGAATTTTTCTGATTACTAGTTAGACTGAGTATCATTTTACATTTTTATTTATCATGAACCGTTTATTCCTTTTACCTATTTTTTTGACTATTCATTCTCTCCTCCCTCTTCTTCTTCTTCTCCTTCTTCTTTTTATTAAGAAACTCTACCCCAACATGGGGCTCGAACTCACAACCCTGAGATCAAGAGTCACATGCTCTACCAACTGAGCCAGCCAAATGCCCCCTTGCTTGTTTTCTTCTTATTGGTTTGTATCCCCCTCCATTTTCTCCACCTGGCAGAAATGGAAAGCATAACCTGCTAATAACCGGGAGGATTTATGTTCAGCTCTGTACGTAAGCGTATCTCCAACCCATTTCTACAGGTGAGAAGGAGCCTCCGGCTGGTCAGAGATGGCTTCTTCGAGGAAACCCACCTTGCAATTTCTCCAGCTCAGATCAAGTTACACGTTCTAACCTGTTTGCCTATAACTAGGATTTGAAGAAGTTTTCCCACTTCTGGGAAACTAGAAGGAGGAGCAAGGCACTGTGATTAATCACAAGAAAAGGTTGAAATTAAACTCTCTCATTTCACAAGTGTTCCTAAACTGCTTACAGGTTAGTATTTTAAAGGAAGCAGACAGCCGTTCCAGACTCACGAGGAAGGGAGGGCTGGCAAGTCTACTCTCATCTCTAAAGCTTTCCTCTTCACCTGGGCACTTAGAGAGGGGCCTAGCAGAGGCTCTGAAGACAGCCAGCCCTTAGGAGCAGCTCCATCAGGGGGAGTGAGCCCCAAGGAGGAGCTCAAACTTCAAAGGGAGCACCCAGGCCCTCCCTGAAAGGGCAAGGCTGCCAGTCCTCCCAGGAGACACCCCCAACAGCCTGGCCCAAGTGGAGGAAGTGGGCTGGGAGGCTGGCGTGGGGTGAGGGGAGGGAAACTGAGCAGAGGCCTGGGAGGGGACGGGTATGGGGTAAGCCAGAGTCTTCTAAAGAAGCCCAGAGGATTCTTGGCATCCAGGGCTGGAAGGTGGCCGAGTTCTCATAAAAAAAGAGAAAGTGAGAGAGAAAAGAAAACAAAAAACTTCGTCTGAGCATGACTCTTGGCAGTGGTGCCTTCGCCAGGGCCTCTGCAGCAGCTCTGGGAGAGCCCGCCAGACAGGGACAGACAGACAGCCCAGTGGAGCAGAAGAGCAGCCAGAAGCCAGCCCCGCATCAGACTGGGGGATTAGAATGTTCTGGGGGTGGGGGGCGCTGTACCCACTCTTCAGTAATTGGCTTGGAGACCATTGGCCATCCATATGGAAAAGATAAAGTGGATCCCTATCTTACAGCAGGCCTCCAAATAAGTTCCAGATGAACAAAGACCTACAGGGTGTTTTGTTCAAGGCCAATTATGCTCAGAGACTAAGTTCGTCTTTGCCAATAATTTATTTAACACAGGTTGACTGTAAGAATTATAATTTATAGTAATAATATTTCACAAGCCAAGAGCATGCAGGATAATAATACACCAATAAAGAACTAACATATTCCAAACCAATGATAGATTAATTACATTACTGTTCCAGGCAAAGGGGAGATGAAAGAAATAATGTTCAATATTAGTTGAGGTGTACCTTTCTATGAGTTGGTTCTCGGTAGTGTCAGTCCTTCCGACTAAAAGCTGGGCATCAGCTGCCTGCTCAGGTCCCTCTCTGCTGGGGCACGTAGCTAGCAGGAGATGGTGCCAGTGTTGGCAGGCAAGATAGCTGCTCTGAAGATTATTCCTGCAGGGATGGCTAGACAGCTTGCACCACCACTACCTAGGAAGAGTAGCCTCACTAAGGCAGAAGCAGATGTCCCTTCTCTTCCTGAGACCGCTGTGTGGTTTAACACCACGGCCGACCAAGGTAGCCTGGCCACAGCGGGAGTGTCTCAAGATCTCCAGAGAACTATTTAGGTCAGCAAAGAGTAGCCTTGTCCAGACCAAACACTTCTGAGTTGCTGGTCACACCTCTTGATTTTTAAAGTTTAAAAAAGTCCACCATGTGATGGACACCATGGCTTGGCTGTTACTATGGTGGCAATGATGTAATGGTCCTCTCCACTCCAGGTGCTAAGAGTTCGATAAGAAAGTTCTAATACCCAACTTCAAAACAATTTCATGAGAACAAGTTCAAACCACAAACAACTTTGTCCAAAACAAGTTTTCAAAACGTGGATTTGAAGTCGTAACAAGTCAGTACACAACACAGGGAAGAAGCAAAACTACTATGGGGGATTTGGAAGGAAACATAGAAGGACAGATTTATGATACTGGGAAAGGGGATGATTCTTTAACAAGGTATAAAACATACAAAAAAGAAAAGAAAAGTAGGATAACTGTCTACATTAAAATCTTCACTATCCCAAAAGACACCCAGATGCAAAATATAAAGACAAGCCATAGGGGTGCCTGGGTGGCTCAGTCGGTTAAGTGTCTGCCTTTGGCTTGGGTCATGATCCTGGGGTCCTGGGATCAAGCCCTGCATCAGACTCCTTGCTCGGCAGGGAGCTTGCTTCTCTCTCTCCCTCTACCTGCTGCTTCCCCTGCTTGTGCTCTCTCTCTCTCTCGCTATCTCTCTCTCTGTGTGTCAAATAAATAAAATCTTTAAAAAAAAAGACAAGCCATAGACCAAGTGACAATATTTGTGACCCATACAACTAAGAAGAAATTCGTAGAATATCTTATGTCTAAAAAAAAAAAATAGCCCAATAGAAAAATGGGCAAAGGATATGAATAGGCAATTCTGAAAGGTCTAACAACCACAACAAATCAAGTCAACCTCCCTTGTGATCAGACTGTGTGGAAATTGCAATCATGAGATCCCACTGGGCATCCATGGGATGGACAAAAATTAAGATCTGATAACCCAGGTGTGGATGCGGGTATAAGGAAATGGAAACTCCTTTGCTGGTAAGAGTGTAAATTGGTACATCAATCTAGGAAAAAATATGTGAAAACTTGTAAAGTTTGTAAGCTTTCTAAAGAAGATGTACATGCCAGTGGTAGAGAACTTCATGTTCAGAAGTGACCAATCCTGTATTCATTCTATGTAATAGGGGATAAGTAGAAATAATCTAATCACCCCCGTGTTGGAATAGAATAAACTATTTTATTCATCCAGTGAAATACTACAAAGCAGTTAAAAACAATGAAATAAATCTACATGTATCAACATTGCCAAATCTAATGTAGGGTGAAAAAAGCAGGTTACAAAAGGCTAGTATACTCTGATACCATTTACATAAAAATTCAAAACAGAAAAAAACATATAATAAAAATACAAAATCATGCTTGTATGTTTAAAACTTTCTGTAATTTAAAGTAAAACAGAGGGGCACCTGGGTGGCTCAGTGGGTTAAGCCACAAGTCAGGTTCTTGATTTCAGCTCAGGCCTTGATCTCAGGGTCGTGGGATGGAGCCCCTTTTTGGGCTCCACACTCAGCGGGAAGTCTGCTTGAGATTCTCTCTCTCCCTCTGCCCCTCCCCGCCCCCCTCTCTTTCTCTCAAATAAATAATCTTCGAAAGAACTTTTTTTCTTTAAAAGAATTAAAAAAAATAAAACAGAAACCACAATGAGATACCACTTCACACTCAATAAGATGGCTATTATAAAACAAAACAAAACAAAAAATAGAAAGTAACAAGTGTTGGTGAGGATGTGGAGAAATTGGAACCTTTGCACATTGCTGGTGGGAATAAAATAGTGCTGCCACTCTATAAAATGGTACAGCAATTCCTCAAAAAATTAAACACAGAATTACCATATGATCCAGAAATTCTGCTTCTGGGTGTCTACCCAGGATAATGAATACCTGAAAGCAGGTACTCAAACTTATTTGTACAACCTTGTTCATGGCAGAATTATTCACAATAGCCAATAGGTGGAAGCATTCCTACAGAGGAATGGATAAACACAAAATGTGGCATATACATGCAATGGAATATTATACATCCTTAAAAAAGAATGAAATTCTGACACATGCTACAATATGAAGTCACCCTGAGGACATTATGCTAAGTAAAATAAGCTAGACACAAAAGGACAAATACATATAATTCCACTTACATAAGATGCCTGGTCAATGAGGTGCCTGGGTGGCTCAGTGGTTAAGCATCTGCCTTTGGCTCAGGTCATGATCCCAGGGTCCTGGGATCGAGCCCTGCATCGGCCTCTCTGCTCAGCGGGAAGCCTGCTTCTCCCTCTCCTACTCCTCCTACTTGTGTTCCCTCCCTCGCTCACTGTCTCTCTCTGTCAAATAAATGGGCAAAGTCTTTAAAAAAAAAAAAAAGCCTGGTCAAAATTGTGGAGACAGAAAGTAGGCTGTTCATGGGGATGAGGATGGAGAGTTACTATTTAATGGTACAGGGTTTCATTTTGGGAAGGTGACAAAGTTCTGGGGGATGAATGACAACGATGGTGGCAGAACAGTGTGAACGTACATTATGCCACAGAACTGTACAATTAAAAATGATTAAAATGGTAAATTTTATGTTAGGTAGATTTAACTTAAAAATAGAAATTAAAAAAAAAGACTGGCTTGAACCCAGCCCCTCTGTCCAAAAGAGCCACCAACCGGCTTACCTACCCGCAACGCCCAGCTGACCGGGCCCACCTGGACCGCCCCTCCCCGCCCCGACACCCGGGTCTCTACTCCCCGCCTCCCCAACAAGTCTCACCGCGCAGGCGCGGAGCTGGGGGGGGGGGAGCGGTGAGCAGAAGGGGGCGTGGCCTCACACTGCGCTTGTGCCGAATTCCAGCTGTAAGTGTTGTGGGGGAAATGATGTCCCGGTTGGGCTCCTCGGCCCGGCGGCAGCCGGGAGACCCGCACTGCACAGGCGCAGACCGAGCACTCGCGTCAAAAGACGAAGAGAGCGCGCGCTCCCCACGTCCTGCGAGCCGGGCTGCCAGGCATTCGTCTCCGCCGTGACTCCCGCGGGGCAGGGCTGAAGAGCGATGCCCCGGGAGATCATCACCCTGCAGCTGGGCCAGTGCGGCAACCAGAGTGAGCGAGCGAGCGAGCACCGGGCCCCTCCAGTCTCCGGTTCTGCCCCTTCGGGTCCCACCCAGTGCTTGGCATCCTCCAGTCTCCCTTTCCCTTCCATGAATCCCCTGCCCTATTGCGCATGATGAACACGTCCCAGATGGAGAGCCGCGCCTGGGCTGTGACAGCTCCCAGATCAGGTGTCTTGGGTGCAGCCTATGAGTGTGACAGCTTCTGAGCCTAACCCTGGGCTCCTGAGGCCTTGTGACTAGCAGACCCAGGCATCTCTCCCCATCCCCCAGTTGGGTTCGAGTTCTGGAAACAGCTGTGCGCCGAGCATGGTATCAGCCCCGAGGGCATCGTGGAGGAGTTCGCCACCGAGGGCACTGACCGCAAGGACGTCTTTTTCTACCAGGTGCCCCCAGCGACTTGGCCAGGGGGTCTGAGGGAAGGGCAGAGGCCTGGTAGCGGGAAACCCGCTGGGCAGAAGAGCCAGGGCGGCTGGCTGGGGGGGGGGGGGGGCGGGGGCGGGGCAGGCAGGAGCCAGAGCTGGGAGGATGGAGGACTGGGCCTTAGCTGATTGGGCCCCCTTGCTGGATGCCCCTTGACAGGCAGACGATGAGCACTACATCCCCAGGGCGGTGCTGCTGGACCTGGAGCCCCGGGTGATCCACTCCATCCTCAACTCCCCCTATGCCAAGCTCTACAACCCAGAGAACATCTACCTGTCGGAGCATGGCGGAGGGGCTGGCAACAACTGGGCCAGTGGATTCTCGCAGGTATCTGGGTGGCCATCCCAGAAACCCCTGATGTTCCCTCCCCAGGGCAAGGCAGGCTCAGGCAGCCTGGGGATTTGACTAGACCAGACTGACAATAAATAAGAGACGAAGGGATACCCTGACAAGAGGGACAGCCAGGGAGAGGTTTATGCAGACTGCAAATCATTTGCAAAATAGCTTTTTTGGGTTGAGGGTCACGGCTGAGGCTCTGCTTGAGGGTAGCAGCGGTGTCCCAGGGTAGAGTTCTTGGTGCTGAAAAGAGATACTCCCCAGAACCTTCATCCTGACCCTCCCTCCCATGTCTCTCTCTACAGGGCGAGAAAATCCACGAAGACATTTTTGACATCATAGACCGAGAAGCAGATGGAAGTGACAGCTTAGAGGTGAGGCTCTGCCCCGCTGAAGGGAAAACAAGGCTGAAAAGTGCTGGGGAAAGGTCAGGACGTACCTGAACAGGTGGTGTGATGGGGCAATTCTATTCAAAACTAATTTTTTGAGTATCCTATGTGAGATATCGAAGTAAATAAGGTACAGTACTTGTCCTCAAGGAGATCCTAATCTAGATGGCATCAGCTCCTTAGGCATGAGTCTTCCTTCCCAAGGAGTGTCAGCCTGGATGGACACAGAAGAAGCCTTGAGACATGAGTGTGTTGGGAGTGGGGAATGAGACAAGCCTGAAGCCTCTCCCCCACATCCCTGGAGACTGCCTCTCCATCCCTCCCCATGCAGGGCTTCGTGCTGTGTCATTCCATCGCTGGGGGGACAGGTTCTGGCCTGGGCTCCTACCTTCTCGAACGACTGAATGACAGGTAAGCCTGTGTTTGGGGAGAGGGCATTAGCCCTGGTTCCCTGGGTAAGGTCTTTCCTTTTTATCCCTTTTTTTCTCTTGGACTGGAAGGCCTGGCACTGTGGCTTTGAGTCATTGGTAGGAACAGAGCCTGGCCATCCAGGGAACATCTTGGAAGCAAGAACACCCAAGAGTGGGTTTGCCTAGGGAGAGGAGGGACCTTAAGGGTTTGATGGGTTTGATGCTTTAGGTTTATTCTTTTTTGACTCTGGGCTCTGAGCACTCAGTTCTGCCCTGGCCCCCCCTTTTGTACCAAGAGCTTGGTGACACTTGGAAAGGAATGGCCCTGTTAGCTCTAGAGAAGACCCAGATGGGCAGTGATGGGAGTCCTTCCAATTCACTGTGTCACGTTCCCTTTTCCCTCTTCTTCACCCCCAGGTACCCCAAGAAGCTGGTGCAGACGTACTCAGTGTTTCCCAACCAGGATGAGATGAGCGATGTGGTGGTCCAGCCCTATAACTCCCTGCTCACGCTCAAGAGGCTGACCCAGAACGCAGACTGTGTGGTAAGCACCGGAGAAGGGAGGAGGCGGCTTTGGTCCACCTCCTCAAACCAGTGAGACATGGACACCTGACCTTCGCAAGCCCCTGCCCAGAGAACAGAGGACCAACAAAGCCATACCCGGTGGCCCAAATTATGAACTAAGGACTTGACTCCAAGTTGCTTATAGTCCCTTTAGGCAGTAAGGCTCTCAAGAAAGTGTATACCCCCTGACATATGTCCCCAGTTAGCCTATTTAATGCCTATTCATGCTTAAATTCTCAGCCCAAGGGTCACTTTCTTAGTCAAATCTTCCCTGACCGCCCATTCAAGGTCAAATTCCTTTGTACGTATTTCAGGCTGTAACTGTACTTTTCTGTGAGGGGCACAGACCGTGCCTGTTTTATCCACCATGTATCTCCAGAGCCAGGCATAGTGAATGGCACATGGGGACAATCCCATTTGTTTACTGGGGAGTAGAAAAGTGTCTTGTGATGCCCCTGAGACAGTGCCCCTTTTTAAAGCTAACACACCTACGTCCTGGCTTTGGAGTTTAGAGGGGGCTAAGCTAATAACTTATCTCTCTGCCTGCTTTCTCCTCAAAAAGGTGCCGTGACCCTCTTCTGTCCCCCCCCCAGGTGGTGCTGGACAACACAGCCCTGAACCGGATCGCCACCGACCGCCTGCACATCCAGAACCCGTCTTTCTCCCAGATCAACCAGCTGGTGAGCCCCCACTCCTGGACTCCCTGGGCTGGAGCCCCCCCTCACCGGAGTGTCGTCTCGGGAAGGGAGCCCCGTCCCCGGGGCCGCGGCCCACGACGCGCGCTGCCGTCCGCAGGTGTCCACCATCATGTCAGCCAGCACTACCACCCTGCGCTACCCCGGCTACATGAACAACGACCTCATCGGCCTCATCGCCTCGCTCATCCCCACTCCCCGACTCCACTTCCTCATGACGGGCTACACCCCGCTCACCACGGACCAGTCGGTAGGAGCAGCCCCGGCAGGCCCTGCCCTCGCCTTTCTCTCCCCCCGCTGCCCCGGGAGCTGCCCTTTGAGGCCCCCAGAGGCTCTGTGCTCGGGGACTGGTACGGACCGTCCGACTCCACGCTGACCTGCTCTCCTCTCCTCTCCCCTCTGCCCCTGGCTCCCCGCAGGGCCCGGGCTCTGTGGGGTCTGTGGACGCTCCCGCACAGGGGCGTGCCCTGGCTGAGCTGAGGAGGGCTAAGAACCTCTCTCCTGGTCCCAGAGCAGAGAGGCTCAGTGTAGACCTGCGTCTCGAGACACTTCCCCAAGAGACCGCACTAGCCCGAGTCTGATGGGGCTCAGGCATCGGACTGGGCCCTGAGTGCCGGCCTGGGCCCTGGGGCCCGCTGTCCCCTCAGGTGGCCAGCGTGAGGAAGACCACGGTCCTGGATGTCATGAGGCGGCTGCTGCAGCCCAAGAACGTGATGGTGTCCACAGGCCGGGATCGCCAGACCAACCACTGCTACATCGCCATCCTCAACATCATCCAGGGGGAGGTGGACCCCACCCAGGTAGGTGAGGCCCCTTCGTGCCACCCCCGGAACCCACGGGGTAGAGGAGAGGCTACCACCACCACTGTTGTGTGTTGTGTGCACCCCCTCCCCCCAGGTCCACAAGAGTCTGCAGAGGATCCGGGAACGGAAGCTGGCCAACTTCATCCCCTGGGGCCCTGCCAGCATCCAGGTGGCCCTGTCAAGGAAGTCTCCCTACCTGCCTTCGGCCCACCGGGTCAGTGGGCTCATGATGGCCAACCACACCAGCATCTCCTCGGTGAGCCTAATCTCCTGGTCTTCTTTGACCACTCTGTTCCACTAGCCACTCTTATCATTCTGCCCCATTCCATTCCAGCCCCTTATCTCGCACTGGTTCCCATCCTGGAGATTTCTATCTCTTTCAGCTCTTTGAAAGTTCCTGCCAGCAGTATGACAAGCTGCGGAAGCGGGAGGCCTTCCTGGAGCAGTTCCGCAAGGAGGACATCTTCAAGGAGAACTTTGATGAGCTGGACACGTCCAGAGAGGTTGTGCAGGAACTCATCGACGAGTACCACGCAGCCACGCGGCCAGACTACATCTCCTGGGGCACCCAGGAGCAGTGACTTCTTCCCCACCACTTCCCCTGGACAGTAAGCACAGTCCCCATAATGCCTGGTCCCTGTGACCCAGATTCCCCTCCCCAAAAACCTTTCTAGATTCATCTCCAGCCCAGGCACTGGCCCTACTTCCTCCCTTCTCTGCCCCGACCTTTGATATGCTTGTTTAGCTCTAGTGAAGTAATAAAGCTTTGTCGTGAATATAGTCAGAGCTTGGTTGTGGATGTAGTCAGGGCTTGGTCTGTGAATATGGGGGGATGAGCCATGTTCCCTCCCAGTTCCCAGGCATGTGGCCTTTACCTGCTCTAGCTTCCTACCAGTAGTCCGGGTGTCAGTGTGGTCACTGTTTCCATTGGCATACCTGGCCTAGAACCAGGCGGCTCTACTGGAGTCAGCCCTACCTCTCAAGATTACAGAGGGTTACTGAAGTCTGCTCTGTCCTCGGTGCCTAAGCTCCTGCCCCAGGGTGGATCAGCATTACCCCAGACTCTTCCACTCAGGGAGTAGGCCGTGGGGGCTAGTGAAGGAGGGCCTGCAGCATTCTGAGCAGGTCAGGAAACCTGGGACTCTGGATTCCCAGCGCCCAAGGCTATTAGATCCTCAGGAACGCAACCCAATTCAACCTAACTTGATAAAGCAGGAGCGGAACTCAGGAGTAGGGCTGAACCCATCCTGATAAGGTGTTTGTTTATCTGTGCCAGAGAAGTTCTTGGGTCTGATCCTGCCCCAAGCTTCTCTCCATTCCAGACCCAAAGCAGTAGGCACACCGAAATGGACCCAACGAGGGCCCAGAAGCTGGACACTGGGGTAGGAGCTGGGTAGCGCCAGGCCTGATGACTCACTGCCTTCCGGCCTCGGGGACGCCAGGAGGCCACCCCTGTGCCACTCAATGGAGAAGTGAGTGTGAGTAATTGCCAGCTTCCAAAACTGCCCTGCTGCCTGCCCCACCCAGCACCCTGTGGCAGCCTGCTGGCGAGGAGGAGGTTAAATCCAGAAGGTCATGGAGGGTGGAGCCCTGTGGTGTCCAGACTCCCCTCCGTGCTGGTAAAAGCCCAGAATGTGGGCGTCCCCAGGGGTGGAGCGCTGAGCTATGGGACTCTAACTTGTCCCACTGACAACACTCCCACAGGAAGCGTTTGTGTAAATAAGGATTTTTTTTTTTTTTTGCTTCTCTTCTACAAATAAATTAAGAAACAAACTAGAAAATTGTCTGCACCCATTGCAGCCCTTGGGTGTGGGGTGTGCCCTGTCCCTGCAGGGCCAAAAGGGTCCATGGTTTCCTCAAATCTCAGAGCAGTCCAGGTCCAGGCTGGAGGCAGAAGGGAGGTCGTGACCTCTTGGCAGGCTCAGTCCTGCAGCTGCCCCAAACAACCAGACTGTCCCTGGGGCTCGTCCAGGCCCGGGTGCTGGCTGGGAGGGGAGGTGTCTGGCAGGTCTTGGCATGGAGGAGAAGGGCTGCTGCAAGGCCTCTCGGGGGAGGGATTGGGCAAGTAGGCATTCACCAGCTGCATGATCTCTTCCACCTAAGAGAGGGCAGAGGTCAGAGGGCAGTAGGGGCCACTGGGTTCTCCTTTGTCTCATCTTCCACCCAGGCTCCTGACCAGGGCCTTCCGAGAGCTGCCCCCCTGCAACCTTTCCCTCCTCACCACAGCGCTCTCCCTCACTCATTATGCGCCAGTCACACTTGTGTCTTTCTGCTTCTCCAGGATGCTGTTGTCCTCTCAGGGCCTTTCCACCTGCAATATCCTCTACCTGGAATGCTGTTGCCCAGATCTTCCTGTGGCTAGCCTAAATGTCACCTCCAGTATCCCTTCCTGACTGTCCTACCTAATGCTATGACTCCTTCCAATCTCTTCGTGTCACCCCACCCTTACCTTGGTAGCATTTATTCCTGTCTTATATAGTTTTCGATTCCTTCTGGAGTGTCTGACAGCCTGCTCTAATGTAAGCGCCTTGAGCTTGTCTTTGATCACTGCTGGATCCCCGGTGCCTAGAGCTGTACCCGGTTCAGTGTTTAATAAAATGTTTCTTGACATCCTTTCCCTTCCTTCCTCCTTCCACACCCTCTTCCCACTCACCTGGGGGCTCTGCAGGAGGAGCTGGCTCTCTCCCACCCTCAGTGCCAGGGTGTGGGGGCCCATTAGCTGGCAGGCGGCCACATGGCCATAGCTGACACTGTGGACGGGCTCTGTCTCACCGGGCCGGGAGAGGGACATGGCCTTGGCCCCCAAGCCCAGGCATAGCTTCTGTGGAGTGCCCCCACCAGGCTCCTACGGACAGATAGGTAGAGTCAGGGTGGAAGGAGGGGACCCCGCAGCATTATTTTTGGTGGTGGTGGGGGCGATGGCTGTGAGCAGGGAGTTTCCCCGTCCCCTCTGTGATCCACACTGCATGTGTGGAGGGGCTTAAGGCTCCGGAGAGGTGAGAGCCCAAGGGCCAGTGTGACTCCTGGGGTTTGGGAGGGGCAGCTGTGCTGGGCGGGGGGAGTGAAACGACCCACAGTGGGGCCTGTGGCTCTGGGGCAGAGGTGTAGGGCTTGGGCCGCCAGAGTCCCCTCTCCCTTCTCCCCCTCACCGTGCTCAGCTCCAGAACGTCATACCGAGCAGCGCCGAACCCTGGACACTGCGCCGCCAGAGCCAGGTAGGCAGCCATGGCCTCAGCTCGGCCCATGCCCCGTAGCCGCTTCCAGCCGCCCAGCACAGCGGCCGCCCTGCCGGCGCCACCGCCTCCCTCGCGGGCCGCGCTTCCCGCCGTGCCGCCGGCCCCGCCGCCGCCGCCGCGCCGGGTCCGCTCCGCGCGCCTCTTGGCCAGGCCCGGGCTCCAGATCGCCCCGGCCAGCAGGGCGGCGGAGGGCGGAGGCCTGGGGACGGGGCGGGGAGGGTCCTCCCGCGGCGGGGCGGAGGGCGGCAGCAGGCGGTCCAGGCGCGGCAGGGGCGCCCTCGGGGAGAAGTCTCGGTGCAGGCTCTGCAGACGCAGCGCCGCCAGGGCGCGCAGCGTGTCGTCGGGCGGGGGCGGCCGGCCGCGCAGCAGCAGAGCGTGAGCCTAGGAGGAGGCACCGGGTGTCAGCGCGGGAGGGGCGGCGAACAGCCCCGGGGGTGCAAAATCTGAGGTCTGGGTCCGAGTAAAGCCTCCCGCGAGGTTGCCGTAACTGTTAAATGTGACGGCTCGGAAAGCGAGGGGTTCAGTCCGGGGGGGGGAGGGGTCTTTGGGGGGGGTGAATTCCGGAGATGCTCACCTGCTCAAAGAGGAAAGGCAGTTCGTGACCGTCTGGGGACAGCCCCTCAGGGTGCAGGGGCCCGTGAAGACGCAGACATAGTCTCCAACCAGAGTCCGGCGAGTCGTCTAGCGCGGCTTCCTCCGCCGCCAAACTGCAGAAGAGATGAGGACTGGATGCCAGGCAGAAGCGGGACCCCCTCCAAGGCGCTGGACACCGCTGGCGGGGGTGGGGGGAGGAGCGCGACCATGCTGGGGGCGGGGCCAGATGTCTGGGACGCCTGGAAACCCGACAGCAAACCGCCCGAGGGCAGGGCCCCTCTGTGAACCAGCAAACGTGACTGTGCAGGGCAAGTGGCCAGCGCTCGCAAAACGTTTGCACAGGGATTGACCGGAGCTGAGAGGCAGATGGGTTAACGGAGAGCGGGGCTGGGGCTGGACATTTACTTCTCAAACCTGGTGAGCACGTCGGCCATGAGAGTACCCCCAGCCAGGGCTCGCTCCTGGGCTCCTCGCTGCTCGTACAGCGCGAATGCGTTGCGGCTCCCGGCCAAGCCCAGCCGCCCCACCAGCTCTCGAGCAACCTGGGGCGGAGGAGGAATGGGAGGAAAGTCAGGCCGCGCCGGGGTCTCGCCAACTGGAGAGCTCTTTCAGGTCTCCAGGTCCCGACACTCCTCCTCCCCCTCCCCCTCCTTACGCAAATGATGCATCTCAGACTTGGGCAAACCTAGAGCCCAGGCATCAGGACAGCCGGGCATGGGAAGCTGGGAGGAGGGGTTGAGGTTTCAGGGGTCTTTTCTCGCCTTACCTCGCCCGCCGTGGTGTGGGAGTCTATGGTCACAGGGCAGGCACCAGCCCCCGGACAGTGCACGGTGCATAAGAGCTCCTGCCGTCGGCTCAGCGCTGAAATCTCTGCCAGCGAAGGCACCAGCTCCCGGCCGCGCGTCCGGCCCAGCGCTTTCCTGATGAAGCGCGCGTAGGCCGCCAGTTCTGTGTCCGGGAGCGCCTGCTCCGTCCTGGGTTAGGGAAGACCCGAGGGTCAGTGCTCAGAGGGCTTTCCTTCTCCCTCTCCCTCTCGCCTTCTTATCGTCTCGTTTCTTTCCTCTCATGGATTCCCTCCCTTCCAACTCAAGTTGCTTGAAGGTAGCCACCAGCTCTCTTCTGAATCTACCCTTGGAGCACTGCATGGAGCTGAATTACTTTCAAAGGCCCTGACAGCTCTCTCCGAACCTCCCCCTCCCACTTGCCAAAGTCTCCCTGATCCTCCTTCGAGATGAAATCCAAAATCCAGTCCCATCCCGCTGTGCAACCTAAAAGCCCTGGCTGGACTGCCTCAGCCCGGAGGAAAAGCAGCCCTTAGTAATTCCTCTTGCCCAAAGGGGGGCGCCTCTTGTAATTCCTCCGCCCGAAAGTGGGATATGATCTTGTCGTTCCCACAAAGACGCTGTACATATTAGCAGCGGTCAAGTCTCTTCCCTTCTTTGGCTGCAAGTTCTCCACCCGCCAATTTGGCAAGGCCTGTCATTCTCTCCCAGCCCTGTAGCTCCCTCCGCGCCCCTCCCCCTCACCTCTCCAGATGCCCCAGGAGGTGCCCCCGCACAGCTCCCCCGGGCCGGAAGGTGCAGCTCATGCAGGTGAGGAGCTGCCAGTACCGAAGGGCCGCGGGGTCTTGGGTAGCTGGGGGCCCGGGGGGCCCTGCGGGGCCCGAGGTCTGCTTAGCCAGCTGCAGGAAGAGCTCGTCGCGGAGCGCGGGCAGGTCCCGGCAGGTCTGGAGCACACCCTGCATCAGGGGCCCGGGGCGCCGCGCCCCCTCGAGCGCCTGCAGCGCCAGGAACAGCCGCACCGCCTCCTCGCGCAAGGGCGCGTAGCCCGGACCTGCGGGAGGGGGGGGGCGGAGGGACGGTTTGGAGAGGGGACACAGAGCTGGGCCCTGGAAGGAAGGCATGAACCAGGGAAAGGTCAGAGGGAGTGTAAGGGGACAGGGGGTGGCAAGGAGGGGAGAGTACGAAGGACAGGAAGAGTGAAGGGAAAGCAGTGGTCCCCACAGAGCCTCCCAGGCCCCTCCCCGTCCGGAGCCCCTAAGGCTGCACTCTGAGTTAGTGAGCTACAGGGGTTGACTAAAGGACACAGGTTCAGACCCCAGATTCTGTAATTGGGCACTAAGAGCCATCACCATGGGCCAGAAAACAGGCTGGACCAGGAGTCGGGAAACAAGGGTTCTTCTCCCAGCTCCCCTTAATCTTCTAGTTTTAGAACCGGGACTGGTCACTATTCATTTCTGGGAAGAGATATAGCTGGATGAGGCCAGCACATTCTCCCAAAGTGCTGGCTTTTCCAGCACTTGTAAACATAGTATGACAGGGGCTCAAGAGTATAATGAAAAACAGAGTGTAAAAACTCATGAAGGAGTATCGGTAGTCAGAATGAGACCCATAGAGAAGGGGGTCAAAGGGGGCCTTTTTTCCTGTGCCGGCTTTCCTCTCCTCCACCTGGGTATCAGTCTGGTCAGCTTCCATTCTCAGCCCTTTGAAAAGTGAGGGGCTGGGCGCCTTTTGGACTTCTAAGTCCTTGTCAAGTGAGGCATTCAGATTCCCCGTCCAAGGGACTGGAGCCATGCCACCACTCACCTGGGGCGCTGACACCGTAGGGCAGGGGCAGGAGTGGAGCATACAAGGCCCCACTGGTGTGCCTCAGAATTGGGTTCCGTCGGTAAATAAGGGCCACGGCCTCCGGGTCCCCACAACTCTCCTAGAAGCCAGGGAAGGGAGTCACAGGGATGGAAAAAGGGGCTCCCCATGAACTCAGAAAGCTTCTGGGTCCACCACCCTCCTCTTTCTCCATGAAGTCCCCTCTTTCACACCTGAATATCCCTAAGCAGCAGCTGGGTAGGGGTCTCCAGCGGCGCCTTGGAGGCGATCACTTCTCGCAGCGCCACCCCCCAGCGTTCGGCCTCGGCCTGGCGGGGGGAGCAGAGCCGGACGCTGTGCTTCCGGCCCGACACGGTCACTGACCACAGACCTGGGAAAAAGAGGCGGTGGAGGGCAATCAGGGCCGGCTGGGGCCGATGCGCAGGGAGGTACAAGAATCCCCACGAAGTCTCACCGGTCTCCTTGGGACGGCGCTCCGGGCCGGTCACCGAGCACAAGCTGGTGAGCACGAGGCTCCCGAGGCGCCGCGCCCCCTTCCCGCCGCTACTGAACTGGTCCAGGGAGTCCCGGGTGAGCACGAACCAGGCCCGGCGCGGGGGCAACCAGGGCCGAGCCCCTCCTCCGCGGGGCTCTCTGTACAGCCAACCTGGGGGAGGGGAGGGAGAAAAAGGGGGTGAGCAGGAGAAGACGTTATCCCCTGGAGGGTTGGGATTGAGACTTCCAGGGTGCATAAGGTGGGTCCCCACCTTTCACGACGACGTCCGGGTCCTCCTCAGGCGGCCCCTTCTCCGGGATGAGGCTCCGTGTCTCCTCCCAGCTCTGCAGCCTGGGCCAGAGGGGAGGGAGGGTTGGGCGAGGCTGTCGGTCCCGCACCCCGCCTCCAGGGGGCTCCTCAGTCGGGGCTCCCCAGACCGCGAGGGGAGCCTGCTCCTGGCCTGGACACCCCTCCCCCAGGCTGTGGGAACCGCTGGGCCGTTCTGACCTCGCACCAGAAATAGCCCAGACCCCCCCTTTCTCCCCGCGCCCCCAGTCGGACCGCCCCGCCGGGACCCCGGCCAAACCACAGCGTCCGGCGTAAGGCCTCTCCCTTATTGCACAACTGCGGAGGGAAGACAGCGAGGATTGGGGTCCCGGGAACAGGCTGGGGGCTTCATACCCTGAGACGCAGGGGCCGAGCTCACCTGTCTGAGACCGGCCCGCTCCTCACCGGCTGAGTGAGCGTCACGTCCAGGGGGCCCTGGGGAAACAGGCGGGGGCAGCCCTCAGGATCACAGCCGTCAGCGCAGGATGCCCGTGGCTTCTGCCCCCCGGACAGCGCTGCTCAGGGAATTGAGGGATCAAGGAGTGGGGTCGTGACTGTGAGGGAGAGAGCTGAAGCCAGGAGGTAGCCCCTTCTGCCAATCTCTACAGAACAGCCCCAGCTAAGAAGTCAAGGCTCCCGCCTTGTCTCTGTTCCCCTTTGAAGATTTAAATCAGGGCTGGATAGGGTGGAAAGAGCACTGTGCAGGGAGTCCAGTCGGGAGACCTGGGTTCTAGTAACAGTCTGACCACTAACTCGAACCACTGACTGGCTGTGGAACCTTCACAGATCCTCTCAGTCTTTGGGCCCTAGCTTCCCCATCTTCAAAAAGAGAGAGGTGGATGGAGCTCCTTCTTGTTGGAAGTCATCCCCTCCTCCTCATTTTCCCTTCATTAGCTGGCAGACAGGCAGGTGGTGGGCACAGAGGTGGATGAAGGGAAGAGGGACTCCTTCAGTGTATGGCTTTCTCCAAGAACGTCTTATGCCCTCCCACAGACACCCCTGAAACTCAACGGTAAGCAGAGACCCTCCCCCTTTGCTAGGGCTCAGGAAGGGCAGGCTGAAAACTGGCACACACTCTCCAGGGGAGATACAGTTCAGGATTTTGCCCTTCTCCCCCCTGCCCTGGAACTTCAACAGGAGACTGGGGTCTGAGAGAGTCCAAAAACCCGTCCAGGAGCCAGGTCAGGCAGGAACTGTGCCATGGTCCCATTGCGCCCAGACTGTTAAAGCCAGGACGGGGAGGTGGGGGAGGGGGGACAGGGACACCTGTCCCCAAGCTCGGGGGAGGGGGGTGGAGGTGGAGCATGAGGGAGGCAATGGCGTGGTTCACAGAGCCGACCCTGCCCAGGCTGGAAGCTTGGGGACGCCTGGGTCCTGTGCCTTCCTGGGATGCAGATCCACCTCTTTTCTGGAGGGTCCAAGAGGAGTTCTCAGCCACACCATCGCGGGGGCAGGTGCTGACCACTCTCTTAGACCAAGTCTCCTAATGGCAGTCCCCTGCTTCCCTCCCTCCACCCCCCTCTATATTTATCCGCCCTCCGCCTCCGCCAGGTGCTGGCGCCGGCCCCAGCGGCGCAGCCCGCCCCACCCGGGCACCGAGCCACCGGGCCTGCTGGGGACCCCTGAGCGGGGGATGGGAGCCTGACCCAGGCCATAGCACACGGGAGTCTGGTTGCGGGTGTGCAGGGGAATCCGGGAGGGGACCTCAGGGGATGGAGGTCTTCCAGACCAATCGAGCCTCAGTTTCCCCACGGGGAGATTCCACAAAACCGGGGAGCCAAGTGTCCCTCACCATCCCCTCAGGGATTCCCCAGGAGCCTCACCAGGGAGGGCCGAGAGTTCTGTCTTGAGTGGCAGGGTAATGACGAGGGGTCCTCGAAGAGTCGTGGCCCCCAGCTCCCTCTCCGTGGGGTCCCTGCCACGGACCCCAATCTGAGGATGCTTTCTCCCCCTCTCCCAGGTCCCCGCGGCGGGAGCTCCGGCATCTGGCCCCAGCACTCAGCGCTCACGAACTGGGAGCGGAGCGGACCCAGGCGTCCGAGCCGCCCAGCCGGCCTCGCCACATTCCTCGGCGCTGGCGGAGGCGGAAGGAGACGGGATGGGACGCGGGCCCGGCGGGGAAGGGAGAGGCAGGGCCAGGTCGGGCCACGCGTGACGCCTCCCCTGCCTCGGGGCCCCTAGCAGGTGGACAGCGCCCAGCATGTGGCGCGAGGCCCACAGGCACATCCCGAGTAGGGCTGCTCCTTGAGCTCCCGGGGGCTCCTGGCCCCCCAGGCAAAAACCTCTCCCACGTCCCCGTCCGCCAAGAGCACGGCGTTTGGCTGGAGTCTGGAGCAGGATCAGACGTGACGGCCGCTTGTAGTGAGAGAGATTGAGACAAGGCTCCAAATCCCCAGGGACTTACCCTCCCGCCGCCCGCTGGACTCGGGGTCCGCAGCTCAAAGGTCTCCTCGTCCTCGTCCTCGTCCCCGTCCCCGCTAAGCTCGCCGTCCCCGTAGTCCCGGTGCAGAAGAGTAAAGCCTCGACGGCAGCAGAGGAGCCACCACAATCCCCCGGGGAGAGGCATCCGGGCGAGCAGCCGGGGGATGGGGGCGCGGGCAGCCGGGCCGAGCTGCAGGGGGTCGGAGAAACTGGCGGGGCTCCGACCCCAGCGGGGGAATGATGCGGCGGGAGGAGGGGAAGGGAGAGGGGGACAAGGAGGAGGCAGTGTCTGGCGCTAGGGTGCAAGGGGTCGCTTGCTAGAGCCTGCGGGGGGCTCGGGGTCTGGGCCCCCGGAGGGGGAGGGGGAAAGAGTCCAGGGCTGGGGGGGCAGCAATGTCCGGAGCTGGGAAGTAGTGTCCGTTGTAGTGTCCAGCCCTGTGGGGGGCAGTGTCCGGTGCAATGTCCGAGGTGGGCAGTTGTCCAAGCTCCAGGGAGGGTCGTGTCCGGTAGGGTGTCCGGTGGCCGGGGCCCGGGCCGCGCGCGCTGCGCTCCCTGCAGCCCCGGGACTGGCGCGCTAGGGGCGCGAGCACAGCGCCGGGACCCCGCCTCCCCAACCCCCTCCCCTCGGAGGCCCCCCCCACCTTTCCCTCTTCTTTCTCTCCTCCCTTCTTTACAGGGCAGGGTGCAGTTTTCGTCACAGCCTCTCCTGCCCAATCCCTGTGCCTGGCGCCGGGCGCGGCCACCAATCAGGCCACTGAAACCGCGGCGGGTTGCATCATGTGCCCCTGGCTTGGTGACAGCGGGGAGGAGCAGAGGAATAAGGAGGGAGGGGGCGGTGCGATGTCAGCCACGCCCCCGTCCCTGAGGTCGGACGCGGAGTGCTAGTGATGTCACGGAAGCCCGCCTTCATGCCCTTGTTTTAACTCTTGGCTCACCAACCAACAGATTAAAGACCCTCTGGAGACGGAGCTTTGGAGAACGAAGGGCATAGGGCATAGAGGAAGGCCCCGACTGCTGCTCTCTCAACCCCTGTCTCGTCTCAGGGTCCCTGAGAAAGGAAAGATCTTCGGCTGCCTGCGCCGGGCACAGCTCTAGAGGCGGCCCTCCGTCCCTGGATGGAGTAGTCCAATTCTTTGGTCTGAGTCACCTCCTTTTTAAGGTGAAGAAACTGAGGCAGAGACTCGGGGAAGTGCAGACCCAGGTCGGAAATAAAACCTAATTTTGAGCGCACAGCTCACTGAACTCCAGTGGGGAGAGTGATTTAAGATTCAAGGCAATTCTGCGGTCTTGGAATAGAGTGGAGGCCTCTCAGGGTGAATAGCCTGAGGTTCTGTGTCGGAAGGGGTTAAGCGAGGCGCTAAAAGGACGGGGCGGGGCGGGGCCGGGCCGCGGACGGGGCGGGGCCAGGGCGGTCGCGGGCGCGCGCGTGCGTTGCTGACTCAGCGGCGATTCCCGCGGTCTCCGGTGGAGGGTTCCAGGTTGGCCCCCCGTGGCTGGCTTGTAGGACCTTTGGGAGATCAGCGCCATCTCCGGGCCTTCCCCGGATCCTGTCTCCTGGTGGCGGTGGCTTTCGGTCTCAGCCGCCGGAGGCTCTAGGAAGGAAGGCTTGCCCGATCTGGGCGGGGCGGGACAGGGCGGGGACGTCGGGCCAGCGCCTCCCTTGAGACCTCCTCGCCACGCCACGCCCTTCTTGCCCCGGGTCCCCGCACTCCAGGCTGGAGTGGTCGGGGCAGCTTTGCTGACCGGATATTAAACTGCGAGAGTTGTCGCACGTGAACACCATCCTGCCTACCGTGCTCGTGTAAAACAAAGACCAGGCATCAATGCGACCGTCTCTAGAGGCCATCCCGGCCTTGCCCTTGCCCCAGATGACAGTGGCCAGCACTGAGATTTCCTGGAGATGGAGACGTTCGAACCATATACTCTCTTCCCTGTCTGGATCCCAGGCCCTTGCCTGCAGGAAAGTTCTTTCCGATGTCTAACCTCTCTCTTTCCGGCAGGCTCAGTGCATTTCCTCTGACCCTGTCCCCAGGGAAGATGGAGAACGGCAGTCATCCCCACCCCCACCACGCCCATGATAACGACTCTGGAAATTTTCAAATTGGAACCCTCTCCTTGGTTTTTCTCCAAGGTGAAAAACTCCGACTCAACTTTTTCAATTACCTTTTTCTTTTTTTTCTTTCCGCCACAGAACCTTAGAAGGGACCTTAAAGTGGTAATCTAATCCAAGAGCCTACCCCAAACGGGAATCTCCTGGCCACTGTCCCTGCCTACCACCACACCACGCACGGGCACGCACAGTTCCCAACAGCCTTGGCCTGAACATTCCGGAGGCCAGGAACTCGGTACTTGCTAAGGCAGCCATTACTGGATAGCACTGTGGTTGTTAGAAAGCTCTTCCTTGTGCTACTTTAAGAGGAACCCCAGCCCTCCTCGTCTGGCAGCTTTCCCACCTCACATCTTGTTCGCAGAGACCAGGTGAAGGTGGAGGGGGTGACAGTGCCTAGAGCTTCAGCAGGCTCAGCAGCTCTGCACCCCCACCCAGACTCTCAGCGCCTTCCACTCACAGCCAAGCGAGTTGAAGGGGGAGGTGGAACCCACCGGTTCCAAGTCGGTGACTCAAAAATAGTAACAGTTGTTGGGTTGCATCTCATTTCCATGTTATCAATTTAATGTGGCAAAGTACAGAAGCAATTCCTTTAGGTCCCTACCTCCTTCTCAGTGTTCCCCCACCTACTCCCTTTTCCCACTATCCTCCCTGGAATCCCGCCCTCCCCCCCCAGCCCCCACCCCCCACCCCTCTTGATTCGCAGCCCTAGTAGTCCCAGGAGGAGACACTGTGGGTCTCAGTGGGAGCCGAACAGGAAGAGAGGCGGGGCGGGCGGGGGCAGCGGCCGCGGGGATGAGGCCCTGGGCTGCAGCTTCCACCCCGCAGCAGCCTCCGCAGGTCCTGGCGGAAGCGCAGGCCCAAGAAGGCGTAGAGCACGGGGTTGAGGCCGCAGCGGGCCAGGGCCAACCCTCCGGTGACCAGCAGCGCCAGATCCTTGCGCTTGCTGGCAGGGCAGCTCCGCTCGCGGGCAGCCAGTAGGTCGGCCGTATCCAGCAGCAGGGCGAGACTGTAGGGCAGCTGCAGCACCACGAAGGCCGCCACCAGGGCCACAACGACGCGCAGCGCACGCCGGCGCTCGGGCCCCCTGGCGGCCAGCAGCGTGCGGCCCAGGAGCGCGTAACAGGCGGCCATGACGCCGAGCGGCAGCGCGAAGCCCAGGACCACCTGCGCCATGGCGCTTGCCCCCTTCACCGTCTGCGTGAGGCCCTCGGGGAAGACGAGACGGCAGCGCCGCTGGCCTTCCCGCTGCCCGTCCTGGCTGAAAAGGAGAGCAGGCAGCGCCAGAAGCAGCGACAGCAGCCACACGATGGCTGAGACCACGTGTGCGCGGCCCGGAGCAGAGGGCCTCGGTCCAGCGGGGAGGGCCCGCGCGATGGCCACGTAGCGATCGGCGCTGATACAGGCCAGGAAGAGGAAGCCGGCGTGGAAGGAGGCGGAGTAGAGGCCCGAGATGGCGCGGCAGGTGGCACTTCCCAGACTCCAGCCCTGCAGAGCCCCGGCTGCGGCAAAGGGCAGGGTTAGGGCCAGCAGAAGGTCGGCCAGGGCCAGCTGGAGCAGGTGGGCAGAAGTGGGCGAACGGACAGCACGTCGGGCTGCCAGGTGGGTGGCCAGGACCAGGCCATTGCCAGCCAGACCCAGTGCAGCCACCACCAGGGAGACACTGGGTTGGAAGGCCCTACTGAAGGCCTGGACATCCGCCTTGTAGCAGAGCTCTGGCAACGGCTCGGCGGAGTATGCCTCCTCATCCTCCCCCGAGTAGGGGCCCCAGGAGACCTGGGGAGGGCAAAATGAGAGAGACCTTATGAGACATCTTCCCACACCCCTCCCCCTCCCACACATACTTTCCAAGCTGGGAGCTGCTGCGTGACAACAGTATAGAGGGAGAAGATACAAACTCTTCTCCAAACTCTTCCTAACATACCCTCCAACAGGCCTTGGCTTCCACTGCACCCCTCCTGCCTCTGCATCCAGCTTCCTGGCCGACCTTGACTTTTCTGGATCTCAGTTGCCTGATACATAACGTGGAGATTAGAAATCCTGACCAGCCCAAGTGGCACAGTTGTTTGAAATAAGGAAGATAATGGATGTGAAGCATCTGTGCTCTCCTTAGGCCAAGGTTTCTATTATTAATAGATCTTGGAGCTTCAGTTCTGTTTGCAGCGCCCTCTCCTGGAAAGAACACCCACATGCAGGCTTTGCCTCGGAGCTGGTCCCTGGACTCCACGGCACGGTGTGGAGAGGGTTTCAAACGTCTTTTCCTTTCTCCCCTCCCCCCCCCACCTCTAACCTCCAGTACAGGTACACTGAACTACTCATGACTGGGGGAGTGGGGGAGTCTCAAGGGTTACGGCTCAGGTTTTCTGGTCTCTGTTGCAACCTCGGACCTCTAGGTTCAGCTCACCATTGCCCTCAGCCCAGTCCCATCCCCCAACCCCAGCCTCACATCACCAGCCCCATCTGTCTGGAAGGTCCCTGGTCCCAGATGGCTCCAGATACCCTGGATAGGTCAAAACATGGCAGAAGCTTGTTACCAGGTGGAGAATCCCATCTCTTTGCCTTACCCTCCCTCTCTATAACCCTTCCCCCCCCAGCCCCCACTCCCACCTGCTCTGCGGGCTCCGTCCCCATCTCTGGCTACACAGGTTTCTGAAGTATAGCCACTGGGGAGAGAAGTTAACCTAGAGGGACAGGAAGGAAGGGGCGGGGAAAGGGACCAAGAGGGCGGTGGGGATTAGGGTCTGTGGGCTCTCTTTACCTAACTTTCCCATTCCACCCCCTGTTT
This sequence comes from Halichoerus grypus, assembly GCF_964656455.1. Lineage (NCBI taxonomy): Eukaryota > Metazoa > Chordata > Mammalia > Carnivora > Phocidae > Halichoerus > Halichoerus grypus. The sequence goes on from NC_135713.1 coordinate 189,884,556, forward strand.
TTGTTTTCTCTTTGCCCTGCCAGTAGAAAAAGAATGGGTTTGGGAATATCATCATTTGCTAGCTACCTGTGTGATCTTGAGTAAGTTTACCTCTTTGAGCCTCGGGTTTTTCATCTGCAAAGTGGAGTGAGGTAAAAATGTCGAATTCACAGGGTTATGAGGGTGCCTAGCACAGGTGCCTGAGGCATAATTTGCCTTCAGAAAATGTTAGATTCTTTTACTTACTCTTTTCTCCATCTCCAGGTACTCACCCCCCGCTTTTCTTGGATTTTTCGGGACCTCTCCACTGGCACTAGCCTTCCTTCCCCCACCCCTGCGGCCACAGTCCCTGCCAGCCTCAGGTTATTCAGGGTATTTCCCGGCGGCTGGAGGCTCTCTACCCCCGCCCTTTCGCAGCAGGGCTGAGGCGCGCGCTTGCGCGGGGTCCGGGAAAGCGGCGCGTGCCGGGAGAGAGAGGCTGGGGAAGGGGGGAGGTGAGAGGAGAGAGGGTGGGAAGGAGAGAGAGCCGCGGAGAACCTGGAACGACAGAGAGAGAGAGAGAAGGGAGAAGGGTTGGGGGAGAGACGAGGATAGAGGAAGGGGTGAGCTAGGAGCACAGACAGCGATCCGCTGCGAACCCCAGGAGGAGAACTGGGAGCCCGAGCTGGACCTGGAGCCCTAGCCGGAGCCGGGCACTGGGAGGCGGCCGCCGAGACCCGTCAGCCCTGCACCATGTGTCTCCGGCTCCTCTGCATCCTGCTCGCCGCGGTCTCAGGAGCCCGGGGCTGGGGCTACTGTGAGTGCCGGGCTCAGGTGCAAGCAGGGTGGGGCCAGGGAGTCCAAAGCCTGCAGGGCGGGTCCAGCCGCATTGCGGCTAGGTGGTCGCGGGTCCCTTCCCTGGCTGGCGCGCGCTTGCTCGTTCCCATCCTTTCCTGCCTCTCCCCCGCGCTCCGCAATGCAGCTCCGAGGCTGGCGCGCGCTCCCGGGCTGGTGGCTGGGCTCCGAGGAGCCGAGGATCCAGTCGGCCCCGCGCAGGGATTTGGGACAGGGATCCAAGCGGGAGCTGGTGCCTGGGCTTGAGGGTTGGGGATAAGGGTGGTACTGGTGATCCCAGCTGGGGTTAAGGTCTTGCCAGGGCCTGGGGCTGGGCTTGGAGCTGGCCTGGGGGCTAGGGTTTGGGGCTGGGGCTGGATTTTGAGGCTGGAATCCAAGCAGGAGTTGGTGACCCTGACCGATGCTAAGATTGGACATGAAGCTGGTGATGCTGGTATGACTGGCTGGGTTTGGGACCAAGGCCTGGATTTGGGGTTGGTGAGGGTTGGGGATGCTGATGAGTGGGATTGATGATAAGGCTAGGGCTGGATTGGTGCCTTGGGCTGACTCAGGTTCTGAAAGATGCTGAGGTTTGGGGTTGTGTTTAGGGGAGTACTAAGCCTGGGCTGGTACCGGAGCAGTCACAGAGTTAGGGAAGGTCTGGCCTAGGGGTCCCCCCAGAAGGAGAAGGCAGCCTCCCCTGAGTGTGCAGCTGTTGCTGCAGCCCAGGTTGAGCGGATGGCTTCAGTTAGTGCTGGGGTGGCTGCTGGAGAACAGAGAAGGAAGAGCTCCAGTGGCTCAGTGTGCGTGGTCTTTGGAAGGACCTGGGAGGGGCCGCGCGAACAAAATGTCTGTTTCCCCAACCTAGACGGCTGTGACGAGGAGCTGGTCGGGCCTCTGTACGCACGCTCCCTGGGCGCCTCCTCCTACTACGGGCTCTTCACCACGCCGCGCTTTGCCCGGCTGCACGGTGAGCGAGGCACCGCCCCAAGGCGTGGTGGGGGCTCCGGAGGGGCTAGGGAGAGCCAGTGGTAAAAGCCCTTGCCTCTTCTATAGGCATAAGCGGATGGTCTCCCCGAATTGGGGACCCGAATCCTTGGCTCCAGATCGACTTGATGAAGAAGCACCGGATCCGAGCTGTGGCCACCCAGGGCTCGTTTAACTCGTGGGACTGGGTCACACGCTACATGCTGCTCTACGGGGACCGAGTGGACAGCTGGACGCCATTCTACCAGCAAGGGCACAATGCGGTATTCCAGGCCCCCTGTGCACACACTCGGAGAACCTCCTCAGTTCTGCATCCTAGGCTGGGCACTAGCTTGGGGGAGATGGAGGAGGTGATGGTGGGGACACACGTGAGGAGCAGTGACTTCCAATCTGGGGATTCAGTCCAGAGGGACGGTCAGCTCACCATGTGTGCAAGACTTTCTCAGATGACAGGGTTTAACATACTTTAGGGTCAAATCTAGGAGAGCTTCTTGAAGGAGGGGACATCTGAGTTGAGCTTTGAGGAAATAATAGGATGGCGGGAGAGGGCACCTGTTTTTCTAAAGCCACGAGGGCCCAGGAGATCAAGGAGAGTTTCCTTTCTGGAAGTTGATATTGGCTGGGTGTGACAGCTGCCTGCTGGGAGGCTGTAGAGAAACGAAGCAGAGGTGGGGACCTGGTCTCTCCTCTCCCCTTCCCCCTAAGACCTTCTTCGGCAATGTGAACGAGTCGGCGATAGTGCGTCACGACCTGCACTACCACTTCACGGCGCGCTACATCCGCATCGTGCCGCTGGCTTGGAACCCGCGCGGCAAGATCGGCCTGAGGCTCGGCCTCTACGGCTGCCCGTACAGTACGAGTGCGGAGGTCGTGGCGGGGGGTGGCGGAGGGGAGGCTCCGGAGACAGTCTTCCCGGTCCTCGGCCCACCTACTGTCCTTCGCGCAGAGTCCGACGTGCTCTATTTCGACGGCGATGATGCCATCTCGTACCGCTTCCCGCGAGGGGTCAGCCGGAGCCTGTGGGACGTGTTCGCCTTCAGCTTCAAGACCGAAGAGAAGGACGGGCTCCTGCTGCACGCGGAGGGCGTCCAAGGCGACTACGTGACACTGGAGCTGCAGGGGGCGCACTTGCTGCTGCACATGAGCCTGGGTGAGCTCCGCCGCCGGCCGGGCGACCCCGGCTGCTCTGCGGCCACGCCCTTCGCTGCTCCGTCCCCGCGAGGCCGCGCCCACTCCCGCGCTCGCCCTTCCTTACTGTTCGGACCAAACCCACAATTTGGTGCTCGCAAAACACTGGACTCCGAGTCAGGCGATCTGGATGCCAGTCTCAGCTCCACCTACCAGTGGTGTGACCTTGGACAAGGCACTTCTCCAGTCTGTTTCCTCATTGTAGAAACCTTATATATACTTTGTGTACATATACATATAAACCCAAGAGTTGTTATTTTGTATCTCATCAGCTTTTCATAACATCCATATGATGAAGTAGAAGCAGCTAGTGGAAAACGGGGGCTCAGAGGGGTTAAATGACTTACCCTAAGTCACATACTCGCCGGTGGACCCCGCTCCATCCCAAGCTGAGGACGTCCAAGCTCTATATGCCCTGGGCCCTGTGCCAACCCTTCTCCGTGCTCCTGGCTGCTGCTTCACCTGGGGGCTAGGCCTCTCTGGGGCTCTCCAGGTTGTAGGTCTGACCCTGCTCCTCCGTCCCCCCAGGCAGCAGCCCCATCCAGCCCAGGCCCGGTCACACCACTGTGAGCGCTGGTGGCGTCCTCAACGACCAGCACTGGCATTATGTGCGTGTGGACCGATTTGGCCGGGAGGCAAACCTCACCCTGGACGGCTATGTGCAGCGCTTTGTGCTCAATGGTGACTTTGAGAGGCTGAACCTGGACAACGAGGTGAGCAGAGTGGTTTATTTAGTCGAGTTGGGGTGCTGGGCGGGTCCGTGGGGGACAGTGCTTTCCAGTTCCTGAATATTCTAGCAGCTCTTGGCAAACTTGCGGCTCACGGGCCTGGGTTGTTGTGGCTGTTATTGCTGTTAACAGGCCGATTTCCTGGGCACCGCCCCCAGAACAACTGACATGGGATCTGGAAATCTGGGTTTTGGGGATCCGACAAGATGAGAAAATTGCCCCATTGGATTGCCCAACTCTGTGGCCCTGATCTGCAGATAAAGAATCCCAGACAGGTTAATTGACCTACCCAAGGGCATGCAGCCAGTTTGTGGTGGAGTCAGGGCTAGCACCCAAGCCTGGGGAGGCCCAGCGAGCTTCCAGCTTTAACATCGATACTGCGGAAATGTGCCTGGGAAAGCGTGGGGCGGAAGGGAGAGAAAGTGCGCGTGCGCGTTCTGGCACCCAGGGAACCTAATCCCCCACCCCGCCCGCAGATGTACATTGGGGGTCTGGTGGGCGCTGCGCAGAAGAACCTGGCCTATCGGCATAATTTCCGAGGCTGCATAGAAAACATAATCTTCAACCGAGTGAACATCGCAGACCTGGCCGTTCGGCGCCATTCGAGGATCACCTTCGAGGCCAGTGGGCTGGGGGATCAGGGAGGGAGGGACATCAGAGCTGCTTGGAAAGCAAAGAGAATCAGATAAAAGCCGAGGATTCTTCTCTCCCCAGCCAAATGCTCAAGTGGTGGGGGAGGCACCACGGACTCACAGGAGGTGCAAAGGCCACCCCTCCCTAACCCCCAGTTAAGAAGCTGTGGTCTGGTCTAACCACATCCTCAATTAATGCTTGAGGAAAATAAGGTGCAGGGACCCGGGGTGGCTTGGCCCGGGATCACGTAGTTGTACAGTGGTTGAGTCCGGTCTTGAACCCAGGTCTGTTTTGGTGTGGTCCCCGCCCCCCACGCCACCCCAACCCTGCAGCGAGTATTCTAGTGCCAGCCAGGAAGCCAGTAGGAAGTTGCCTCTCCAGGCTGGGAAGAAGCGAAGGAGGCGGTCGCCCTGGAGACGGTGTAAAGCCCGGATGGCCAGCAGAGGGTCCCCCAGGGCCGCCTTGGTTGGAGACCCCCTCCACAGCTGGTTATGTTTGTGGGGGCTGGGAATGGTCAGAGTGGGAGGTCCCACCCCCTCCCCCGCACACACCCCGAGGGAGTGCGGTGAGGAGGGTCTTAGATCCGTACGGAAATTGAATTCCCAGCAGAGGCAGACAGCACATTCATTCTCTTGGATGCTGATGGATCCTTACTTCCGTCCCCAGGGTAAGGTGGCCTTCCGTTGCCTGGACCCGGTTCCTCACCCCGTCAACTTCGGAGGGCCTCACAACTTCGTGCAAGTGCCTGGCTTCCCGCGCCGAGGCCGCTTCGCCGTCTCCTTTCGCTTCCGCACCTGGGATCTCACGGGGCTGCTACTGTTCTCCCGCCTGGGGGACGGGCTGGGCCACGTGGAGCTGATGCTCAGTGAAGGGCAGGTCAACGTGTCCATCGCGCAGACTGGCCGAAAGAAGCTTCAGTTTGCTGCTGGTGAGGGGTGGAGAGTGGGGGGAGGCGGGAGGCGCCAGAAGGCCAGAGAAGGGCAGAGGAGGAGCGGGTGCGGGCCCGCACGGAGGCCCCTCGCTTATTGGAGAGGGGTGAGGGGGGGGAAGGGAGCAGGGCAGGAGGACCCTGAGCCCTGGGGATGGGACGGAGTGGACGGGGGTGAGGAGTCAGATCTGAGCCGCTCAGGCTGCTGGGAGAGGCAGGTAGGCTGAGGAGTCCTGGTCTCATCTAGTTCCAGGGGGCTCCAGAAGTGTTTGTTACTCGTTTGCGACTTTGCCAACTCTGCCTCAGCTGCTAGGGTTAGTGAAGACGGTCAAAGATGTCACCACTCAGTGTGATAAGTGTGATGGAGAGGGGGGTGCCTGGGTGGCTCAGTCGGTTAAGCATCTGACTCTTGATTTCCGCTCAGGTCCTGATCTCACAGTGATGAGATGGTGCCCCTAGTTGAGCTCCACACTCAGCGGGGAGTCTGCTTGAGATTCTCTCTCTCCCTCTCCCTCTGCACCGCCCCACGGGCACTCTCCACTCTCCTCTCTCTCTCTCTCTCAAATAAATAAATCTTTAATATATATTATAGATTATATTTAATATGTTATATATTATTTATATATTTAATATATTATATATTTAACATATGATATATTTAACATTATATATTTGATATGTTATATATTTAGTATGTTTTATATTTAGTATGTTATATATATACATATATGTGTGTGTGTGTGTGTGTGTGTGTGTATATCTAATGTAATGGAGGGCACATAGGCACAGAATGAGGTTGCTGCTTCCCTGCTTAAGACACCCTTATCTCAGAATGTGTCTTCCCACACCCACACCATCCTTTTTTCCTGTCCAGGGTACCGCCTGAATGATGGCTTTTGGCACGAGGTGAATTTTGCAGCCCAGGAGAACCATGCAGTCATCAGCATTGATGACGTGGAGGGGGCAGAGGTCAGGGTCTCATACCCTCTGCTGATCCGCACTGGCACCTCATACTTCTTTGGGGGTAAGTGGGAGCCAACCTGACCAGACCCCTGTCTCTGGGTGGGAAGGCATCACCAAAGTCCCCTCAGATGGGGCTACCTGGAGATTTGTAGGGATAAATCCCTCTCTCCCCTCTGGAGCCTTGGGGATTGGAAGGTCACTGCCATTGTCTCTTGGCCCCCTTCCTTCCATCATGTCTGGCTTTCCTTTGGCATCTCCCTGGGGGAGGGTCTCTGGGGTCTCCCCTGGGGAGGGCCTCACAGGGGTGGTTGCTCCAGGTTGTCCCAAACCAGCCAGTCGATCGGGCTGCCACTCCAACCAGACGGCGTTCCATGGCTGCATGGAGCTGCTCAAGGTGGATGGTCAACTGGTCAACCTGACTCTGGTGGAGGGCCGGCGGCTTGGATACTATGCTGAGGTCCTCTTTGACACATGTGGCATCACTGATAGGTATCCAGAAGCCCCTCTCCCTGCAAGAGGTGACCCCTCCAAAGCCCTCTTCGGTGGTCTCCCAACGGGAGTGGCCTTTCTCAATAATCTCCCTTCTCCTGGTCCCAGTTCCTCAGTCTCCCACTTGGAGATGACTCCTCCTTGACCTCTTGTCTCATCCTCTTGTCCTTCTTTACCTGGTTCTTCCATTAAAGTGACACATGCTCGGACTGGAAACGAAGCATCTGTTCTTGGTCCTAGAGGGTTTTCTTCGGGGCGGGGGGGGGGTGGATAAACAGTAGTCCTTGAGTCCTGAGGCCTGCCTAATGTGCCAGCACTTAGGCTTATATCTGGCTAGTTCCTCGGGGTGCTGGTGCTCTCAGGAGCCAGAAGGGAAGTTTGTAGGGATCAGACCCCACGCTCACGCTCACAGTAAGGCGCCTTCCCTTGGTGCTGACCCTCTTCCCTAGGTGTAGCCCTAACATGTGTGAGCATGATGGACGCTGCTACCAGTCCTGGGATGACTTCATCTGCTATTGTGAACTGACAGGCTACAAGGGGGAGACCTGTCACCAACGTAAGCCGGCTGGGGGATGGGGGCCACTCCGGGGCAGGGGAGGCCAGGAGGTTGCTGGGGATCACGAGGCTGCTAGAGCTGGTAGGACTGGCCCTCCTAGCCCTCTGACCCCATAACTGCTCTTTCCCCACCCCACGACCTACCAGCTCTGTATAAGGAATCTTGTGAGGCTTATCGACTCAGTGGGAAAATTTCTGGAAACTTTACCATTGATCCTGATGGCAGTGGCCCCCTGAAGCCATTTGTGGTGTACTGTGATATCCGAGGTCAGTGGCTCTGATGGGTGGTGAAGGGGCAGCTGACAGGGCTGTGAGGGGGTGTGGGGGAAACGGGATTGAAGCAGGGGGACAGGGTCCAGCAAGATTGATCCTGTGGTGGGGGGTAAAGGATGACAGAGGGGAAAGGGGACACTCAGGAATTTGTAATCTAGCTTTGCAGATAAATTCCAGCTTCCCAATCCAGTCCAGCTGTCCCATCTCCAGCCTCCAGGGTCGGGGGCCCAGAGCTGGGCTGGAACAGAGCTGCTGGCCACATTTATTGGCTCTGAGGAGCAGCAATGGTGGTGGAGGTGGGCAGGGAGATGGGTAGAGAATGCCCATCTCGAGCCAAAGCTCTGTCCCTTCCACTCCCCCAGAGAACCGGGCATGGACAGTTGTGCGGCATGACAGGCTGTGGACAACTCGGGTGACAGGTTCTAGCATGGAGCGGCCATTCCTGGGGGCCATCCAGTACTGGAATGCCTCTTGGGAGGAAGTCAGTGCCCTGGCCAATGCTTCTCAGCACTGTGAACAGTGGATCGAGTTCTCCTGCTACAATTCCCGGCTGCTCAACACTGCTGGTGAGGGCCTGGGCCGCTGAGGGCCTGGGCCGGTGAGGGCCTGGGCCAGTGAGGGTGGGCCGCTGAGGGCCTGGGCCGCTGAGGGCGGGCCGCTGAGGGCCTGGGCCGCTGAGGGCGGGCCGCTGAGGGCCTGGGCCGCTGAGGGCCTGGGCCGCTGAGGGCCTGGGCCGCGGCGGGCGAGGTGCAGCGCTGGAGGAGAGACCCGTGGGGGCTTGGGAGGAGGGAACCAGAGGGCTCAGCTGGAGCTCTTGAACATCCGAGCAAGGATCTGGGCGGGTTGGAAAGGGGAGAGAGGAGCCCCGGGGCTAATGGAGGGCTGGGGCCTGGAAATGGCCTCCACGTCTTCCCCAGGAGGCTACCCCTACAGCTTTTGGATTGGCCGAAATGAGGAGCAGCACTTCTACTGGGGAGGCTCGCAGCCTGGGATCCAGCGCTGTGCCTGTGGTCTGGACCGGAGCTGCGTGGACCCCGCTCTGCACTGTAACTGTGATGCCGACCAGCCCCAGTGGTGAGGGGCGAAGGGACAGGGCGTTCAGGATTCCAGGGGCAGCAGAACAGCAGGGCCTGAACCACTGCATCCTGCCCCCACAGGAGAACCGACAAGGGACTGCTGACCTTTGTGGACCATTTGCCCGTCACCCAGGTGGTGGTGGGGGATACGAACCGCTCCAATTCTGAGGCCCAGTTCTTCCTGAGGCCTCTGCGCTGCTATGGCGATCGTGAGTGGCAGACCCCTTTTGTGTGCCCTCCCAGGGTTGGCTCTCCAGTTTCCAAAATTTAGGCCACCTGACCCACTGCGGGTCTCTAGGACATCCTGCCAGACACCCAGCTCCTGCTGGGATGGGACCCCTTCTGTGTTGTTCCCTGCACCTCATTCTCTTTCATTAGACCCCTTCTTCTCCCCTTGGCTCCCCGCCCCCAGCCGTCCCCCCTGCCCTATCTTCCCCCACCCCACTGGGGGCTCCCTTCCTTCACCCTCCGACCTCCCTGACAAGGCCTTCCTCCTTCTGCTTTTGCAGGGAATTCTTGGAACACCATCTCCTTCCACACTGGGGCTGCCCTACGCTTTCCCCCCATCCGTGCCAACCACAGCCTTGATGTCTCCTTCTACTTCAGGACCTCGGCTCCCTCGGGAGTCTTCCTAGAGAATATGGGGGGCCCTTACTGCCAGTGGCGCCGGCCTTACGTGCGGGTGGAACTCAACAGTGAGCGGGCAGACGCTGGGAGGGGCGTGGGCTGGACGGAGCTCTCTGGGCCGAGGTGGGGTAGGCAGAGGCTGGGGGAAGGGACAAGGGCAGATGCTAGCACGGAAAGGGCTTTGGGTAACAGTAGGTTCTAGACCCGGGTCTGTCTTGGTAGCTGGCTGGCTTTGTGAGCTTGGGCACTCACTTCAGCTCTCCGGGCTTCAGGCCCCGCGCGTGTGGGTAAGGCAGCGGGACTCCTGAGGTGTTTTCTACCTGACTGGCTATGCTTCTAACCTCAGAAGTGGGGCTGGGAAGCTGGCTCCAAGGATCTGCAAATTTGGTAGAGACCAGGAGCATAAGGTTTTAAGGAGTTTATGGGTTTTGTCCCAGGCTGAGGACAAACTGGAGGGACATTCAAGGAGCTCTGAGGAGTGAAGAAGAGAGCTTGTATGGGGTGAGGAATCTGTGAGGTCTGAGTCCTTTCTCCCCACCCCTGCGTTGTCCAGCATCCCGGGATGTGGTCTTCGCCTTCGATGTGGGGAATGGGGATGAGAACCTAACAGTACACTCGGATGACTTTGAATTCAACGACGATGAGTGGCACCTGGTCCGGGCGGAAATCAACGTGAAGCAGGCCCGGCTCCGTGTGGACCACCGGCCCTGGGTGCTGCGGCCCATGCCCCCGCAGACCTACCTCTGGCTGGAGTACGACCAGCCCCTTTATGTCGGTAAGCAGCAACCCTGCGCCAGGTCTGAGGCCTCCTGCGCCTTCCCGCCCTCTCACCGCAGCTCTCCTGGCTTCCAGGAGCCCCGTGTCTGAGGTCCCCATGCCCTCTGCTGCAGAGTGGGCCAAGAGCTCACCTCTCCTCTCTAGGCCATGGATTTTATGCCATGATTTCGTTCCCCTTGGCTCCCTCCCCAACCCCAATACTTACCCCTGTCTCTGGCTCCACACCCATTTCTTGACCGGCCCGCCCTTCCCAGGATCTGCAGAGCTTAAGAGGCGCCCCTTCGTGGGTTGCTTGAGGGCGATGCGTCTGAACGGAGTGACTCTGAACCTGGAGGGCCGTGCCAACGCCTCGGAGGGTACCTCACCCAACTGCACGGGCCGTTGCGCCCACCCCCGCTTCCCCTGTTTCCACGGAGGCCGCTGTGTGGAGCGGTACAGCTACTACACGTGTGACTGTGACCTCACGGCTTTCGATGGGCCGTACTGCAACCACGGTCAGTGCGGCTGCTTATGGGAGACCCGGAGCCCTAGGGCGCAGCGGGGTGCAGGGAGGGCAAGGGAAGGACGGAGGGTGCAGGGTCAGCACCAGGGAAAACTAGAGCTGTCCCTGGGTTCCTGAGTGCTGAGGCGGGGCCGTCCGGCAGCTGAAGATGCCGGGCGACTCCAAGTCATAAAGTGGGGCAAGGAAGGGATGGTACAGTTGGCTCGTACTAAAGGAACTCAAAAGCAACCGGCAGATAACTTCCCCATCTTCCCACTGTCACCAAGATAGCACAGATTAGCCCCCTTGCAAGCGTACCCACCGCAGGCGGCGCGATGCCCTCCTATGCCATTTCCTAGTTGATGATCGCTGAGCTCCTAAAACACGTCTTACAGCCTGGTTCTCGGTTAAGGCAAGCCTTGACATTCAGCACCGCAAGATTCCGCACATGCACCCAGACTGCATCCTTCCTAAGGCTGGCCTAGGAGGATGTGCACGCAGGTAGGTTCACGGTGTGCGAAGTCTGCCGGAGCAGGGAGATGCAGGGACTCGGGGACCAGCAGAGGACCTTTCGTCTTGGTTTGGAAGTGTGAGTGGTGGCGAGTGTACCAGAGGGGGTCACGATACCTCGATTCTTTTTTTTTTTTTTTTAAAGATTTTATTTATTTGTCAGAGAGCGAGCACAAGCAGGGGGAATGGTGGGCAGAGGGAGAGGGAGAAGCAGACTCCCTGCTGAGCAGGGACACCGATGCGGGGCTCGATCCCAGGACCCCGGGATCATGACCAGAGCCGAAGGCAGATGCTTAAACGACTGAGCCCCCCAGGCGTCCCCATGATACCTCGATTCTAATCTTGGCTCTCCGCGTACTGCGTATCCTTATGGCAGTCAGTAGCCAGTTCTGTGCCTCAGTCTCCCCATCTGTCAAAGGCACGGGTTGTACTGGATGATCTTTTCCATTTCTCATGGTTTTAAGATTCCATTCTGGGACAGATTCCATTTCTGGGACAAGGGGACCTACCGGTGAATGGAGGCATGCTGTGACCGCGGCAAGGTCCCAGGGCGGCGGTGAGGATGACATAACAGTGTCCGAATCCGGGAGTGGGGGCCCTGACCTCACTCCATCTGCCTTCAGATATCGGCGGTTTCTTTGAGCCCGGCACCTGGATGCGCTACAACCTGCAGTCGGCGCTGCGCTCGGCCGCCCGGGAGTTCTCGCACATGCTGAGCCGGCCGGTGCCGGGCTACGAGCCGGGCTACGTCCCTGGCTATGACACCCCGGGCTACGTGCCTGGCTACCACGGGCCCGGGTACCGTCTGCCCGAATACCCCCGGCCCGGCCGGCCGGTGCCCGGGTACCGCGGGCCTGTCTACAACGTCACGGGAGAGGAGGTGTCCTTCAGCTTCAGCACAGACTCCGCCCCCGCCGTCCTGCTCTACGTCAGCTCCTTCGTGCGGGACTACATGGCCGTGCTCATCAAGGAAGACGGTAAAGGTCCCACAGCCCCCCTCCCGCCCCAGCTCCAGCTTCCGGCAGGGCGCCCTCCACTCTTATAACTACTGGTTCGCTGGTTCAAGGCCCCCCGAGCGCTCTCCGAAGACAGGGGGCTGTGGGAGCCCAGAGGAGACGCCCCTTCTCCCCCCCCATCCCACAGGGACCCTGCAGCTGCGGTATCAGCTGGGCACCAGCCCCTACGTGTACCAACTGACCACGAGGCCCGTCACTGACGGCCAGCCCCACAGCGTCAACATCACCCGCGTCTACCGCAACCTCTTCATCCAGGTGCGCGCGGAGGGAGGCAGACCAGCTCAGACGGCGCCCAGGTTGCGGCCCCCGGGGGAAAGGCCAGCTAGTTAGCATGAGTAGGGCACATCCCAGTTCAGCGTTTGGCCTCCTGTGACCCTCACACGTGCCCTGGGAGCTCGCTCGGGGAGGCAGGCGTTCTTACGTCTGTTTTTAAGTCAGTGAACGGGCTCCACAAAGTTTTCCACAAAGTCAAACCCCTGGTGGCGGCAACGACAAGGCCCAGATGAGGCTGTTGGGTTTTCCACGCCGAATCCTTCATCTGGGTGGCTGTCCACCTAGGACTGAGCTAGGGCTCCCCAGCAGCGGGGGCGGCACGGGGGTTCAGCGGGGTCTTGGCTTCGTCAGCCTCTGGTTCTCCCTCCCCCTCAGGTGGACTACTTCCCGCTGACAGAACAGAAGTTCTCGCTGTTGGTGGACAGCCAGCTGGACTCACCCAAGGCCTTGTATCTAGGGCGTGTTATGGGTGAGCTGTGGGTGCGAGTGTTTGGGGTGAGGGGTTGTGGGCGAAGCCCCTGGAGCCCAGAGGAGCGAGGGACCTGGGACCGGCTGCGAAGGCGGTGATCATGAGGAGCAGGAAACCTGTGGACGGCGAGCGGTGAGCGGGGCGAGCCTAGGGGTGGCCCCAGCCCCCGTCCCTCTGGGCCTGCCTCTCCCTCAGAGACCGGGGTCATCGACCCAGAGATCCAGCGCTACAACACACCGGGGTTCTCGGGCTGCCTGTCTGGTGTTCGATTCAACAACGTGGCTCCCCTCAAGACCCACTTCCGAGCCCCTCGCCCCATGACCGCTGAGCTAGCCGAGGCCCTTCGAGTTCAGGGAGAACTGTCTGAATCTAACTGCGGGGCCATGCCACGTCTTGTCGCAGAGGTGCCACCTGAGCTGGATCCCTGGTATCTGCCCCCAGGTAGGTCCAGGGGACACACAGAAGAGGGGCGGTCGACAGGGAAGGGAAACGATTCTTAACACGGAGGAGGCTTCTCCTAACTGGGGCTTTCTCCTCTTCAGACTTCCCGTACTACCACGATGAGGGATGGGTGGCCATACTTTTAGGCTGTGAGTAGCAATGATCACTACCCTGACCTAATTCTACCCTCCGTGGGCATCCCCTCCGTGCCCCATATCCCCAGGGCTGAGGGGGGCGAAGGCACTAGGCGCGTGGGGGTGCACACACACACGAGCTAGGCTGTGCGGACGGTAGGAGAGAATTGAGCTGGAGATTCTTCAAGGTTTGAGGATGCTATGGACTTTTAACTGAAATGAAATATTAAAATGGGGCTATAGCTAAAGGATGAGGAAAGGGGGTGAAGTAACCTCCAGAGAGGCGAGAAACTGGGGTAACTCCAGGGATGTGGAAAGAGAATACTAGAAATCAAAGACACCAGGGGTTAAGCCAGGAATTCAGACCTGCCGGACACTTGGGCCTGGCTTGCCACGCTCAAACTGCGGACGGTCATACACGTATCCTTTTGGCCAAAAGCATACATGTGTGTCTGTGGAGATACCCCCAAGAACGGCTCTGAATTGTTCCTTCTTTCCCTTTCAGTTTTGGTGGCCTTCTTGCTGCTGGGGCTGGTGGGGATGTTGGTGCTCTTCTATCTGCAAAATCATCGCTACAAGGGCTCCTACCACACCAACGAGCCCAAGGCCACCCATGATTACCATCCTGGCAGCAAACCTCCCCTACCTACTTCAGGCGCTGCCCAGGTCCCAGCCCCTACACCAGCCCCAGCCCCAGCCGCAGCCGCAGCCCCAGCCCCAGCCCCAGCCCCAGCCCCAGCCGCAGCCCCAGCCCCAGCCGCAGCTCCAGGCCCAGCCCCTGGCCCCCGGGACCAAAATCTTCCCCAGATCCTGGAGGAGTCCAGGTCTGAATGAATCAGGAGAAGGGCTTTAGGGACCAAGTCCATCTCCTCTGAATCTCCCAATTCCCACCTCTCCCCACCCTGTCAGGGACATTTGGCTCCTCTTAGCTGGTTCTGCTCATCCAGAGGATGCCCCTCCTGCCAAGTCTGGTAGGCAGAGCTACAGATGGGACCAAAGGGAGTGGCCGACCTCACTGCCTAAAGCAATGCTCTCCCCGTCCCCGTTTCCCCAGGCTCCTGGTTGTTTGCCTGCCCCAAAGGAGAAGCTCCATGGGGTAGAGACAGGCCCTCTCTGCCATCCCTGTCCCAGCTGCTGCCAGGGATTAACAACAGAGTGCAAGGGAGATTAACTGCTTCCCTTCAAATATTCAATCTCAGCAGGGACAGATGTGTGGGATTGCAGGGATGCACAGGGCATGGGGGGAGGAGGCTGCTAAATCATATCCCCTAGCCTCCCCCCTGCCCTGCAGAATGTCTTCCATCTGCTTCCACTCAGTTGGGGGTTAGGGAGGGCTTTGTTGCTGTTCCCCACCCTCTCTTTTTTGTTTTGTACAGAGACCAAGAGGCCTCGCTTTTAGCACCTTAGTACCTCCGCTGCTTCACATGCTTTAGCCAAAGCCATAAAAAAAACTTGCAATGTAGAGAGAATAATGCAGACACACCGACTAGCCAGCCCTCTATTCTTCCTCCCTCTTCCAAGATATGCAATAGCCTTGGTGCCTGTCCAAAGGCTTGGCCCCCTCTCCAGTGCATGAGGAGTCCTCTTTCCTCCGCTCAGAGATGCTGCTTCGTTTGCCCGGGAGGTCCTATTCTTTATATATATTTTTTGTTGCAAAATCTCTCTCTAGAGAAACTCTATATATTACTCTAATTTTCTAATTATCAGTTTATATATAAAAGAAAAAATCAATCGACTGTCCTGTGCTGTGCCCACAGTCTGTGGTTTTTGCTTCTCCTGTGTTGGAAGTCTCGTGAGGTTTGCTGGCCACTCACCCAGTCCGACCCAGCCTCCACTCTGAAGCCGTGCGCTCAGAGCCTGAGCCGTCCTAATAAAGCAGAGTGGCAGAGCCCCAGTCTGTGCGTGGTAGCTGGCGTCGTGGCAAGGGGATAAGCGGGATGATTTTAAAGGAGCCCATCTGAGGGCTCAGGAATTTCTACGGGGAGCCCTCAGAGTCCTTGCATCACCGACCAGGAGCCAGATTGGCTCTCGCCAAACCCCTCACCTCCCGTAACCCCAGATCTCAGTGGACAAGTGGGGATCAGAATGCTAGTGCGTCAGTCCGAGCTGCCCCCGTGCTGACGCCCCTGGATCCTTCCAGCCCCAAAGTACACAATACACGACTTGCCAAGATGGATTCTACCACTTTATTCAGGTAAGAGGTCACGAGCCACAGGACTTTAAAGTGCGTGAAATTCACTGGCAATAAAGCCGCACGTATACCAGCCCCCCCCCAGTCCCACCACCTTGCTCCGTCTGTCATTCCACGGTCTGGGGGGAGGGGTTGAGACCCGTCATTGAAGGTGTGGGGTGGGGGGACAGCGAGGGGAACAGGATGGGAATGCTGGCGGAACAGGAGTATTAGTGGTCTGAAACTGGGAAGGAGGGGGTTCTGCACACTGAGGGAAGAGAGGGATCAGTCTAGCCTCTCAACGGCTGGATATAACCTGTTGCCCATCTTTTCCTCACAGCCAGCCCCATTTCAGACAGACCCAACTCCTCCTCCTTCATTTGTCTCTGGTTTTTCCCTGTAATTTACGAGTACTTCAGAGCCCACAGTCCAGTTAGGAGGTGTCTCCAGTACACAATGAATACAAACCACTGCAGATGGAGATTTCAGAATCATGGTGGGGCTGACCAGTCAGGTGGGAAGAGGCTTCCGTCAGGAGCCGGCTGGGCGTGTGCTCAGGGCTGAGTGCATGTGTGCCCACAAGTGTGGTGCGTGAGGATATGTGAGTGTGTGTGCACGTCCCACCAAAATCCCTAGGCGACAGTTTGGCCAGAGGGAACCCCACTCCTTGCTTCATGGGACAGCCAGTGGGGTTGGAGAAAGGGAGTGGTCAGTATAGACTAGGGAAGAAAGGCTTGGATTCCCTAGAGAAAAGAGAAGCCGGCTCCCTATTCCAATATTCCCTGGGCCAGCCTGTCCCTGCCCACATCCTTTTTACCCAGCACAATGCTCCTTATTACCTGCCAGCTCAGCACACTGGCCATAGACAGGGTAGCTCCTCGAGCCAGCCCCATCCTCATTTACATCTTGTGTGGCAAGGAAGCTCCTCCTTACTCCACCAGGAGCTGAGACAGAACTGGAAGGGAATCTTCCAACCCCTGTCCTTCCCCTTCCCTTAGGAATGGGGCTTGGGCAGGGACCCCAGAGACCTCAGCTCAAACTTCACCTCAATCTGCAGACCTTCTCAAAGAAATAAAGTGCTTTGCTCATCATGACTCCCAGAGAGAATGGCACCGTGGACTGGCACAGGAGGTTGGCCTGCTTCCTCTCAACGCTTCAAATACCCTCTGCCAGTGTGTGTGGCGAGCGTGATGCCGTCCTAACCACGTGCAACTTGGGAGCCCCTCACCCACCTCCAAACACTCAACTCACCCTTTCCAACAGCAGGTGCATCAGACAGGAAAGTAAATCACCTTCAGAACCTCACCCCTCTCTAGTCCAGGCCTTCGCCCATCTACCCAGAAGAGATAAGCAACAGAGGCCCCGTGGGCCTGGCCTCTAGAGGGAATGAAAGGCCTGAAAACAACTCCATAGCCCGGAACCAGCGTGCTCCCGCCCAGCCCGGCACGACCCCCTGCTCCTTCAGTAGCGGCACGAGGGTCGCCTGCCGGCGCCGAGCCACAGCTTTGGGAGGAGCCGGCAGCGCACTGGCACCTGCTTTCGGGAATCTGAAAATGTATCCACCCATCTCCAGAGGAGAGAAGGTTTCTCAGAGCCTCTTGGGCCCCAGGCTTAGCAGTTTAACTACGGTCACCAGGACGGCTCTCGCTCTCTGTGGAAGAACAGCACTTAGCTCTCCTTCTCCCAGTGTTGAATATCCACACTCAGAACCCACACTCTTTGAATTTGAACCCTGCCAGGAGGGAAGAGGTAGTAAGGTGACCCGTCTCCCCTCTGAAGTCAGTCTGTGCCCCCCGCCAGGCTCGCCCTTAACGCAGGCCACTCATAAGCTCCAGGTACCAAACTTCACTTGGCCAGTCCTCTCCAGGTCCTATGACCACAGAGAGAGATGCCGGCGACCCAATTACACAAGGACCCTTGACTTGGAAAGTTAGAATTACAGGCCAGTGCAGGTGAGGAACTGCCCGGGTTGATTGCCGAGGCCCACGGCCTGCGTAGCGGACCAGAAACCACTGAGTCACCCACCCCTAGCCTGTGCTCTCTTCCTCTGAGGCCTGAGACTCGGTCTCCCACTTCTGCAACTCTCTCTCCTGGGGCCCAAGCCCTAGCTGCCTCTGTGTCCCCTCTCACTGAGACCGCTGGTTCCCACTGGCCACAGCCGAGGCCTCGCTGCAGAGGGAGTGGGGGGGGGGGGGATTCTCGGTGTGGGAGACACGTAGTGCAGGAAACTCGAGCAGCGGTGGTGTGTGCATGAAGCAAAGACAGTGCCGCTACCATAAGCGCTGGCGTGGGGCCCAGGAGGGCTAAAGGACATCGGTCTCCCTCTCGATCCCCACGTACTTGAGGGCATCAGCTTGGCTGTACCTGTCCCGGGGCAGGAGGAACCAGGTTACTGTCAAGGCTTTTGTGAGTGAACAGATGGAATCCCCTCCGTTTTGCTCCCTCTCCCCGTCCCTCAGAGCAGTTTACAACTGACGCCAGGTACCCGAGAGCAGAACGAAGAGAAACACTTGACCACCACCACAAGACTGTCTCCTTCCTCCATATCACCCACCTGAAGTCCCCAAATCAATTCTCCCTCCCAAGGACCATTTCCGGCCACCTCACCTGTAATCAAAGAAGAGCTCTTCACCAGCTTGAATTGCCCTTTTAGCAAAGATCCCAATGCGATGATCCCCATTCACCATGACCACTGCAAACAGGACAAAGCCAAGGCTAGGTTCCTAGTCAGCTCCAAGCCAACAACCGGTGGTGCTGGGCTGACTTTCTCCCAATTCCCAGTGAAAACATAAAGTGGAATTAAAAAGCAGTCAGTGATGACAGTTGCCTCTGTCCTTTTAGATCTGTTATTCTGGCTGGTGATATAGGAAGAGAATTCTCTTTAAAAGATTCTTGTTTGTGGGAAAATGGTTATAATGTATTCAGTGAAGAAAGCCAACTACAAAACAGACTCAAAATGATACCAGATGTTAATCATGACTGTCTTTGGACAAAAAATAACTCAGCAATGAAAAAAGTTACATAACGGATAGAAATCATAGTAAATAAAGCATCCATCACCCACCCTCCCTCCTAGGTCACTGGGAACTCACCTTTGGCATAACAGTTGGGGTTCACTGAATGGTTTGCAAATCGAATTTTGTTTCCTTTCCGGGTAGCATCTACTACAAAATCTATATAAAGAAAGATCATGAGCTCACCAGGCAAATCCACAACTTCTTGAACCTGATTTCAAAATCAATTAAATGGTAACAGAAATAATCCAGTGGGAATTTTGAAGACCAGCAGCACGCATCATAAGAATATGGCCTCATGTGGGTGCGCTCCCTTTGGGTCCCCCCATTGCGCTCCCTTTGGGTCCCCCCATTTTGCTGGAATTACCGATCGCCTCTTCCCATCTACTGGGTAGGGAGATTTCTGAGGTGTAAGTGCTCAGTGTTCCGATTATAAACACAACCCAGAAATGGGGGTTCTCCCAAAGCAAGTGAACTGTGGCTCGTCGTGTCTTCAAGTTTAACCTGCTGACATCCAGATGGTGGAGAAATCATAGCTGATCTGAACGGGGGCTATTGTAAGGGCAATCTGGTAGAAAGACCTGTCTGAGACCACCTTGGGGCCAGAGAAAGAGACTCCATACCATTGTTGAGGTTGAAGAGGAAGCTGGACATGTATTTATCATAGACCTTCCCCCGTCGATCAGCCTCATCCTGAGAGATAAGCTGCAGGGACAGACAAGGAACAAACAGGGGATCGGGCTATCTGCTCAGGGCATGGTACCCTGCCCACAGAAAAGGCTGGGAGGGGACAGTGTCACACGTAGGTGCTTACTGAGTATCATGATGAGAATCACAGGAGACAGAGCTCAAGTTAGTTCATTCCAATACCCACCCAGTGTGACCAGTATGAAGACTGAAGAGAGTTCCCTGCCTGCCCCCCTTGTGTGGCCTGAGTTGGGAAAGAATTTCAGAAGAGTGGTTTATCTCAGGACTGCAAACCCTTCTGTGGGATCCCCCAAGAGGCCACACGGGAACTCAGCTGAGTTATTTAGAGAGTAATTCATAGAAGTCTGGCCCACAGAAAATCAGAGTTTCTCATCAGTATCTCCCCAGATAGGAATGTGGTCCAAACTGATAGCACTCACCTCACCACAGTATTCAGAAATGAATTCGTTCTTTTGCACAGACTCCTTAATGAAGGTGCCCCATCCGGCCACATCTGAGGGGGCCAGCAGCAGGTGCTGGGGAGGAGGGAGTCAAACCTCAGACTACAGGGCATGTGTGAGTGGGCGGGGTGTGTGCTGGGTGTGCACGTGTGCTGGGGGTGGGCAGGATGGAAAGAACAAGCAACTGTTAAGAGGATCTGAAAACAGAAAAAGGTCTAAGCCATTCTGTTCTGGGGAGAGGAAAAACAAAGAAGGGAGGTGGCGAAAGGAAACATGACACCTCCTCCTCTAGGCCCGGGGGCCTCCTGGACCCAAGTCGCAGGGACTCGCTGGTGCAGGTCAGGTAGAAACAGACAACACCCGTGACATGTCTGTCCTCTCTGCTCCTCTCAGGCTGGCCAGTTCAGGGGTCACGTTTCTAACTCCTCCCCAGGACAGAAAACTTCACTAATTCAGTACACGCATGTCCCTTGGGATTTGCGGTAGAAGCCCTCCAAGGGGCCAGCGGAAAGAGGCCGCTGGGGCCAATCTGTCTTTCCCCCTCCGTTATCTGGCCCGCAGGCCCAAGAAAAGCCCTCACCTTCTTGAGGCCTCGCTGGATGCTGCAGTTTTTGCAGGAAACCACCTTGCAGTCCCAGTGCTCTGAGGCCCCACAGGTGAGGCACAGGTCGGGGTCACACTCTCGCACTGCCAGGTAGCAGGGACACTGCTTGGTGTTGCACTGGGTCTTACAGCGACAGCCAGGAAAGCGATTCTGACCTGGGGGGAGAGGGGCGGTTAGGGACAGGGGCAGGCTAATGCTGGGGCTCAGGTCTGACTCCAGGGTCAGCAAGGAATGTTGTGTGTTTGGGGAGAGTTGGCAAAACAGATGAGAAGCTCCCTGGCCAATAAACATATAGTCCAGTTTCCTTCCAGAGAAAATAGAGTGCCTCCCAACATTCATGCCTGGGAGTCAAAAAAGCAGGTTTGACTACTGAGAGGTGTTTCCTAGAGATTCCTCAACAATGCTCTCCCTCCCCCTTGTTCGTGGAATTTGGAAGGGAGGTGGTGGGTGGCCCAGAGAAAATGAAATCAGTGCTTTTCACTGCTAAAGCATCACCATCAAAACAAGAATCATTTTGAGAACAGAATGCATCCGTTCTAAGCTGCCCTCCTCCACCCACTGCCCTCCCCAGCACAGTGCCTCTCTGCTGTGGCTGAGACTGTTATCTGCCAGGGGTTAGAAGGTATTTCCAGCACAACTGCCTGGGCACCAAGTTCTGCAGGCTCTGGGGGCTGTTCTCAAACCGCTCAGCCCCGAGCGGGGAAGGGCACGGTGTGATAAGAAGTGAAGGAGAAGCACGTTTAGCCTCTGTCCTACTTCTGCTGATCCAGACGGCCCTGATATGAAAACTCCAAGTATTAAACTAAATACGTGAATCATAACCTGTGTCTGTTGTAACACAACATCCTAGAAAGGGAGGCTGTGACTGAGCCTGAAGGAAAAAGAGTCCCACGTTTCTGATTTCTGTGTAATTGTTGTTTTTAGAATGAAACACCTACGGGTTTTTAAAAAATGACTTTTCCAGATCTTAAGTATCTTGTTTCCTCTGCAGAATGCTTAAAACACAGCAGAGAGAACCTCAGAAAGCCCAGAGGCAGCAAGGGGCGCAGGCGGGCTGCACCAGGGCCGACTGTCTGGGAGGACTACCGGGGAAAGCGGAGAACGCTTACAGTCCGGGTTGCACTGGCAGAACTTCTCACAGAAATTCTGCGTCATGATGCAGGGGCAGGTGCTGTCACAGGGGCGGTCTGGATGGTCGCAGGGCTGGTAGTTGTACACTTGTGTGGAAGAGTTATCTAGGAAAGAAAAGAGTAGACTTGAACATTGCTGTGCCCACGCCCCCTGGTTGTCCTCCCTCCCAACTGTGCAATGGCCCTGACTGGGGGAGGCTGTCCCAGCCATCACTGTAGGCACACATTTAGCACCCGAAGCGAGAAGCACTCAGAGATGATGGTTGTTCGGCAGCTACCATGGGGTGATTTGCTTTGCGGGGAGAGTGTGGAAATGGCCCGGGACAGGAGAGCCATTCCAAACATTAAACGAAGTCTGGAACCTGGCAAATGGCTCACTAGGCAAGTCAGAGACCACAAGTCTCACCACTCTGCTTCCAAAGAGGTGCTCTCAGTTGCAGCAAGAAACTGAGCTGTTCTCAGCTGCTGCAGACAAATCTGCAGCCTGCGGAAGCGGTGCAGGGTCAACAAGTGCCGCTGCAGCTGGGGCAGGCGGGGGACCACAGGGGTGCGACCTCGGGCTGAACTGCCCAAGAGTGCCCTGCTGCAACTTACCTTTCTTCAGCTGAATTTTCCTGCAGTGTGCAGCCCACAACCTAAAAAAGAGAGACGGATGGGCCTGGGTCATGACTCTAGGGAACTCTGCAGCTTTGGATAAATAACAATGCGACCTGCTCTGAGGGACTGTGGTTTGATGACTGGGGACTATCCTCCCCAAATCCCTTCACAGGAGGCCTCTACCCTGGTAGGTGGATGCTAGAGTCCAACTGGAGTCCAGCTGCTCTATGCTTCGAGATTTAAATATAAACAACAAAGATGCCTAAAAACAAACACAAAACCCAATCCTCTGTGTCTATTATAATGCTATTGTTTCTCCCTCTCCCTCTCCTCCCCACCTCCCTCCTTCTCTTTGGGGAAGGTCGGGGGATGTGGAGGAACTGCAGGATGGGGATGTAGGAAGAGTTTTCAGGAATCTGCTGAGTGAAGGAACTGAGGGGGAGAAGAAGCTACAGGGACTTCCTTCTCCATCTAGAATTGGTGTCAGTTCCTTCCTTCACTAGGTGATAGTCATTAGGGAGCCAAGGCAGGCAGAATGTTGAATTTAAAAAAAACCTTCCAACCCTAAGCAAAGGCTAGCTAAAAGACAGTGTTATTATGCAACTTAGAAAAATAATACAAGTGCCAAAAGAAAAAACTCTGGTCAGAGTTGAGAAGTGGGAACAGTGGTCACTAACCACCCAACGAGGAGAAATGGCCTCAGGGTGGAGCCATGAGGCCAGCTCTCATCCCACTGGCCAGGAGCTTAAAGGGAGAGCAGACACTTATCTCCTGGTCCACAGCATCCAGGGACGGGAGAAGGGCTGGTCCAAGGCACAGACCCACAGGGAACATGGAGAAGGCTGGCCCTTTAGTTGTGCAATGCTATACTCAAGAGGGAGGCAGTTGGGGAGTCCAGGGGGAGGTCAGAGCACGGGGAACAGAAAGTCCTTTGTCCAACCCTTGCCTGTGCTTTCTTTTCTTCTTCTGCGACGGGTTCATGAGCTCATCTGTTGGCAGCTTCAGGATAAGTGATTCTTTGACTGCAAACTGAAAGACCTGGAAGAGAAATCCAACAGGACCTGTCACTCCTTGAGCCAGGTGGTCAGATAAGTGAGCCAACCAGGTGCTGGGCATGGGAGCGTTCTGGAGAGCTCGAAGGCAGCTGACTGAGCACTTAGGGAGAGACAGAGTGGCACTGGGATATCGCATCACTGGCCTGAAGTTAATTCTTCACTACCTAGCCTGACTCAAGAAAAGAGAAATACGGAGCACAGTTACAACTTTCCTGGTCAGTAGCTTTTGATACCTCTGCCTACCAAGCCCTGAGTGGGATGATTCTTATCAATATTATCTGTCTCTTCTTAAGAAGGGTGACTTTGGGTACCTTGCGGAACTGAGTGGAAGAGAGGACACAAGCAGCACCACTTGGCTAACCACTAGCTCCCCCTGCTGGTATGAAGAGGGCAGAGTCTTGTCTATTTCAGTAAGCCAGCATTTCTGGAAGGCTGGTTTCTTTTCAATGTGCTTCTTTCCTATAGCATTCGGTTTTTTTTGCTTCTTCTTTTCCTTTTTGGCTGTGGGCCCTCTTGAGATTCTGTGAAAAGCACAAATCTTCTCGGGAAAATACACACAAAATTGTGTTGCACATGATTCTGTAGATTTTTAGGTTAAGAACCTGTGCCTCAAGGAAATAGGTATGAGCTCCAAAATGAAAGAAAAGGGCACTTCTCTTTACGCTTCTATTGCTTGTTCTAAGTAGAGGCATCATGAAGAAGAGGCCACAGAGACTCCTCCAAAAGTCAGGGAGCTAAGCAGCATGGCACAGTTCTGGTGTTCCTTTCCTATTGGACAGACCAGCCCTAACACCCGGTGACTCCCTGTCCCTGCTCTTCGGTCTGTCTTCTCCTTGCAGTCAGGCAGAGACGGAGGGGCACTGGGACACCAGGTCCCACTGCCTCCAGAGCATCAGCGGCTGCTACCAGACTGTGATTCTAGTGATGCCATGAATGAGAAGGGTGCGGTCCAGGCCCAGCTATCGGGGGTGGCAATTAGAAAAGCTAGCGATAGAACATCTGGAGGAAAAAGCAACTGAGGAGACTGACAGAGGGGCTGGGAGTGGCAGCTGCAGAAGCAGGAGCAGAAGCATGCCAGATAAGAAAGTCCCCTGAAAGACTTGGGAGCCCCTTCTAGGAAAGGGGTACACATTTAGAAAGACAGACAGGAACCAGAAACAAAGAACAAAGACCAAAAAAAGCTAAAAGAGTATAGAAACATCCAGAAGAGTTAGATAGCGGCTAGAGGCAGAAATAAGAATTCAGCGAAGAGGAGAGCAGGTCCCCACGCACTGCGAGGCCTGGCATCTGCAGAAGGTCCCAGGTTTGGGGAACCCACCTCATGGCCCAGAAGCACCCACTCACGAAGGACTGAGCCTAAGACAGCTTCCCTTGAGATGGGCAGCCACATAAGACGGCAAAAGGGCCAACAGAGCAGTGGATGAAAGGAGGGCCGCGCGTGTCCCTGCTCTTCTCTGCTAGTACCTGCTTGCATGTCTTGGTGCCCAGAAGTCTGGCTATTGAACAGAAGTTGTTGAAGTAGGTGCCATGAAAGACTCGAAAAAGGGATTCCTCAGCCCCAGTCCATTCCACAGGCTCCGAGGGCGCCTCCACTACACAGAGCTGAGGTGGGGCCGGACTAGCCTTCTGCTTCGTGGGGGTCTGACAGCGAGAGTTGGCCTCTAAGAGAGGAGGAGATAAGAAACAGGACAAGAGAGAATGCAGTTGTCATCGGCAGCTTGCCGCAGACTCTGAAGGACTTCATGCTGCCCTGAGGAACCAAAACATCTGTCTCTACTGCCTATGGCGAAGCTGTAGAAAGAACTAACCGTTTGTAAAAGGTAGTTAACTTCAAGTGTTAGGCAGTGATCCCGCGTTTAGCAGAGGCCTTGAGTAGAAAGAAAAGATCGCTTTCTGTTCAGTGTACCTGAGGAACTGGAGGCCCAGTCATTGCCTGTATCCCTGTCACTGTCCCCTTCTTTAGTCTCAGCCACAGCAGAGGCTGAAGTGTTGGAGCAGGAAGGACTGACCATGTGGTGCCTTCGCCGGCGGCGACCGGAGCACTTGGAGCGAGGGTTGTGAAGCATGGCGTACTCCTTTGCTCCTTCCTGCAACAGATACGGTACAGCTGGGAAGTGGGAACAGGCCCAGAGTCACCATCCTGAGCCCCTCCTCACAAACCACCTTCTTTAACACCTGCGCTTACGTGCAATGACCCTGTCTTTTTCTTGCTCTGTACCATGTCAGTGTGACCATATAAAAGCTGCTTAACAAACATTCTAGGGGCGCCTGGGTGGCTCAGTTGGGTGAGCATCCGACTCTTGATCTCAGCTCAGGTCTTGATCTCATGGTTGTGAGTTCAAGCCCCGCATTGGGCTCCCCACTGGGTGTGAAGCCTGCTTAAAAAAAAAAATTCTCAAACTTATAAATTTATCTAAAAAAAGATATAATCTATGCATCTTCAACTTTCCAGTGAGTTGTATCTAAAACTCATTTGCATGTCAGCTATATAGAATTTGAGAACACATTCTCCTGTAGATGAGGTTCAGAAAGGGGAAGGGACCTGCTTCTCTTATACTCTATTACCATGTATTAGTATATATACTAATAGAAAACACCATATAGTATACAATATACAGTACAGTATTAATACAATAAATGTTATGTATATAGTACATATACTAATATATTATACCATATATATATATATACCATATATTAGTATATAGCTCAATGTTCCAGAATAGGAACAAGAATCAGGGCTCCCTGTCCCCAGGCCACATTGTTCTTTTTATTCTACTGCATTGCTTCTGTTTCAATAATAAAATATGTAGTCCTTAAATTTGTACAATATCACTAGTTACTTCTAGAACTTTCCTCCAAATCAGTATGTTAAACTTGGAAGGATATAGTTCATTACTTCATAGCTATGCTTTATTAAAAAAAAAAAAAAGACCAAATAACTATCATTCAGCTTGATCATCTATCTTCTCATCAGACTTGGTTCCCAAATACTTCTAGCTGTTTCTGAAAACCAAATCTACATGTAAAGGATAAATGTTTACTATTACTAAGGATATTCAGATTAATATCCTGCAGGCCTTAAAGGAAATTCTAAAGGAGAAGTTTTAAAATTAATTGAATCCAACATCATGTGCCTGTGCTACCGTGTGCACACAAAGCATCGCTTACAACTATTCTAACTCAAAAGGTTTAACATAAACATAATTAGCCTCCAGAGCTAATTTTAGCTCATGGGAAATAGAGGGTAGAGAAACAAGTTAAGTAACACGAGGAGAAAACCATAGACAAATCCAGAATATGGGACAGTATTCTACAAGACAATGAGCCTGGATTTTTCAAAAAGAAAAAAAAAATGGCGTGATGATTTGAGATTAAAGGAGACTGAAAAGACATAATAACCAAATATGACACATGACTGGATGACCTTGGTTTAGAGAAAACCCCAAACCCAGCTATCCTTGGTGCAGCTGAAAAAATTTAAATATGGAATGGACAGATGATATTATGAAATTCTTGTGAATTTTCTTAGGTGTAATAATGTGATTATATAAGAGAATGTCTTTATTTTTAGGAAGTGCATGCTAGGGCGCCTGGGTGGCTCAGTTGGTTAAGTGACTGCCTTCGGCTCAGGTCATGATCCTGGAGTCCCAGGATCGAGTCCCACATCAGGCTCCCTGCTCAGCAGGGAGTCTGCTTCTCCCTCTGACCCTCCCCGCTCTTGTGCTCTCTCTCTTTCATTCTCTCTCTCAAGTAAATAAATAAAATCTTAAAAAAAAAAAAAAAAAGGAAGTGCATGCTAAAATACTTTGCGAACAAGTATCTCAATGTCTGCGACTCATTTTCAAATGGCTCAGCAAAAGACATGCATACACAAATAGAAGGACAAAGTAAATATGGAAAAAACGTCATTAAATCTAAGACAAAGGTATCTTTCACCTTCTGTGCATGATTGAGAATGTTCTTAATAAAATGTGGGGGGGAAAATAGTCGAGCATTATAGCTGAATATGGACTGACTTCTAAAAAGCAATAAAAGAAAAACACACACACAGAGACATACATTTTGGGCACTGACGGCATCTTTGTGAAGCATGTACAGGGTCCCAGGGTAACTGATGTGAGAGGGACAACATATAAATGCTGGTAAGTTGATATAACATGGTGTACTTTTTAAAAGTGTGGAGTAATTTATTTATTTTTTTCAAGATTTTTATTTATTTGAGTGAGCAAGAGACAGAGCAAGTCAGAGACAGAAAGAGAGAGAGAGAGAAAGAGAAAGTGTGCACATGTGGGGGGAGGGGCAGAGGCAGAGGGAGAAGCAGGCTTCCCACTGAGCAGGGAGCCCGATGCGGGGCTCGATCCCAGGACCCTGGGATCATGACCTGAGCCGAAGGCAGACGCTTAACGACTGAGCCACCCCAGGCGCCCCACTTGTTGCTATTTTAAATGTGTATTTTTCTTCAGTTATATTTATATTGCTTGTGTATCACTGTCACCTTTCTTTTTTTTTTTTTAAAGATTTTATTTATTTATTTATTAGAGAGCGAGCGAGAGAGAAACAGAATGAGAGGCGAGAGGGTCAGAGGGAGAAGCAGGCTTCCTGCTGAGCCAGGAGCCCGATGTGGGACTCGATCCCAGGACCCTGGGATCACGACCTGAGCCGAAGGCAGACGCTTAACCGACTGAGCCACCCAGGTGCCCCAAGTGTGGAGTAATTTAAAAAGCACGGCCTGTGGAGTTCGACCAGAGCTTTAATTTCATCATTGCCACACCACTGACAGCTTAACAAATTTTGGACAAAATACCCATAGTTTCTCCACTCAGGATGTTGTTGGAAGCATGAAAGTAAGATAATACGTGGTAAGGGCCAGTGTGCTACTTGGCACGCAAGGAGTCAATGCACATCAGGGAGAAAATAAATCAGATGAAGTCTATTTGTTCTTTTGCTATTATCATATGACTCATTTTCCGCATGTATATCCAGTGGCCCTTTCTACCATCTTTTCTTCTATTATCCCACTAAAGATGGTCCCAAAGGCACTTGGTTGTATAACCTAATTTTAATTGGTAGCAGGAATTTTATCAAGGTATTTTATTCTTTATCTACCCTCACTGTATGGTGCAGAAAGCAAAACTGTGTCTTTGGCTAGTGCAACTGAACCTATTCCTTTCGAGTTCTAAGCGTACCGCCTTTCCACATGAATGCAGGGGAATTTATCCTGCTGCATAAAGTCTGTCCGCCGGGGAAAGGTCCATCTGGCATCTGGCTGTTTACCTTACAATGAAACATCAGTGCTTTCATGTGTTATTTCTCCTATGTTTGTATGCATTTAAAGGAAGACAGCAAAGAAAATGCTGTCATACACAGCACTCCTCACTCCATCAGACTAACTCACAGTCCTTAGTATCTGGGAGCTCCTTAAGAGCAGAGGTCATGGGGCGCCTGGGTGGCTCAGTTGGTTAAGTGTCCGACTCTTGATTTTGGCTCAGGGTCATGAGATTGAGCCCCATGTCGGGCTCTGCACTCCGTGTGGACTCTACTTGAGATTCTCTCTCTGCCCCTCACCCTGCTCACTCTCTCTCTCTAAATGGATAAAGTTAAAAAAAAAAAAAAAAAGAGCAGAAGTCATGTGTTATTTGTGCTTTATGACCCCCAGAGTGCTACATTTTGGCTCATTTGGTTTGTATTCTCAGCAGCAGAAAACAGAAGGACCATTTCCTGCTAAATTTTCAACAGAGTTAACAATGGCAGAACAGTTTAAGAACATACCAGCAAGGCGTGCCAGTCTGGCTCAGTCGGAGGAGCAGGTGACTCTTGATCTCGGGGTCATGAGTTTGAGCCCCATGTTGGGTGTAGAGATTATTTAAATAAATAAAAGTTAAAAAAAAACAAACAAACATACCAGCAAAAGGAAGCAGTCTGTGCCACATGGTTCTGGTTCAATCTTGATCTCTTTGTTCTTGCGTTTATATACATTAGGGGTAGCGTGAAAAGCTGGAAAAAACAAAACTGTCCTGTTTCCAATGGTTCATCCACTTGATAGGATGGGGAAGAACAAAACTGAATTAGGGAGCCATTGTGGGAAAATTTAGATATAAACAGCTACCATCAGGGTGCACAAAATTTAATCATTTCTGACATCAACAATCCTTTCAAAGCTAATAGGTACAGGGACACTTAGGTTGCTGGTTATTCTGTCCTGACCATGCAAAGCACATCACACTACAACTGAACAAGTGAATATCGAACCGGCCCTTTGTAAAACCATCATCCGATCAGAAGCCAGGAACTCTGTATGATTAACTGAAATAAACAGAAGGAAATGGAGTTTGGGGATGGAGAACAGGAGAGCATTTCAGAGCCGCCCCACTCACGGTGAAGGAAGCAGTCGTATTTGAAGCAGCGTCGACAAAACAGCGTGTGGAAGGAGTGCAGAGACTGCTCCCGCTGCACGGACTTGGCATTAGGGCCGTCGATGTTGGGTGTGCACTGAGGGGGAAGTGCATTGGGGTCTGACATCTCCGTTAGCTCTCGATACCTATTTTTAAAAAGAGAGATAAGAATTCCTTCCAAGGAAATGTCTTCGCTGAGAAAGTACAGACTGCATACGGCCACCCATCCAGGTACAGCCTGCCAAGGGAGAATGGGTTTTTTGTGGGCTTCGTTGATGACGGAAGGGTGTATAACTAAGTGGATATGTCATTGCAATTGTGCCGGGCTGGGCATATGTCTGAAAGCAAAGAGAGGGCAGGTGAGAATTCTACCACTGAACCACCCATGCGAAAGCAAAGAGAGGGAAAGATTTGGTAAGCATGGTGCTGGAGTAACTCTGCAGAAAAATGGCAGAATTTAAAAAGTTCTCTGCCCAAACTTATTCAAAATCCAGCAATGGTGACCCTTGATATGGGAATGGGCATTTAGAGGTAAGCAGGCAAGCAGGAAATAATCAGAAGTGCAAGCAAATCACAGCGTACTTACCAGAAACAAGGCCTTTTATTAACCAAAAATAGGCTTGAATAACAGTTTTGCCTGAGCACTCTACATGGCCTGAGCGGGACAGCTTTCCCTACCTCTCCTTCATGTCATCTGGAACACCATTCTCAGGGAACATTGAGGCAATTGCACTGAAGATCATGTCATTTGGGAACTGTTTCTTGGAACTCTTTTTGTTGCCTGAATTGGAAATGACAAAAGACTCCTGAGTGCTATAATCAGAGTATGCAAACAAAACTGTTTGGTCATTTTCCCTTAGGTCACAGCATTTTGATTAGAGCAGCTTTGTTAACCTAACCACTGACTGTTTAGGAACACATAAAGAAGGTCAGTGCTATCTGGACTTATCTAATAGGCTACCAGTAATAAGGAAATCAGAGTCATGTATACGTTAATGACAAAACCCACAGTCCAAGATGGAAACTAGAGGGAAAAACATGAGTTTTCGTGGAGAGATGTGAGTATTGAAGAATGCCATCATAATGATGGTGCTGAAGAATAAGACAGTGACATTATGTCCCCGGACATCTAATTACATAACAGAGAGCATAATTAAACATTAAGTTAATTAAATATTAACAACATGGAAAAATGCTTATGATAGAAGATCAAATAAAAGGGATATAAAATTGTGTGTGGGAGGGGATATGATCCCATTTCACATGATGCATATAAACATGTTGATTTATACATGTACTTTATTTTTTATTCATTTATTTTTAAAGATTTTATTTATTTTTTGACAGAGAGAGAGACAGTGAGAGAGGGAACACAAGCAGGGGGAGTGGGAGAGGGAGAAGTAGGCTTCCCACGGAACAGGGAGCCTGATGTGGGGCTCGATCCCAGGACCCTGGGATCATGACCTGAGCCGAAGGCAGCCGCTTAATGACTGAGCCACTGAGGCGCCCCATACATGTACTTTAAAAAGCCTGAGATATAGTTGACATATAGCATAATATTTATTTTAGGTACGTGTATGTATATACTCTCTGCGTGCGTGTGTATACACACACACACATTTTTTAGATCTAGAAGGAAATATTAATGCTGATTATTCCTTGATAGTAAGATTATAGGATAATTATATTTTCTTCTTTATAACTTTCCATGTTTCCCAAACACACTACTTTGTTTTCCTTTTAAGTGGACCAAATGAGAAGCACCAACAGCCTTTAATAATCAACAATTCTGTTTCTCCCTTCTTCCCTCTCCCTGTCACTTTCAAAATGGAATATTTACCTTCAAGAGCGTGTCTTTTTCTCTTTCTTGTTACTGGCAGATCTTCTTTGCTGTCATCTTGCTTTCCATCTGAGGTGTCATTGTGCCCTTCCTCCTCCTCATCTGAGTATTGATTCAGAGCATCTACCAACTCTAGGAAAACTGCATCACTAATCAGGACAGATCCAGGGATCATCTCTGGAACATAAAGATTAGATGGATGAGCAGTGATTGTTTCATGCTCCATCAGTCCTTCTAGGAAGATTTTCTTGTACTCACTCCTGAGACCTAGATAGATAACATATGTACATTTTTATATGAACAACCAGGAAATTACAATAATTTGATTGACTCTTATAATGGCAACAGTTCAGCTGGCTGGAGTGGGAAATCCAGTTATATAGGCTTTATTCTTACTAGGGTAGTTCATTCCTCAGTCACAGATCAACCTGTATTTATGGTCCAAAATCTCAAAAAAGTGTACAAAGGATACAGATGGAACAGAGAAAGAATGATAACATGAAAATGTACTTGGTTTTGCTGCTGATGGCTTGGTAGTGACTTCTTTGAATCAAAAGACAGCATTAGCTTCCTAAAATCATACTATATAGGGTTACACTAAAACCTAGGATAACGTCTTTGAACACTAGGGGGCGCTGTGGGTAGACAATGCATTTTCAACAGTACCCACAAGTGTCAAAACAGCTGGTGAGGCCATTGGTTTGCAAAACCATGGGTAGTCTCTCCCCATCTTTCCACTTCTTACACACTGGCAGCCCTTTCTAGAACTACAACTAGATCCGAGTGACTCGCCTTCAGGATCGTCGGAATATTATAAGCAATTTCTGGGAGTTCAGGGTATATCTGGATCAAAGTAGGACAGAGAGATTATGCTCATTGCCATTCTCAGAGAAATGAAGAACAAAATGGCTTTGGATGGATTTATGGAAAACTCCTAAGATCATACTTCTTTGTGCACTGAACTTTCTCTCCAGCCACTGATTACTATATCTATAAAATCCTTTTATGTCCCAACTCCTTTTACTTCTTAATTTACATTTCTTTTAATTTTTTATTTAAATTCAATTCAGTTAACATATAGAGTATTATTAGTTTCGGGGGTAAAACTTAGTGATTCATCAGCCACATATAACACTCAGTGCTCCCCACTCCTTTTAAAATTTAACTGAGGGGGCACCTGGGTGGCCTAGTTGGATAAGCATCTGGCTCTTGGTTTTGGCTCAGATCATGATCTCCGGGTCACGGGATCAAGCCCTTCATCGCTCCACGCTCAGCACAGAGTCCGCTTAAGACTCTCTCTCCCTGGGCGCCTGGGTGGCTCAGTTGGTTAAGCGACTGCCTTCGGCTCAGGTCATGATCCTGGAGTCCCAGGATCGAGTCCCGCATCGGGCTCCCTGCTTGGCAGGGAGTCTGCTTCTCCCTCTGACCCTCCTCCCTCTCATGCTCTCTGTCTCTCATTCTCTCTCTCTCTCAAATAAATAAAATCTTTAAAAAAAAAAAAAAAAAAAAAGACTCTCTCTCCCTAAAATCTGTAAGAAATTTGAAAACATCTTACAGAAAAGCTGTCAGGTGTATGTAGGCCACTTAATCACTGAATATCTTGACCTGTCGACCTCTCATTGAGTACATTAGCCATTGATAATCTGCCAATTTAAATGGCCCCTGTTTAAACTCTCATGCTTTGGAGACATACCTGTTCCAGAAGATAGCACTGAAAGTGCCACATTACACTTCTGTGGGATCTCTGCTAATGGCACTTGGGAATTGTTTTAGTTAAGTCATTTTAGATAAAACATTTATTGTCACTGGATCCAATTGTCTGGTATTGAGTTATCAGTTCTTAGAAGATAAAGATTTTGAAGAGGTATGGGAGGAAGGAGTACATTTTATAAAATGTTACAATGAAGCTCAGAGTGACCTTTGAATAGTAGGAGTGTTAGTATGTTAAAAATCTGTAATGGACAGTTAAGGGAGTTACCAGACAGAGAGAGAGAGAAACGTGCGAGCTTGCCAGGCAAGGACTGCAGTAGAGATTTTGTCTTTATCAAATAAACTTAAAGGAACAAGTTACAGTTAAAGTTTGAATGGGAGAGCCTGCCATTGTTGTTCCACATTGGATTGTTGCTGTTGACATTCCTTTGTTGAGCCTACATCTTCATAAGCTCTTTAGCAAGTGTCTGTAGAACACCTACGTCTTCATAAGCTTTTTAGCAGGTATATGTTGAACACCTCTGTTCATGGTCAAGACAGGATCAGAGGCCATGGATACTGACAACTGATTTGTCTGTTTTCCTCTTTTTCCATGACTATATCTACTGCCTCGTCTTGGTTTATAAACAAAACCTGGAAAACCTACAAAAATAAGTGTTTTGTGGCTTATCTAGGAATAATACAGAAAATATTGCTGTTATTTTTGGTGAAGAAAATCAATTTTGTATAGTTTATTTCAACCTAAATAAAATGTGAATTTTGTTTAAAAAAAAAAACAGACTCTCTCTCCCTCTCCTTTGGCCCCTCCCTCTGTTCTCTCACTCTCTAAAATGAATAACAAACAAACAAACAAACAAACAAACAAATAAAATCTGACTGAGGACATCCCCCCCCAACCCTGAGGACATTTTTAATATAAAATGTTTACTCCTAGCCACGTGATGACACTGAAATATTCTTCAGCCTGTACACATGAGGCAGCAGATAAAAGCAAGATGACGATATACCCCAGAAGGGGCACCACTCTAGTAAAGTTTTCTCCCAAAGAGCCCAGCACCGCTACCTTCTTCACCATGGACTTTCCCGTCGTAGTTATTGATCAGCTCCTCAATGAAAGTCTCATCTTCTTCTTTCACCTCATCTCCCATGTAGGGAATATTGCACAAAACTGTCTCATCTTCTACCTGAAATCAAACCAGATGTGATTCATTCCATGAATCCACTAGGCATCTCCTCTTTCCTGTTTAATGGAATCTTTGCTGGGCCTTTTTTGCGGCTTGAATTTCCTGAAAACGCCTTTGGTTACAGAGTTTCCTGCATTTTTAAAGACTGGCCATTTATGTTTTGCCAGCAAAACCTCAAATGGGAGGGGGCAATGTTACTCTTAGGGAAAAAAGTAAGTTTAACTACTTGAGGATATCAACTACCAAATGTTTAGCCTGATCCTAACAGTGGTATTTCCACCAACATCTAGAATCTAACAGCATACTTATTATTCACAGTGATTCCATCTATTATCTAATTTTATCTACTAAACATCATTGTAAAACAGGTACAAATATCACTTAAACAACAGTCTAAAAAGTCTTCAATTTTAATTCTTCTCATAACTGGAGACACACAGATGAAAAGGAAGGCTTCCAAGAGTATAATCTGCAATATAACTAGAACAGTTAGCACAGAAACTGGGCAACCATAAAGTTTCTGGATATTCTATTATACGGACTAAGACTAACCTCCCATAATCATAATAAAAAACTATGATTATAACTCATGTCAATCACACTCAGTGGGAACTTAAAGTGGATTGCAGCATGAGCTATGAACATTTCCTGGCTAAAGAAACAATACTAATGGATTTTTGGTATTGTTGTTGTTCAGCAGAAAACACGGTTGTTTTTAATTCCCCAAGTATTAAGTAAAATTACTGTGAAGTTTTATTCTAACAGATGATTCCCTTTTGTAAACCTATATCCTATTCCAGTCAGAACTGTCACCAGGCAGATGATAAACAATGGCAGTATTTAGAGAGGACTGATTATCAGAACCAAAACTAATCCTAGTAGGAATCAGTATAAAGGCCCAGATGAAAGGCTCAGGGATCCATGTGCACCTCTGTTATCTCAGTTGCTTTTATAGCATCTTGCCTTTAGGGGATTCAGAAAGGATTGCTCCCTCAGCAGGGAGATGTCAACCTCCTTAAGCCTCAAGTGTCTGATTTAGACTGCATTTAACTGCATGTTACAAAATTGGGCCAAAGTAGTAAGGGAGAATTGGAGTCTTGCCCAGTCTCATTCATTCAAAAAGGAACCAGCATTAACTCAGAAGTACACTTCAGGGAGCATAAAACCTAACAAGTAAGAACAACTTGCTATATATATACACATATATATTTAGAGTAAATATATTACAACAACAGCCTGCCCTGCATGTCCAAGCTTTGTTAAGTATAATCTGACAACCTTTACCCTAAGAGAAGTGCCAGCATACAAACATAAGAAAATCATACAGTTTACACAATTACCCCAGTGCTTTCAACACATACCATAAAGTTCTGCTGGAGAGGGGACCAGGAATACATGATGGGAACCAATGCAACTGTGTTCAGAGACCTCATTAACATATGTTGGCTTGCAAATCCTGGGAAAATGCTCTCTATGGTACACTGAAATATAAGCAAAGACAATGGAGAGGGAAATGCAAGCACACAACCCAAGAGAGAACTGCAGTTTCCTTCCAAGTTGATCCCAGTAGTCTTCTAATTCTTACAAGTTAAGAGGGCTTTTAACAATCAGCTCCGAAGAGGAACCACTGGACTATAAACCACTGCAAAGCAGGGGCTATCTCTTCTTCATCTTTGTGTCATCTACAGACTCCAGCACGGTGCCTCTCACACTCAGCTGGTGTTTATTTCAATTTAAAGCTGCTGGTCTCCTTGGGCTGTACACAACAGCAAAGGGCCTCTGAAAGTCCTAGGAGATGAGGAAGTTTTCCTGAGGACCTAAACGTTAAGAGTGTTGACATCAACTTAGCTGCAGAGGTGATGGAGACAGTACAGGGGAAGTGAAACAGTACAGAAACTATAGTCATATTCTGTTTTGGAAAAGAAAACTGCTTTCAATACACTACCCACTCTTTATATTTTATTTTATTTTATTTTAATCTATTTATTTTTAAAGATTTTATTTATTTACTTGAGAGAGAGAGAGCACAAGATGGGGTGGAGAGGCAGAGGCAGAAGGAGAAGCAGACTCTGCCGAGCAGGGAGCCCGATGTGGGGCTTGATCCCAGGACCCCGGGACCACAATTCAAGCCAAAGGCAGATAGACGCTCAACTGACTGAGCCACCCAGGCGCCCCTACTTTTTATATTTTAAAAATATTATCTCTTTTTAAGAAACTAGAATGAATTTTACATTTATAAGAAGGAATATCCCTTTGATCAGTGTATTCCTGCCCATTATCCTGGGCACTTCTTTTCCAATATCAAAGTACCAGACGTGCCAAACAAGGCACAAACGAGGTTGTTTTGAAGCTTGTACACAGAGCCCAGGAAATCAGACACTAAATGTTTTGTTTTTCTGTTTAAAAAAAAACAAAAACACTCATGATTATACTCATTAACTGAGGAGAATAATAGGTGAATAGACTATTCTTTAAGTTACAGATTTACCATCCTAGTTATTCAAAGCTGACTATAATAGCCGTATCTATTATCCTTATTTATTTTCTAATACGTCACGAATACAGAAAACAAACAACTTCAGCCCAAGGAAATGAGGAAGGCTGAGCTTAGACACCCGGAAGTACCTTTTTGAGAAAAGGATGCCCGCTCACGGGCTTCATCAATTGCACAGGTTGGACACGAAGCTTCTTCCATTCTTCATTGAGGATCTGGGTTTTTTCTTGAACCTTTGCAAAATTTGCTACATACAGAGCCTAGAAAAGCCAAGGGGAAAATGGTTGGGATTTCAAGAGAAGAGTTTTAAAAAGCCCAGCCCTCCACATTGGATCAATATATTAAAATAGATAACCCGGGGGTTATTTTTGACCTTGGCGCCCATATTTGCCTGAAGCCGTTTCAGTTGCCGGAGTCGCATGTATTCAGATTTGACTTTTCTTTTCCAGTAAGTGATGCATTTGGACGTTGGGGGATTTGGCATATCCATTTTGCTGTAATCTAAGAGAGCCAGACATGAGAAAAGGCATTTTACTGTCTGGAAATGAAGAATTCCTCAAACTCAAACAAACATGGTCAGTCATGCTTCCATTCCCACTGCATTTACTCATAAAAACACTGTTTAAAGAACCCAAATCTGTGAGTTCAACAAAAGGTTTCAATTAAAAAAAAAAAAAAAGATTTCACATCAGTAATTCCTGGCCTGATCACCAAAAAGCTCAGCCTCTGGCCTCCTGTGGTACCTTGTTTTTATTTTTTTTAATTTATTTATTTTTAATTAATTCATTTGATACAGAGAGATACAGAGAGAGAACATGAGTAGGGAAAGAGGGAGAGGGAGAAGCAGGCTCCCCACTGAGCAGGGAGCCCGATGTGGGGCTCAATCCCAGGACCCTAGGATCATGACCTGAGCCAAAGGCAGATGCTTAACCGACTGCGCCACCCAGGTGCCCCGCCTACTCAACACCTTGACTAAGAGAAATGTTCAGCAGGGATCAAGTTAATATCAAAGAGCTTCAGGGGCACCAGGGTGGCTCAGTCGGTTGAGCAACCGACTCTTCGTTTTGGCTCGGGTCATGATCTCAGGGTCGTGAGATCGAGCCCCATACTGGGCTCCATGCTCAACCCGGAGTCTGCTTGAGACTTTCTCTCTCCCTCTCCCTCTCCCTCTGCCCCTCCTCCCACTGACTCTCCCTCAAATAAGTAAATATTTTTAAAATTAATTTAAAAAAAGAGCTTCATGCATAACTTGCATATAGAACAGAAGACTCCTGCCATGGAAGAAGGAACAAAGTACAGTTATCCCTCTTGTCTACAGAAGATATGTTCCAAGACCCCCAGCAGATGCCTGAAACCATGGACAGGACTGAGCCCTACATATACTTTTTCCCTCTACACACACACCTACAATACAGTTTAATTTATAAATTAGGCACCCAAAGAGATTAACAACAAAACCCAACAATAATATAGAGCAATTATAACAACAAAAAAGAGCTTCATGAAAAGATCCACCCACACTATAAAACTGTACCTGCCAAACTGTCTGAACCCCACCACATACCCAGCAATAAAGGTAGGAAATGACAATAGCATAATCTCATCTCCAAGTCAACAGCAAGACACAGAAATACAACACTGCAAATCACTTTTTTTGGGGGGGGGGTTTGAATTAAGGTTCAAAGTTCTAAAAAATACTTATTGTAACACATTCTACCTACCTCATAGAATGCAAGGGGAAGTATCTGGTTTTATAATGTGCCTTCTGTTCTTCAGAGGAATGGCAAGACACAAAGGCAAAACAAATGTTCAGCTTTTCAAAAGAGAATAGACAGTGGTTTTGAGTCAATGGAGCATATTTTTAGACCCTGATACTCTCAGTAGGATGCTCACCCAGAACTACACAGACTTTGAGATCTCTGCTAACACTATTTCTACATGTAAGTCAGGCCCCAATCATACTTGATGCCATTTGTCCTTTCTTTTATTAAATTCTATCCTTCCAGTCACGTGTGCAAATATATTCTCACAATTACCAAGTTCACGTTTCTGCTTTACTGAACCAATTTCCAGGCTCAGCCAGCAGACCCATCAATTGTTTTAGATAAAGAACAAATATTAAGTACATGTAAAAATTCAATAAAATCTATGAGGTTATGTTTTTATTCATATTAACTACTGAGATTTCCTAGAGAACTAGTTCAATTCATTTTTTAAAAAAGATTTTATTTATTTATTTTGATATAGAGAGAGAGACAGCAAGAGAGGGAACACAAGCGGAGAAGGCGGGGCTAGAAAGGGAGAAGCAGGCTTCCCGCGGAGCAGGGAGCCCGATGCGGGACTCGATCCCAGGACCCTGGGATCATGACCTGAGCCGAAGGCAGACGCTTAACGACTGAGCCACCCAGGTGCCCCTAGTTCAATTCATTTCACCTAGCATTTTAAGTTAATGAAAACATTACAAGGAGCTATGAAGTGTCAAAATTTGAAACAGAAACTAAAGTTTCAGGCCTTGTTTTTTAAATTTTATGAAAAAAATCTTCTTTTGGAGTTTAAGAACATATTTCTTCTAAAGAAGCATTTTTAATTACCTCTTTTTCTCCATAAGGAATGACAGCACCGACAAGAAAACAGCAAAATTTAACCCACTATTTCACATCTGTCACAATCAGACATGATTATAATATCTCATGCACATGGACTTTAAGAGACTATACCTGATTGTTTCATTTGAAGAACCAAATGGATTAGGGTAATGCGATGTTAAATTTAGAGGATAAAGGAAGGAAAGAATAGCAAAGAAGCAGACAGACTCACTGTGTTTACTGTTAACTCAATCAAGTGATTCAAGCTCTTAAAAACAGAATTCCCTGTGAGTTAAATATTATCTCTCTGGGGTAAGGGAACGAAACAACAACAGCATAATCTAAGAATCTGAATCCCAGACTGCTAAGGTGCTGGGGTTACAAAAAAAAAAAAAGATCTGAATTTCTTACCCACAAATTGCACCATCTCTCTTCGTCCTATGTCTTTTAAATACTTCTCATTCCTCATGGAATGGCGCCAAAAGAGGGGCTTTTTTTTTAATGATAAAACTATTTAAGTACATACAACACACTCACGTGTAATATTAAGTACATTGCTCACATAATTTCTGTCCTGAGCATAAAAATAGTCTGCTCCAGAAAATGATAAAATGATTCAAATCTAGTTTAAAACTGCCTCTCTCAAACACCTTAGGTTACCCCTAGTGAGACCCAAACGTT
Source organism: Halichoerus grypus (assembly GCF_964656455.1). Classification (NCBI taxonomy): domain Eukaryota; kingdom Metazoa; phylum Chordata; class Mammalia; order Carnivora; family Phocidae; genus Halichoerus; species Halichoerus grypus. Next base: position 189,924,503 of record NC_135713.1, read on the forward strand.
ATAGATCATAATTCAGTGAGACTTCATAACCTAAAAATTGGTTTTGAACTGCAATCCTTCTCCCATTTTCTGGGGGAGCACATTTCCCTTTTTGCAATAGTAAGCTTATGTCAGGTTGCTCTGTCCATTTAAAACTGGGGATCAAATAATGGAAAAGAATAAAATCCACAGATGCTAGGGTATGTATGTGTAGATTTCTTAGAGATGGTCACAGAAAAATATCAATATTTTTGTTAAAGAAAGGAGTTATAATTGAAATGTGATCTACAGTCTGTAAAAAGAGATGACAGGACACACAGTCCAATAATCAATGGCATCATTTCTAATTTTACTCAAGTGCTTTATTTGGCCAGAGGAGTATACAGTACACACGAAAATGCCATTGAATTTTAACCAATCACAATGTAAAGTAAGTCACACTTCCTCCTTTTACAATTAATGTGATATCTGAATCTCATGTGACCATGAGCCAATATTTATTTTGCCTGGCTTTTTAATGGGTCTTCAGAGTCTCTAAAAGTTTATTTGGCAGTTGGTCAGTCCCCACTGAGTGTATGAGGAAGACAAGACACACTGTTTGGAACAGATAGGTATGATTAAAATAAACACCTGAAACAGCCGTAAGATGGGTTCTCATAGCATCTGCATTCCGACCAACAACTATCACTTCAAGATTTTTTTTAATTTAAAAAGCAAACAAAAACTCATCATTCAGTAGAATCTATTTGGAGAAATGAGTTCATTCATCTTGGGCAAAGGGAGTGGCACACAAAAAAATACTTTATATTTCTACCAGATGGATTCTTTAGTTACTGACACATGCAAAACAGCCATTTACATTCCAGTTAAGTACTAGGCCAGTACTTTACAGCTTTTCATTATATTCACTTAAACATTGAAAATAAACTCCAAAACATAGGATATTTTGGTCAATAAATTTAAGAATAAGCCATATATATATATATATATGTATATATATACATATACATATCTCCTCCAACTTAATAAGATCACCCAATAGAAAGTTGGCAAAAAATTTGAACAGATACTTCACCAAAAAAAGATATAGGAATGGCAAATAATTGCACAAAAAGATACTCAATATCACTATTAGTCATTAGGGAAGTACAAATTAAAACCAAAATGGGAGCGCCTGGGTGGCTCAGTCGTTAAGTGTCTGCCTTTGGCTCAGGTCATGATCCTGGGGTCCTGGGATCGAGCCCCGCATCGGGTTCCCTGCTCCACAGGGAGCCTGCTTCTCCCTCTCCCACTCCCTCTCCCACTCCCACTCCCCCTGCTTGTGTTCCTTCTCTCGCTATGTCTCTCTCTCTCTGTCAAATAAATAAATAAATAAATAACATCTTAAAAAAATAAATAAATAAAACCAAAATGATGGGGGCGCCTGAGTGGCTCAGTCGATTAAGTGACCAGACTCTGGATTTTGGCTCAGGTGAGGATCTCAGGGTCATGAGATCCAGCCCTGAGTCAGGCTCTGTGCTGGGTGTGGAGTCTGCTTAAAAGATTCTCTCTCCCTCTTCCCCTTCCCCAGTGTGCTCTCTCTCTCTCTCCCTAAACAAAACAAAACCCAAAAAGCAAAAACAAAAACAAAAAAAACCCAAAATGATGGACTACAACACCCCCACTAGGATGTCTAAAATCAAAAAGATTGATAATACCAATTGTTGGTGAGGATGTGGAGCAACTAGAAACCTTGTACCTTGCTGGTGGGAGTGCAAAATGGCAGAGCCACTTAGGAAAACAATTTGCTAGCTTTTTTTTTTTTTAATAAAGTTAAATATATACTTACCATACAACTTGGCATACAGTTTCTATTATTTATCCGAAAGAAATGAAAATATATGTCCCCACAAAGACCTCTACACAAATGTTCATAGCACTTTTATTCATAATAGCCAATAAGTAGAAACAACACAAGTATATCTATGAATTGCTGAATGGATACAAATTATAGTATATACGTAGGATGGAATACTACTCAGCAAAAAGGGAATGAAGAGTTCCTCCTTCCTACACATGCACAGTATGTCTGAAAAGCATTATGCTAAGTGAAAAAAATCAGACACACAAAAAAACTATGTACTATATGACTCCACTATTAGTGCATTCTACTAGAACGATTCTGTAAAGGGCAAATCTACATTGACAGAAAGCAGATCGGTGGTTGCCAGGGGCTGAGGTTGGGGAAAGGGATTACATGGAAAGAAGCATAAAGGAACTTTCTTGGGACTCTGAAAAATGGTCTCTACCATGGCTGTGGTGATGCTTATATGACTAGGCACTTTTATGAAAACTCACTGAACTGTATATATAAAATGTGAATTTATCATATGTAAATTTTTACTTCAATAAAGCTGATTAAAGAAAAAAGTAAGTCTTTCTTGATGATAGATCAATCCAGTAATTTTCTAGAGATCTTTACTATAAAAATCAGTATGCAGGGGAGCCTGGGTGGCACAGTAGGTTAAATGTCGGACTCTTCGTTTCAGCTCCAGTCGTGATCTCAGCATCATGAGATCCTGCCCCACGTCAGGCTCCACGCTCAGTACAGAGTCTGCTTAAGACTCTCTCTCCCTCTGTCCCTCCCCCCTGCTTTCTCTTTCTCTCTCTAAAATAAATAAATAAATCTTTTTTAAAAATCAGTAGGCAATTCCACCTTTTAAAAAAACTTCGGGTGAGGGCACTTGGGTGGCTCAGTCGGTTAAGCATCCGCCTTTGGCTCAGGTTATCATTCCTGGGATCTGGTCCCGCAACAGACTCCCTCCTCAGCAGGAGTCTGCTTCTCCCTCTATTCCTCTCCCCTGCTAGTGATCTCTCTCTCTCTCTCTCATGCTCTCTCTCAAATAAATAAAATCTTAAAAAAAAAAAAACAACTTTGAGTGACTTCACAATGAATAATAACAGTAGAATGATCAATACTGGTTCATTAACTGTAAAAAAAAAATGTTACCTGTATGCTAATGTAAGATGTTAATAATAAGGGAAACTGGATATGGAATCTATGGAAACTCCTTCTACTACCCTTATTTTTTTTGTAAACTTAAAACTGTTCTAAAAAATTAAGTTTATTTTTTTAAAAAGTTGATAATTGGAAATAAGAACTACCTTATTGGGGTACTGGGGTGGCTCAGTCGGTTAAGGGACCGGCTCCTGACTTCAGCTTGGGTCATGATTTCAGGGTTGTGGGGTTGTGGGATCAAGCCCCGGGTGGGGCTCTGTGCTCAGTGGGGAGTCTGCTTGAGATTTTCTCCCTCCCTCCCCGCCAGCTAAAATAAATAAATAAATCTTTAAAAAAAATAATAACTATCTTATTTACATGTCAAATCTCCACAAAAAAAGAAAGTTCATAAAAACTGAAATCTTTCCCCAGAAAATTGGATCTCAATTTGTTTCAAAGGCTAAAACTGGAATGTAGTCTATCACTAGTTGGAAATGGGAAAACTTTATTGAAATGTTTGGAGATAAAACATTTAAAGAATATTCTTAAATTTAGAGAGGTTGAGATCAGAATATTAAAGTTCCAAACTATGAAGTTCTTTCACCCACATACAGGGACCCCTTTGCAGAAAGAGCTTCTCTTTGGGGCAAGTTCAACATCTTTACTACTTTCTTTTACAACAAATAATTCTATCAAACGGCAGACTAAGTAAGGCTTCAGAGGCAGATGGCACTGTAGATTTTTTAATTTTCCATCTCATTCTTTCCTTTTTAGCTCCTGGTGGAGTTGAAACACAAACAATAGGGGTGAACCTACCTCTGCAAAGAGCTCTAGAAACACACAATTGAGTCATTTCGGTGATCACCAATTTCATCAACATTCCATTAAAATCAACTCTGTGGCTAAGTACACAGCCTGATAGATCCTGTAATTAGGATTTTTAAGCACATCTTTAAATTATACCCTCCCACTTGTCCAAGTTATTTACATTTGTTATTAGTTTGAGCTTCTGGGCACTCTGCATGTAGAAAGAACCTTACTAACAGGAAGCTGTGATCCTGAATTCTTATTTAAAAGAAAATTATAGCATTAATATTTTTTAGCATTGCTTGATTAAGAGAATCAGGTCATTTGCACTGGAGACAATGGTGGTAAAAATTAAAGCAGGATAAGTCTTTAGGAGACCCATAGGAAAATGTTGGCTCTCAGGATATGTAATGCTGACTTAGAAGAATTAAAGCAGTCTCCTAACAGGCTAGAGCCCTACTTGGCTGGTTCTGTACTACACTAGCACAAAGCCTAATCTTTAGTGATTGCTCATTATCATTTAATAAAAAGACTTTTTAGTTATTCCATTTCAAATCAAAGTATTAAGGCAAGTGTGTCAGAGAACAACACACAAGAGGCACTAAACCCCAACTACCAGGGCACCTGGGTGGCTCAGTCATTAAGCGTCTGCCTTCGGCTCAGGTCATGATCTCAGGGTCCTGGGATGGACTCCCACATCGGGCTCCCTGCTCAGTGGGGAGTCTGCTTCTCCCTATCCATCCCCCCTCCCACTTTCTCTCTCTCTCTCTCATTCTCTCTCTCTCTCTCTGATAAATAAATAAAATCTTAAAAAAACAAAAAACAACCAACTACCCGTTCAGTAATTCATGATTTTAAGGTTTGGAGCACTGAGGTCCCAAATGACAGGCTGATGGAGTAAAGAGGTAGGAAGGAACCAATATTCAGATATTCTGTTTGCACAAATTAAAAAAAAAAAAAAAAAAAAGCTAGGGACTTTCTGGAATGAAGGCATTCCCTAAGAGCAGTTTTTCCTTTTTAAACCTTCCCCCTCAATCCTAATCCTCTTCACCTTTCCCCATATGCTTTTTTCCCTTTTCTTTTTAGTTTTTAACTACCCTATGTAGAAAATGTAATGTTTTTAGGGTTGCTGCCTCGAACCTTTTTTGGTAAGTTGCTAGTCAACAATTAGAAACTTTTTACATTTAGTCCAAGACAGGAAAAAGATACACTTAATGAAATGAAGTGTTACATGCTTCAATAAGACACAAAGTAAGAGCAGGAACTGTTACCCACAGGACTAAGGAAACCAAATTTTTTATCTCAAGAATTAAATAGACAAAATTGATTATTTTAAATTGTTTTTAAAAGGCATGCTAGCTCATGGGGCGCCTAGGTGGCTCAGTCGGTTAAGCAGCTGCCCTCGGCTCAGGTCATGATCCCAGAGTCCTGGGATCGAGCCCCGCATCGGGCTCCCTGCTCCTCAGGGAGCCTGCTTCTCCCTCTCCCTCTGCCTGCCTCTCTGCCTGCTTGTGCTCTCTCTCTCTCTCTCTCTGTCAAATAAATAAATAAATAAAATCTTAAAAAAAAAAAAAAGGGGCACGCTAGTTCAAAGGCAAGTAAGTATAAGGGAAACAAGTCTGACCACATTTTCTCACTTTTTCCCTTCTCATGAAAGTCTTCTTGGGAGTAAAATTTCATTTTTTAATCCAAGGCTCCTTATTCTATTGCTGTTTCAAAGAGAATTAAAGTAACACCATAGTGAATAAGTTATTTGCACTTCAGGGAGTTTTGTGCTTTAGCATCAAGTTCCATGATGGGTCTAAAAGTACTCTGCCAGTTAGCGGCAGAACTAGGATCCAGACTTCCGGACTCCAAGTTCCAGAGATCTACTCACTATTTATTCCACAAATACTTACTGAGCACCTAACAATGTGCCTGGCGCTATTTTAGGTGTTTAGGGTATATCAGTGAATAAAAGAGGCAAACATCCCTGCCTCGGAGAGTTAATTCACAGTGGCTGTGAGACACACACTCTTCCTAACAGTATTATTACATTTTTATAGATGGTCCTTTCCTCTATTATCAGTGCTTTAAAGGGGAAAAAAAAAAAGTACTTATCTCCTAACATACACCTTCTTCTATGTAAGTAAGTAATCTCTTTTATCACTGCCACACCATCCCAGCCCTGTGGATTCCAAGGCTTAAAATAGACAAGCTCTCACAGAAACCTCTGATAGAGTTAGCACCTTCTCCGGCTGGAAACTTCCTTCAGTGCCGGTTTCCTAAACTTAAAAGCACCGGTGGGGGTGGGAGTTCTCTTCAAAGACATCACTGCACTAACCGAGGAGGAAGAGACCACACTTTCCACACCGTCTTTGCACACACCCAGTTGTTCATCGACCTCGGTTCCTTTCTCTCAACCGCGCCCCTCAATCGCTAGGCTCCCCACCCAGCTACCCCATTTACAATCCTACATGTCACCCATCAAAAGCCCACTCTCCATATTCCACCGGGACACTAACATCCTTCTACATCCCTTTCCCTCCCCGCCCCCCGGAACAATTTCTCAGTAAGAAATAAGTTTGTCCCGCATTTCCTAACTGCCATGTCCCAAATACAACACCTTGCCTTTGCTTCAAGGCGCTTCCCCTTCTCTCCCTCGATCCTCAGGAGAGTTCTGGGGTGGGCAGGGATTGGCGCGAGACCAAATTTAGAGAGAAGCAGCCAGCCTGCTACTCGGGGCCGGGACAGGGTAGAGGCGTGCGAGGCGCCTAGCGCGCAAACGTGAAGAGGCACTCCGCACCCGCTGGACCCCGAAGTGAGTGCCCCCTTTCATTTTGAGCCTAGGAACCTCCCTCGCCTCACCTTGGTCCCAGCCCTGTTTTTACTGCCGCCCCTCCCTCAACACCCCCCAAAGTCATCACAAACAGCCCCCGCGTCTAGCCCTCCCAGTGCACAGCCCCAAGTCCCTGGGAGTCCACCTCGCTAACGGCCCCCACAGGTGCCACCGCCCACCCGCGCCCTCTCCGCTCTGGGGCTCCCGCCCACCCGACCCACCCCGCCCTCCAAGGGAGTCCCCATCCCCGGGCCCGCCCCCGCCGCTCCTCCCCCGGACACACCGCCCGCCCTCCCTGCCTCAGACGCGGTCCTCGCCGGGGGCTCGTTCGTCCCATCGCCCCCTTTCCTCCAGCCCTCGGACGGGGAGGGGGCGCCCCGCTACCCCCGGCCAGGCAGGCAGTGTGTCCCTCCGCTTCCTCCCAATTCTCCGACCCCTTCGCCTCTCCCTCCCTCAGGCCACGGGTGGCGAAGTGCCGAGGCCCGGCCCCACCGCCCGGCCCGGGCTTGTTTACTCACTCACCCTCCATCCCGAGCCGCAGGGACCCGCCGCTAGGACGCCTGCGCGCCGCGGCCCCGCCCCCGCGCCGCGGCCCCGCCCCGCGCCTCCTCTCGGCGCCTGCGCACTGCGCCGCCCGCGCCCCGCCCGTGGGGCCACCTGGGCTTCCTTCTTCGCACGTCTGTCGTTTGGCGCCAATACTCCGAACTCAGGAGTCCCAGGTGATGCGGTTCGAGCCGGACGGTTTCCAAGGCGGCGCTGTCAGGGGACAGGAAGGGCTCTCGGGGAGCCTCCCAGAGCTACTAATATCTTCTTGGAGACCCTATCCAGCGGTTGCACCATCTTCATAGGCTGGCGTCAAGCCACGTTTCGCTTCAGCATTTGAAACCAACCCGGAACCGCTTCATACTGATCCCTCACACCTACCAATACCTCCAAACACCCGTCTACGAGCTCTAAATTATCCTTCTTGCTTTATTTACACCCGGCTTCCCTATTTTGTCAAAAGTTTTCCCAGTCACTTAGATTCAAAGGAATAGCCTTGTATCAAAGTATCTCCTCACAAGATACCTATAAGTTACAAAGGAAAAAAAATAGTAACTTTACAGGACTGAAAGCTGGCAGACATCACCTTAAGCAAGTGGTCAAAGTTAACATCACCTTAAAATTCAAAACAAAACAAAATTAACATCACTAGTGATAAGAGACGGTTTTATTAGGTGCCCCTAGATATGATGCAATGAGAAGGGCACAAAATCCCTTCTGTAGTATTCTTGAAAAAAATGCATAAGCTGAATTTAATCATAAGGAAACATCAGATAAATCCAAAATAAGGGGCGATCTACAAGATAACTGGCCAGCATCTTTAAAAATGTGATGGTCATGAAAAACAAAGAAAGAGTGAGGGGGCACCTGGGTGGCTCAGTCGGTTAAGCAGCTTAGGTCATGATCCCAGCGTCCTGGGATTGAACCCCAAGTTGGGCTTCCTGCTCGGTGGGGAGTCTGCTTCTTGCTCTCCCTTGGCCTGCTGCTCCCCCTTCTTGTGCTCCCTCTCTCTCTCCATCAAAGAAATAAATAAAATAAGAAAGAAAGAAAGAAAGAAAGAAAGAAAGAAAGAAAGAGAAAGAAAAGAAAGAAAGAAAGAAAGAAAGAGAAAGAAAGAAAGAAGGAAAGAAAGAAAGAAGGAAAGAAAGAAAAAAAAAGAAAGAAAGGGACTATCCCAGATTGGAGGAGACTAAGGAAACAGCACAATTAAATGTAATGTGTGATTGTGTGATTCTGGATTGAATCCTGGTCGAGAAGAAGGACACCAGTGGGATAATTGATAAAGTTAGAATAAGGTCTGTAGACTAGTTTAAAGTAGTTTATCATCTCAGTTCCTGGTTTTGGCAGTTGTACTTCCTCAACATTTGAGGAACTTGGCGGATGGGCATATGGGAACTGTCTACCATTTGCAATTCTTTCGTAAACCTGAAGTTACTTCAAAATATAAAGTTAAAAAAAAAACTTAAAATACAAAATAACATTACCTTGAATTTGTCTCCAAGTACATAATTACAAAAGCCTATAATGCTCATTTTTTCAGATAATCTTCATAACTCTATGAAATAGGTAGGGAGGATTTCAGTTTTATACACAAGACTATTCTGGCCTAAAGAACTTAAAAGACTTGCTTTACACAGATGAAAAATTTCTCTGTCAGGGCCTAAACTCAGGTCTCTGGATTCCAGATTTAGGGTTCTTTTCCTTATACCAGAAACTTTGGCTTTGCTTTTTTTCTCTTGCCTCTGATTACCAAATCAAAGCAAATATTCCTTCATACTTAGCAATTTGCAATAATATTCCTTTCCATTCCCCCTGCTTTCTAGATCCGTGGTTTTCAAGTGTGGCTCACATTTAAATCAGCTGGGGAGCTTTATTAACTATTGATGCCTGCCTCCCACCTCCAGAGAGGCTGATTAATTTGTCTGGGGTGTGACCTGGGCTTTAAGAGTTCTAAGAGAATCCCAAGTGATCCCATTGTGTAACCAAGTTTCACAATCATTATGCCACATAAATAATCGTTGAAATAAAGAAGATAGGTTAAAAGAGGGGGAGAGAGGCAGCAGGTTAAAAAAAGGATTATCTAAGGAGAGCTGTTCAGAAGATCTGAATATCAGGACTGAGACTGGGAAGAGATATGGGAACCATCGGCTAACACCATGGGAGTGGACTGCATTGCTTTAAGAGAGTAAGCCAAGTGACAAGAGGAAAGATACAAGATATTTTGTGGTAACAAAGAATATGTGGCTACAGAAATATTTTGAAGCAGAAAGGAAGGATGGTGAGGAGGTTTACCTCAAAGTTGTAGATCAGAGTCATGCAGCCCAGCTCAAGCTCCACCTCCTCACTAAGCCTCCCAGCCCTCCTGGATCTCCCCCTGCTTCAACCCCAGTACCACTTCATGCTCACTCCCACGCTATTAACCCTTTCCTATCCACCATGATACTTGACACAGGACTAAACCGGGTTTTAGTAATCGTTGATCACCGGAGGATTTTATTTTATTATTTTTTTTTTTTTTAATTTTTTTTTTTTAAAGATTTTATTTATTTATCTGAGAGAGAGAGAATGAGAGAGACAGCACATGAGAGGGGGGAGGGTCAGAGGGAGAAGCAGACTCCCTGCCGAGCAGGGAGCCCGATGTGGGACTCGATCCAGGGACTCCAGGATCATGACCTGAGCCGAAGGCAGTCGCTTAACCAACTGAGCCACCCAGGCGCCCACCGGAGGATTTTAAAAGCAACTTCCCACATCACCATTAAGCATGGGGTTCTTGGGGAAAATTTGTTGATTGGTTCTTCCTCATTGTGATGGGAGAGAGTTTTGTTTTTGTTTTTGTTTTTGTTTTTCTGAGACCAGGCTCTTCCTTAAAGATTATGGTCCCTGACACACTATCGGCCAATGTTTGTTTGGCCAGCTCTTCCTCTATAACTTTTTTTCCCAACCCTTCAGGTCTTTGTCCTATAAATTCATAGAAAAACTGTTGGCAAGTGGTTTGCAGCTGGACCTTTGAAAAACAGTACCATCACCCCTGCCCCACTCCTCCCAGCCCCACCCCCAGGCAGTTAATAGGAGAAAGGAATAACTGTGTCACTCCTGGCCTCCAGTTGCTCATCTTGCTCTTAGCTTGGAGGCCTCTGGGGCCGAAAGAAACTGGACAAAGTGTGCTGAGGAGCCTAATAGGGCTGGTTCTTTTTCTGAAAGTTCCTTATTACGGAAAAATAAAATTATGTGTTTAATTTCTGTAACCTGATGCCTGATTTGCCTTGGCAGCCATTCTCCCAGGCTTGGCTGAGAGTCCAGCAATACTACTGATTAATACCAGCTCAACTTGCTCCCCAGAGAAGAGGAGCATTATTTACTTGACCATTTTCTTAAATCTCTTTTAATTTGCATGTATTTTAACATGATTTTATTGGCTTTAACATGCTGTATCTGACCAGTGGCCCCGGTGAAGCCTTGGGGAAGACTGTTCTGCTCTGTGCACTCACATCCCCATCACAAAACAAGATTTTGTTCAATCCAGTGATTAGAAATGACATGTCGTGTGTTCTGTTCCTTTTGCGGCTGTCGAGTTCTAAATGTACTTTTGTCTCCTGCTGGTCTTCAGGCCACTGGTAGAAAGGGAAGAAGATGATGCTTCCCAGAATTCAAAACAGTGCTTTCTGCACTATTCCTTTCTCCCTTCCAACCTTCCTCCATTCCTCCTTCCAGGTCCCTTTGGATGGTGACCCCTGGGCTCATTCGGCCCCTCCCTTGTAAAGCCCACAGGGATATCAAATAGCGTTTCTCCGAGGGGACACAGGGGACCGAGGAAAGGTTGGGCCCCAGACAGTGCTTGACAGGGAAGTGTAAACACAGCTGCAGAGATGGGAGCAAACTCTCCTCCCTCCTGCCTCCCCCCTCCCCGCCTCCCCCCTCCCCCAGTTCCTACCCAGAAGTAAGGAAAGGCCACCCTGCTGTGGAGAAACAAACAAAAAAACAAAGCAAAGCACAACCTAAAAGCCTGCGTGAAGGTCACCAGAAACTGGGGCTGCTGCCCAGGCTTTGGTGGGGCCAGCTGAAGTGCCAGACCCCTCCCTGAATACTTAGAGGCAAAGGAAGCTCCAAAGCAAGTTGAGGTCTGGACATTACTGAGCCTGGAAACATGGCTCAATTTTTAAAGCCTCTCCACTCCTGGACACTTTGTCCTCTGATCTCAAAAACACAGCTTTCCGCCCCAGGTACTTAGCTCCTGACCCCTAGTTGCATAGGGATCATAATAATGCATTCAATTCAGCAAGTAAGAACAGGCCCACAATAAACCCTTGTTCGTGGCTGTTATAAGTTTAAACTCTGAGCCTCCAAGCCAAAATTTAGAATGGGACTCCTTAGCCTTTGTTAATTACAAAATAAATAATTCCAGCAGGAAGGGACTTTCTCTTTTGGGGATTACTTGGGTGGGATTCATGCCTTGCTTTGCACATAGTCTGAAATCTCCAACCCCACAGCTAGGGTGGTGCTGCCCGTTCTTGCTCCCTTGGCACAGTGAATGCAGGGCCTTGATCTCACGGGACACGCCTTTGGCACAGCCTTGCCTGGGAAGTAGCCCTGATCGGGTGGACAGCTAATGAGCTGTGCTTCCTTTCCGGCCATCAGGGTCCTCAACTGTAAAACTGCAGAACTAGAAAAGTGATAATAGCCTTCAGACACTGTCCATTCAGTATGTGCCCCGCATTGTGCTGAGTGCTTTACAACATGTCATCTCATTTCATGTGAAGTCAGTAGTATCCTTATCCTCATTTTACAGCTGAGAAAACTAAGGCTTAAAGAGATTCTGGAACTTGCCCAAGGTTACCCAGCTGGTAAGTGGTGTGGCCAGGATTTGGGTCCAGTCATTCTGATCCCCAAACCCATGTTCTGAACCCCATCCCTCTACCTCCTCCTTTCTCTGAGATCTTCTAGCTCTGATATCATGATTCTGGATTCTCTCCATGGCTTTCTGTTCTCACCAGTGGCGCCAGAAAGAGAAATGTGTTTGGGACTCTGCAAATTCAGAGGAAAACAGTTCCTGAAGGGTAAGGGGCTCCTTACTCCCTGTGTGCTGGAGATGCCAATCGAAGCCAGACACTCGACAGACCCCCATATCAGTAGGGAACAGTCTGTGTGAAAGACAAACAAATCCTAACCAGACAGGAAGGGAGAGTTCCTCTTGTTTCTGTAACTTCCGCTTCTCTCTTCCCTGGCTTATCAGCAGGGTCCCACACTGCTAATGCTATGACCCTTTGAACCCCACTCTAGCTAGGATGGCGTACCAGGCTACAGAGATGCTTTTGGAGCAAGAAAAGTACATTACACACATCTACAGATTATATCCACGACACTGTACATAAAGGAACAAACATAAATCGCACTTATTTACATATTTAACAAATCACCTTTAACATTCATGTAATCACTAGACATTGGACTGGGTGTGAACCTACATTATTTTGTGTAATCCTTGCAGATGCCTGAGAGGTGGGCATCGTTAGCTCCATTTTACAGGGAAGAGCATTGAGACTCAGGGAGATTGATAACATTGGCCACGGCCACATGGCTGGTAAGTACGAGGGCTGGAATTCTATAGGCCTCCAAAGACTATATTCTTTTTTTTTTTTTAATATTTTATTTATTTATTTTGACAGAGAGAGACAGCGAGAGAGGGAACACAAGCAGGGGGAGTGGGAGAGGGAGAAGCAGGCTTCCCACAGAGCAGGGAGCCCGATGTGGGGTTCGATCCCAGGACCCTGGGATCATGACCTGAGCCGAAGGCAGACGCCCAACGACTGAACCACCCAGGCACCCCTCCAAAGACTATATTCTTTTAAATAAAAGGAGTGCTGTGTCATGAAAAGTACAAAATTATAGAACTGGAAGGATCCCAGAATATCTTGGAAATGCAGTTGTCATAAGTATATATGTTACACACTATGACGGTAAATACCATTTATCACATGCTTACTAGCACCGGACATTCATTCAAATGCTCGACTTGCATTATCTTTACTGATGAGTGAGATACACACAGGTAACCCCATTTTGCAGATAAGAAAATATGCTCAGAGGAGTTAAGTACTTGCACAGGGTCACATACAACTAAATAAGTGATGGAGCTGGGATCCAAACTAAGTCCATTTGACTCCAAAGTGTGCCACTAAGGTAATGGAAATCATCATCATCATCGTAAATAATGATAATAATATCCTGCTCTAAGTGCTTTATATCTTATAACTTATAAGTATTTTTATTATCCCCATTTTGCAGGTGAGGAAAATATTGCCTTTTGTAGTATTACTTAAGCTCACATCACAGATACCATACATGTTAAACAAACATATACTCCTACTGTCATATTTGCTTAACACATGTTGGATGTTATGATCTAGAAAATGTTTTCTTTCATAACGTCATGAGTGTTTTTCATTGTCCATCCAATGCTTTAAGGTCTTGGGGAAAAGGATGTGAAAAGATACTGTCTAGGGGCGCCTGGGTGGCTCAGTCAGTTGAGCGATTGTCTTCGGCTAGGGTCATGATCCCGGCGTCCTGGGATTGAGACCCGCATCAGGCTCCCTGCTCAGCGGGGAGCCTGCTTCTCCCTTTCCCTCTGCCTGCCTGTCTGCCTACTTGTGATCTCTCTCTCTCTCTGTCAAATAAGTAAATAAAATCTTAAAAAAAAAAAAAAGATACTGTATATAAACGAAGCAGGCATAGTTGTAAGAGGGAAATCACTGAGAGGAGAAGCCCCACCCACCACCCCCTGGTGCCATGAGAAATTGTTTGGTTGCCCTTCTGGCTGGTCTTCCGCATCCCTTTCTATTTGGTTCTCTCTAGCAGGTTGGCTAGCCAGTTGGCATCCATCAGGTATTGTGGAGCAGAGGTTAAGGACTTAGGCTTCAGCATCAAGATCTGGATGTCTGCCAATAAGAGTTGCATGAGCTTGGGCAAATTACTTAATCTTTCTGAGCCTCAGTTTCCTCATCTGTAAATCTGTACCTAATTTGTTCATTTTTATTTTTCTGAAGATTATTTATTTATTTATTTATTTATTTATTTATTTAACAGAGAGAGACATGGCAAGAGAAGGGAACACAAGCAGGGGGAGTGGGAGAGGGCGAAGCAGTCTTCCCGCTGAGCAGGGAGCCCGATGCGGGGCTCGATCCCAGGACCCTGGGATCATGACCCAAGCTGAAGGCAGACGTTTAATGACTGAGCCACCCAGGCGCCCTATGGCACTTAATTTAATAGAGTTGTGAGTTTTAAATGAAACAATCTGAGCATACTCCAGGCACGCTGGGGACATCCCCATGTTATATAACATCAAAACTCTTGGGGTGTTGGGAGTGGGTAGAAGGGTTCCTGGGGATGGTTTCATAGCATAGTCCTGAGCAATGGAGGAAGAGTGAAAGCAACCCTGGCATCTGGCATTGGGTCCTGACAGCAACCATGAGTCAGCCCCAGGTGTCGAGGGACCAGCAGTGTTCTCAGCACTGCTGGGCGTGTGCTATGGTCACTTGGCCATGATCCTCTTCAGTCATGCTGTCTGAATGTCATCCTTATAAATCTGGTCTGGTTTTTTTTTCTTTTCTTCTTCAGAAAAACAGCCTCCACCATGTGATGTCATGGTCTAGCCTGGGTCAGAGAAGGAAGGGAGGAGGAGGTTGTGTGTAGAGTTGGGTGAAACAGGATCTTTTTATTTCTGGAGGGGTCTATCTGGTCCTGGAAGAAACTATCCTTCTCTCCTCTTTCAACCCCATCTTCAAGACCCAGTAAGAAATCAGTATTTGGATATAGAGTGAGAAGTAGATGATAAATCATAATGCTTAAGACATGAAGCTTAGGGGCGCCTGGGTGGCTCAATTGGTGAAGCATCTGCCTTCAGCTCGGGTCGTGATCTCAGGGTCCTGGGATTGAGTCCTGCATCAGGCTCCAGCCTGCTTCTCCCTCTCCCTCTGCCTGCCGCTCCCCCTGCTTGTGCTTTCTTTTTTTCTCTCTCTCTCTGTCAAATAAATAAATAAAATCTTAGGGAAAAAAAAAAAAGGACATGAAACTTAGTTAGCATCAAGCAGTCCTGAGTTCAAATCCTGACTGCCAATTACTACCTCTGGGACCTTGGGCACATTACTCCTGTTTCCCCATTTTACCCACTGACAAGATAATTCTGATGTTATGGTAGTAAGGTTTTAAGAAATACTTGCAAAGCACTCAGCACATGTGTCAGAGAACACAATTACACGTAGTAATTATTCAATAAATGGTAGCTACTATTAAGTCCCTGGCATTGATGAGGAATATGGCTTGACCATTTTCTCTGTTTTTTACCAACTTGAGAGCCAAAGTTTTCTCCAATAACCATTCTTGCCTCTGAGAGATGGCCAGTCTCTTCACACGGAGTGTGACATCATTCTGGAGATGAGGAGATGGAGAGAGATGGAGTTGCCTTTGTCTTCCCTCCCTTAGCTAGCTGGCTCCCTGACTATAGCTCTTCTGGTCATCCCTGCCGCCTCCCTGCCCTCTAAAGAAATCTGTCTCCTCTCTCCAGCTTGGAAGGATCAGCCCCTCCCAGCCAGGACTTCTGGCTCCCTGGACCCTGACTCTCCCCCACATCCTCTCCTGTGCTCTGTTCTTTATTTTGCAAACAGCTGGGGAAGAGGCCAGCATGTGTGAATGTCTCTACACTGTAGAGATGGTAATCCCAGGATGCTCTGCATGCAGTTTCATTGTGTAGGAGGCCCCCAGTGCTTTTTACTGCCCCCCCCACCATGTTGTTCTGGATTTGTGTGTGAGTGTGTAGGGGGAAGGCTGAAGATTAGAAATGGCACTCCTAAGGTTGGAGTCACCTCTCCTCTTGCTTCAGGCAGGATGTTCCTTTGCCTGTAACAAGAAGGGAAATTTATGTGGCAGTAGGATTCCCACGCAGAGTCAATCTAGTTTGGGGCCAGAAATCTCAGGTCAATGTCCAGCTGGACTAAAACTAGATTCCTCTCTTCCTGAGCACTAGGAGTGGGTGTGGGATAGGGACAGAGGACTAAGGAGGTGTGTAGGAAACAAAGAGCAGTCTCCACTGGATATAAGACAAAGACTACAGATAATACTATACTACAGGTAAAAGGAAAGAAGCACATCTATATATGCTATCGTGAAAAGAAGCCCAAGACATATTATTAAGTAAAAAAAGAAGTCACCGAACAACAGAGATATTAAATCCCATTTATGCTTTATTAAGTCCAAAAAATGTAGGGAAGTGAGTGAGAAAGGAATGCGGGTATAAAGTTTTCTGTGTTTAAATATTTTGCAATGAGTATATACTTGTGTATTACTTGCAATTAAAAAGTATATTTTTATAGCAAAAAGTATATATTTTAAGGCAGAAGTGGGCTTGGGAAGGGGGACCCCAGGGGTGGAAAACAGGACTTCCATAAAAGAACCAGCCTCTGTCCCTGATGAAGCCCTTCTCTGTCCCCTCGCTGCACAACATGGGACTATCTTCTATATGGCAACTTGGAAGAGGAAAGTGAGGTCTCTGGTCCCCTTTCAGCCCCAAAGGACCCTAATAGCAGACCCCCAGTTACCAGGATGCCCCCAGGGGTCCATGAAACAGCCAACCAACCAACCGGTAAGGAAAAGTGGAAAGAGGAAAATCAGGGGGAGGGAAAATTCCCAGATTTTCCAACAGGAAGGTTTAGACTCCCAAGTTCAGCAATGACTACAACAAGCTCCCTTTAGGAGGCCTCCACATCATGTTGCAAACTTAACCCCATGTCCAGGCTAAAGATAACACTTTCTACGGAGTCACCTATATGTTACCTTTTGACTCTAATGTCACGTGAAATTGTTGAGCTCCAGAGATATGAAATGACGGGCCCAAGATGACACAGCAACACAGAGACAGAGTCTGCCTTCAGAATCCTAACCAGTGCTTGCTTATTTGTTTTTATCAATGATACCATACTGCCCTATTTAAAACCCAACGTTTGTTTTTGTCAACTTTCATCTTGACCCCAACCCCAGTCCTAATTCACAGTGGGCTCAGGTGTTTCTGGCCCCAGCCCAGTGGAAATGGCTGGTTTTGTTTTCTGTCCCTCCATGTTTCCCCCTCCCATCTCATCAACCAGAAATCTCCCTCCTGACCATGTTTCCTTCTTGAAAAGGGCAATCTTGGGTGGGAGGACACGAATGGATTTAATCATTGGCCTAAAATGACTCTGAGGCTGTCTGGCTCTTTTCTGCACATTGCAGAAGATGACTATCACCAGGAGGGCTTTGGGGCTCATGCCAAGTGGGCCACCTCCTTTCTTCTTCCAGATGCCTTACTAAGGCAACCTCTTGACCCTAGCGATGGAGGAGGACTACAGGCTTTCAGTGACCATTATGCAAGAGCCTAAGACCCTGAGGTGAAGATTTGAAGAGATCACAAGGATAATTTGTGGTGGGCAGAAATCAGTAAACTGGGACAAGAGCAGCAGCTGAGTCCAGGGGTCAGTGTCTGGGAGTAATTTAGGAAAGTTCAGTGCTGACAGCTGTGTCTGGAGCTGAGCATCAGGGCCAAACCAGCTCCTGGGCTGCTCGGCTGCTTCAAGCTAATGAAGCTCTGGCTTAGGACACAGAGACAGCTGCGGTGTCGCAGAAGTCAGGGCCCCTAGGGCCCCAGGCTCAGCCTGCTGCTTCCCAGCAGTGTGACCTTAGGCAAGTCCTTAAGAAAGAAGAAAAGGAAACATCCACTGAGTGAGTGCAATGCCCTTTCACATGTCATCCTCACTACTGCTTACCGAGAAGGATAATGTCCCTATCTTACATGGGGAGAAACAGATTGTCAAGGTAACCAAAGTCATTCTGGGCTATCTCGTTGTGGAGCAGGAAGACAGAAGTGGGATTTAGAGCTTCTGAGCTCAAGTTCTGGGCTCTTTCCCCTGAGTTTTAGCTTTTTTCCCCGTAAAACGGGAACAAAAACGTACCCACTTTGTGAATGAAGTCACCCATAGTAGGTTCTAAACCCTTCCCTTCTCACAACCTTGTCCTTGAAGAGTAGTGGCCACCTTCTTCCTGGGAATGGAGTCATCTTTAACTTTTGCCCCTCCCCCCAATCCGGTTTGTGGCCACCTTCTTAGGAGGAATGAAGTAATCTTACTTTTGCCCTTCCCCCCAACCAGGTTTGGGGATCCAGGCCCCACAAGGTGCCTGGAAGAGAGGGTATTTGGACTCTGGTTTCCCCTCTGCCCCTATCCCCAGACCTTCTCCCGACTCTGGAGGGCTGGCTCCCTCATCTCCTCCTCCCCAGTTTTGGCAGGCGGGCTGACATCAGTGGGTGTTCCCAGGGAAGGGGAACTCTGAGCCCAGCTCCAGGCGCCCCTTCCCCCACGGCCCAGGGCAGCCCCAACCCCCTGCCTTAGATACTGCGGCGTGGAGAGGCCCTCTGAACTCCCAGTCCCTTCCTTCTCCTCCCGGTCCGCGAGAGCAGGTCGCTAACCCCCTTCCTCGGCACCGCAACGAAGGAGAAAGGGCGATAGGGTCCCGGGAGCGGATGCTCGGAGACCCGGGCGAGTCCTGGGCGCCACGCGGCTGAGCCCAGGAAATGCATCCCGGTTCTGGGGTTACGAGGGGAGCTGTCCAGCCCCGCAGGGTGAGCTAGAAGAGAGAGTGGGCCAACGTCGACCCGGCGGAGGGAGCGGCGGGCGCCAGGGCCGGGTGGGGCAGCGACTCCCCCTCCAGCCCGCCGGCCCCGGGCGTCGCCCCCGCCCCCCACGTGGCCGCAGCCGTCCCAGCCCCTGCGAGGAAGCGGCGCGGCTTCCTGGGGCTTGGGCCGGGGATATAGGCGCCCCCGCCCGGGCCCGGCTCAGCGCCACCGCCCCTCCTCGCCTGCTCGCCGCGCGATGGCCTCGGTCCGGGCTGAGCGCGCCGCCGGCGGCCCGCGGCTCCCTGCGACCCGCGCCCGGCGACCGGCTGCGCTCCGCCTCCTCCTCCTGCTGGGCGGTGAGCGCTGCGCCCCGGGGCCCGGGTGGGAGGCGCGGGAGGCCCGGAGGGGAGGGGGGCTGGACGGCCGAGGCCGAAACGGGCCCTGGGGTGCGGGCGGGACAGCGCTGTCCTCGGACCGTCCCCGGCCCCACTTCGGTGAGGGCTCAGCGCGAGCTGCTTCCCTCTTGGAGGAACCTGGGGTGCCGGGGCCCCGCGGAGAGGTCTTGGGAGGTCTGGGGCTGGGGAGGAGGAAGAGGATTTGGGGTGTAGATGTGAGTGGGAGAGAGCTAGTATCAGACCTCTCTTCCAGTCACTGAGGCACCCCTTGGGGGCCTGGATTATTCCTTTTTCTCTTCTGAAAGTAGCCCGGACTTCCTAGGGTCTCAGATCCCTCCTCCAGACTCCACTGCTTAGATCCCGCCATCCCACCTCCCTCTCCCATTTCTGTTCACAGCTGTCCTGAAGCCCCAGGAGTCCCTGGCTCAGGTTCCTCCCACTGAAAGTAGTTTGAAGACAAAAGGTGTGTATTCCACGGCTCTGGGAGGGTGGCCTGGGGCAACGAGAGGAGAGCCAGGTTGGAGGGGAGGGTCCCTTTCCCACAACCCCCATTGGCAGCCCATTAAACCCCCGTTCTGTTCTCTCCTGGGGTTCCTTCTGGTCCTTCTCCCTCTCATCCCGCATGACCCCCACCCAGCTCTGAGCTGGCTCACCTCACAGGTGGGTTAGAAGACCCCAGAAAAAGCGTGTAGATGTCCTTGTGGGGCTGGCACATGGAAGGCATTAACATTTTTCTGAACTGAGACTCTTACCTTGGAAAACTTTCTGAGACTCTCCTGGTGTTTGCCATGTTTGAAGACAGGAACAGTGGAAATACCTGGACCCGAGGGCTTGGAGGGAGGGGCAGGGGTGTGGTCAGTGTGAGGCAATCTGTGCCCACAGAGGACAAGATGGAGAACTATGAGAGGACTATCCAGTTTTGCTGGCAATCTTATAAGGAGCAGATGGACTCTATCCCCAAGGATTGGTGCGACTGGGCCATGATTAGCAGGTAGGCGCAGTGCCTGGCAGCTTGGGCCAGGGGTGGGGCCTGCTCCTTGTGGGTGGGCCTTGAGTGAGTGTGGGGCATTCCCCTCTCTGGGCCCAACCCATACTCACTCTAGTCTTCCCTTACTCCCAGGCCTTATAGCGACCTACAGTATTGCTTGGAGCATTTTGCAGAAGTATTTCACCTGGGCTTCCCCAATCCCCGAGCAGAAGAGATCATCTTTGAGACTCACCAGATCCACTTTGCCAACTGCTCCCTGGTGCAGCCCACCTTATCAGACCCCCCAGAGGATGTGCTCCTGGCCATGATCATAGCCCCAATCTGCCTCATCCCTTTCCTCGTCACCCTTGTGGTGTGGAGGAGTAAAGACAGTGAAGCCCAGGCCTAGGGTGGTGTGAGCTTTTCTTCGCAGCCATCTTATCCTACTCCTTTTCCCTGCCACCACCAGGTCTCTGTTCCCCTCCCTGCCCTGCCTCCTTCTCTCACTCCCATGCCCACCACAGATCCTTGGACTGGTGGAAATGGAAACCCAGTGGTGTCATGGCATAAGTTCTGTAATCTTCAAAATAAAACTTTTTTTTGTACTGTCCCCTCCCCATCCCAGAATTTCTGCCATTCTCACAGCTCTGGGCCGCAGAGCTGGAAGAATCTGGATAGCAGCACTGTTTTGTTCACTTGCCTGCTCCCCACTATCCCCCTCCCCCCACCTGAAGGCCATCCCCTCCACTGCTTCCTCCCAAGGCTGGGCCTTTCCTGTCCTTATCCAAAGCCAGCACCAGGAAACATACAGGAAAGAGACTCCCTTCCGGTCTGGACAGCAGCTGGGGAGGTGTGGGGGGAGGGGCAAGGGTGGAATCTCTGCTGTGACTCTTGCAAGAAGGAAGGGGGACCACCCAGGAGCTCCGAATTTTCCTCTTCTTCATGCCTTAGTTTACTCCCAGGGCCTGGGAATAGGAACCGTGATATGACCAAAAAGAGTTCATCCCTAAGGACCTCAGGACTGAGGGCAAGGGCAGTGGGGACTTACTCTACTAAGTTCACCACAGGACTCCCCTTCCAGGTCCCTGGCCTCATCCTATGTTGTCCTGGACCCTGGGGGTGTGGCCTATAGCCTGGCAACACACTGCCCCCTGGTGTCCACTAGAGCTAACAGCCAGGAGATGGACATGATCTGGAAGAACCTCAAAGCTGAGGAGACTGGACCCTGGGATCAGACATCTGTCATCTCCATAGCACTCACTAGTTCTTAGCTGAAACTAAGTCAGCTCTCAGCTTCCTAAGCTATACTGATACTCCCTTAAGACACCTTCCCACTTTCTAGGGACATACCTAGTCTCTGAACTCATTATTTCATATACACTCTTACATGTTCCCCAGACAGTGAGGCCCAGTTGTTCGACAGAGGACCTTAACCTCCAGTTCTTCCAGATCATCAAAAATACAAGAGAACAACTTTGTTCTCCATAAAGACACCTATTTATTCTTTATGGCACCTGGAGCCTCTTCAGGGACTTTTCCTCCCCCCCCCCCCCTTGCTGAAATATTTACCTCTCTGAGAACATGCATATCCATTTCCTGGGACATGCCCGTCCATTCCATAGATATATACCTGTATGCTTCCTAGAATGTATCTATTCACCCTCTGAGACAGACTTCTCTTCTCAGGACATGTCTGTCTCTCTAGAGGCATGTCTGTTTCCTAGGGCATTTTAAGTTTTCACCTGAGACAAGTCTTTCCTCTGTTTCCATGAATGCATTGGTCTTCCCCAGGGATATATCTGTTCTCTTGTTGGCCCATATTTGCCTTCCTGTGTTTTACTAATATACATCAAGGGCATGCTGGTATAAGATACTGTGTATGGTATATTTTATTGGAAAAATAAGTTAAATAAGGCTTAGTTTCTGCTCTCAATGGCTTCCATCTAATAGGGGAGCTGACATGTATACAAACAAAAGCAATGGAGTGTGTGATGAGAGTCATGCAAGGGATACAAACCAAATGTTATCTAAGTGCAAAAAAATGAGGGGTCACATCTAGCTGAGGTGTGATCACAGGAGGGTGATTGTGGAGTTAGTATACGACTAGACCTTAAGATGGAGTGCATTTCCCCTAGGGAAGAGAGTAAAAAAACAGGGGTGAATTAGGAAATTATTGTAATATTCCAGGCTTGAGAAAAAGAGGACATGGGCCAAAGGAGTAATGAATGAGGAAGTAGAAAATAAAAAGTAGGAGAGATGATTAAAAACAAGGGAGGGAGGGTGCCTGGGTGGCTCAGTTGGTTAAGCGACTGCCTTCGGCTCAGGTCATGATCCTGGAGTCCTGGGATCGAGCCCCACATCAGGCTCCCTGCTCAGCAGGGAGTCTGCTTCTCCCTCTGACCCTCTTCCCTCTCATGCTATCTCTCATTCTCTCTCACTCAAATAAATAAATAAAATTAAAAAAAACAAACAAACAAGGGAGGGAATCAGCAGGATTTGGAAATGAAGGAGAGGAGAGGTTAGGGCTTACTCAGGCTTTGAATCTGAGTTACTAGGACAATGATGGAAGTAATGATAGAAAATGGCTATTAGGTGGGCGCCTGGGTGGCTCAGTTGGTTGGGCGACTGCCTCCGGCTCAGGTCATGATCCTGGAGTCCCTGGATCGAGTCCCGCATCAGGCTCCCTGCTCGCGAGGAGTCTGCTTCTCCCCCTGACCCTCCCCCCTCTCATGTGCTCTCTCTCTCATTCTCTCTCTCAAATAAATAAATAAATAAATAAATAAATAAGAAAATGGCTATTAGGAAGAGGAGCTGGCAAGAAGAAAAGGATGTACAATATGAGCTGCCAATAGAACAAGCTTTTATGTCCCACAGAGTGTTAGAAATGGGAGGGGTGGTGGTGGTGGTGGAAATACAGATTTAGGAGTGTTTTGCACAGAAATGCCAAGTGAAGCCATGAAAAGGATGAAAGTTCTCAAGACAGAAGGTGTATTGAAAAGAAAGCTGAGGTTAGAGTCTTAGGAAATACGCACATTTAAAGAATGAGGGGGAAATGAGACAAAGAGAAAGATCAGAGAGACAGTGGCAGAACAAGGATAAAGCAGTGCCATGGAAGCAAAGGAGATAGTGCCCTTTGAAAGAACATTATCAATTGCATGGTTCATCCATTCGTGCAACAGATATTTGCTGGGCACTTTGGTAGATCAGGAACTGTGCACAATGAAGGATGGACTTGAGTGGGGGAAAGGTTAAAGATCAGATAGGAAATTGAGAGTGTGACAAAGTCAAGGAAACTGTACATGTTTTCAAATACGGGTGACCTGAGCATGTTTGTCAACTAGGGGAGAGGAGCCAGAGGAAAAGAAAAGAGGGAAGATGATATACAAAGAAGTCCTAGAGGCAGTTGGAAAGGAGAGGTAAGAAGATAAGCCAAAGGGTTGGTCTTGTAAAGGAAGAGTGACACTTCTTCCTTTGAGTCCAAAAGAAAGACGTAAAAGTGGAAAGGAATTCTTGTGGGAAGAATCAAGTGTGGTGACAGACAGAGGAGGAACGATCAGGAGGTTCAAATGCTTGGCCTCAAGTTCACAAAATAGGAAGGGAATTCTGCAGAGAGAAAGAAGATGGAGACAGGTGGAATGACTTGATGAATGGAAACATTTGAAGAGTTACCTGGAGGGATGTGACAGGGAGTCAATAAAAGACAGTGCTGGGCTGCACTGAGAGCCCAGCAGTGAGGTTAGTCAGAACCTGGGGCTCAGCCAGCATGTTCTGTGGTTTTCTTCCAGTAATACAACTCGGCAGGAGTTGGGGGAGGGGTAGAGGAACAACAACCCTGGTTTGTTAAGTGACAGCAGGTAGGCAAGCAAGGGGACAGAATGGGGTAGTCTAGGCTGGGTAAGGAGTCAAATAAGACCAAAATGGGTCTGGGGACTTGAGACTAGAAAAGTGAGGACGTGAGAGATAGATGGCTGTGGTCAAAGCGGGCAGCTCTGAATCATGGAAGCCGAAACTTTTCCAGCGATAAAAGGTACAAATGTGCTCCTACGGGTGCTGCAGGAGACCAAGGAATGGTGGGGTCGAAGGACATAGCAATTGAAGAGACTGGGGAATTGTGAGGTGTTTGTTAAATGCAACTGACACGGATGTTAATATTAAAAGCAGCTGAGCAGAGGGGAAACAAGCCTAGGCAGTTCTACTATCAAACTGTGCCGCTTTGGAGAAGTCACTGCCCTTCTCTAGAGCTGCATGAGAAGACTTCTCGGGGCTCTAAACGGTAAGGATTTTTAGGATAATGGTAAGGGACTGGCTGATCAGCAGCATCCCTCCCGCCTCTCCGAAGAGGCGTCCGGAACCTTTCTGCTGTGCTTTTTGCCCGGACGTGCCGAAGCGGAGGCCGGAAGTCCTTTGCCCGGAGGTTCCGGGTTTCCTGGGCTACTACAATGGCGATGAGTTTCGAGTGGCCGTGGCAGTATCGCTTCCCGCCCTTCTTTACGTGAGGCTCAGACCCCGAGAAGCCCCGCTGTGCCTCCCTCCCCTGCCCCGGACCCCGGGCTCAGCCCTGATGCTTCAGATGGGGAGGGGGAGAAAGGACCCGGTCGCCACCACCCTCAGTCTCCCACTTTGTCCCCCAGACGCGCCTCCGGCAAGTGCTGCCTCGCGCTCTCTCACGCCCTCTAATTCTGCGCCCCACCCCCTTCACCCGGCAGGTTGCAGCCGAACGTGGACACTCGGCAGAAGCAGCTGGCCGCCTGGTGCTCGCTGGTCCTGTCCTTCTGCCGCCTGCACAAACAGTCCAGCATGACGGTGATGGAAGCTCAGGAGAGCCCGCTCTTCAACAACGTGAAGCTACAGCGTATCCTCCCTCAGGCTCTTCCACAGCCCACACACATGCACTTCCACGCTTTCCCACATGCCCAGATTTCACGCCCCGCTTCACCCACCGTAGGCAGATTCCCACCCAAACTGGACTTGGGAAAGAGCTAGTATGTGTTAGCTGACTTCCATTTTATCCCCAAACCCCAATGCAAATGCAGCCTCAAACCCTCTTGTCCTAGCCAGTGACAAGTACCCAGGTGTCATTCAGGTCTTAGAATCTCTGCCCTGAAGCCAAGTCCCAAGCTTTTCAACCCAAGCCCTTTTGACTCTGAATCTCCTGTCCTCTTACTGAGTGAAGCTCAAACTCTGGTACTACCTTTAGGAATTTTCTCCACCTACTCTCTTCCTCCCAGGAAGTAAAGGTCATTTGTTTTTGCTGCCTGATTCATACCTAAAGTATCTGTGGAGAAAGTCTGAAGGAAGGAGAGAGGACAGAGGGTGACAGATGATAGTACTGTTCATTTCTAAAGCTCTTCCCTTTAATTGGACTAGTTTTTTCCCTTTCTCCCCCCAATATCCAGGAAATGCCAATTTATAGCCTGTTGGGGAATTGCACATATATGTATGTGGGAGGGAGAGGAAGGGGACAGATGGTTTTCAACATGACACTGGCCCTGAGAATTTTTATCCCACCCAACTCAGTCCATCAGTGCCCTTCCCTTAACTCTAAACCAGGGAAGCTCCCTGTGGAATCAATCCAGGTTGTATTAGAGGAACTAAGGAAGAAAGGTGGGTTCAGGTCCTCAGATTTCCTTATTTTTCCTCCTGCTTGGGTTTTCCTGAGGGCAGATTGGCACAAGTCTTTGCTTTTTTTTTTTTTTAAGATTTTATTTTTTATTTTTTAAATTTAATTTAATTTTTTTGAAGATTTTTTATTTATTTGACAGAGAGAAACAAAGCGAGAGAAGGAACACAAGCAGGGGGAGTGGGAGAGGGAGAAGCAGGTTTCCTGCTGAGCAGGGAGCCCGATGTGGGGCTTGATCCCAGGAGCCTGGGATCATGACCTGAGCTGAAGGCAGCCGCTTAACGACTGAGCCACCCAGGCGCCCCTTTAAGATTTTATTTTATTTTATTTTATTTATTTTATTATTTTTTTTTTTTTAAGATTTTATTTATTTGACAGAGAGAGACACAGCGAGAGAGGGAACACAAGCAGGGGGAGCGGGAGAGGGAGAAGCAGGCTTCCCGTGGAGCAGGGAGCCCGATGTGGGGCTTGATCCCAGGACCCTGGGATCATGACCTGAGCCGAAGGCAGACGCTTAACGACTGAGCCACCCAGGCGCCCCTTTAAGATTTTATTTTATTTTATTTTATTTATTTTATTATTTTTTTTTTTTAAAGATTTTATTTATTTGACAGAGAGAGACACAGCGAGAGAGGGAACACAAGCAGGGGGAGCGGGAGAGGGAGAAGCAGGCTTCCCGTGGAGCAGGGAGCCCGATGTGGGGCTTGATCCCAGGACTCTGGGATCATGACCTGAGCTGAAGGCAGCTGCCTAACAACTGAGCCACCCAGGCACCCCTAAGATTTTATTTTTAAGTAATCTTTATAGCCTATGTGGGGCTCAAACCCACAACCTCAAGATCAAGAGTCACCCACTCCACAGCTGTACCAGCCAGGTGCCCCACAAGTATTTGCTTTTAACAACGTTTTTCTCTCCCCTGGCTTGGAGCCCATAGTGTTCTGTACAGTAGATAGTCCAATTCCCCGGGTCCTTTTTCCCTATTGGTATTCACCATTGAAATCTCTCCATCTGTGTTCTGAGACCTGGAGAGAGGTAGAAGGAGAATTGGTACATTGCAGATAGTAATAATAAAACATCTTGAATTTCCGTTCCTGAAAGCTGAGTCTCTTCCACTGTGTTCCACCTTGGTTTTGCCTTCTGTCCCTTCTTAGCATAAGATGCTTTCATAAGTATCTGTTTCGCAGGGAACCTGGAGTGGTTGGATAAGAACAAGTCTAGCTTCCTGATCATGTGGCGAAGGCCAGAAGAATGGGGGAAGCTCATCTATCAGTGGGTGAGACTATTCTGCCATGGTGATCCATGGCAGAGAATCGTATCTATGTTCAGCAGATACCTGGTGTTCCCAGGTCTAGACTGAGCAAAGTGGGAAGGGGCAAAAAGAGGAAGTATACGTCTTCCAGGCAAGCCTCTTTCAGTGACTCAATTTCCCTGGCTGTATAGAACTTCCCTGCCTTTGACTGTAGGAGGCGAGAGGCTACATGAGGCCATGTTTGGAGAATGCAGTGCTGGGAACCATGAGTACTATTGTTGGCTGGAGTCTCTGGCCACAGAAGATAAATGAGGAAAGGAAGGAAAAAAAAAAGCCTGGGCCCTTCCCCCTCTGCGCCCTTTGGGGTTGTCTGCCATATGAATGAGACATTCTGAACCGGTGTGGGTGTGGGGACAAACTCTCTGCACCACAAGCCCTAAACTTTCCCAGGGGAGAGAAGAGGGGAAGAAGCATCAACAACCCAAATATAACAAACTCATGCCACCTATTCCTGAACAGGAAAACAGAATGAGAGGTCACTGCTCAGACATGTGAAGGCCTGTGGTTTAGTGGTTCCGTGTATGTGTGTACACGTATAAATATAGCACCTGTGGGGTTTGCGGTGTTTAGGCCACTCCTGCCGGGGTGACAGTGAGCCTGGGTTTGGGAATAAGTGCCATTCCTGGGTCAGATAGGTGGAGCTGGTGAGCTCACCTTCTCCCAGGAGATTTCCGGTCCTTATTCAATGCCTGTTTTCTGTGTCCATAGGTTTCCAGGAGTGGCCAGAACAACTCCGTGTTCACCCTATATGAACTGACCAATGGGGACGACACAGAGGATGAGGGTAATGCTTCTCCCTTCCCCCCAGTTTTGTCATCTGAATCCTCTCCAGTCCTTGTTTGACCGTTAGACTTCCCATCCCTGCCTCTGAATTCCAAATACTACATAATACAAGGCCTCTTAACCCATGTCCAAGGTTTCCCTAAACCACCTGAATTTATATGCAAAATACTCCCAGGTTTTGTCTGTGGGATGTATGTGCATTTTTCTAGGGATAGAGTCTATATTAAAAGATTTTCAAGGGCATCTGTGACCGATGAAAAGTTAAGAATTACTGGTGTAGATGCCGAATGAGGAACTGGGGCGGGAGATTAAGCCGAAAATCTCATTCCTTGCTGACACAGGCCTTTCTTTCACCCTTTATACTTATAGAGGGCTCAAGATTTGTGGGCATCCGCTGAAGGGATTGGGCCAACACCCCCATCCCCACCCCCAGGCCTTTTAAATACTTTGGTTTCTGGCCAGGCAAGGATTTGTATACTGTTTGATTTTTATATAGTGTAAATATATTCTTAGCTCTTTTATCTCTGGCTTCATATTCTGATCCCCAGGATCACCAAAAGTTACAATCTCAGCTGGGGAAAAAAGGGCACCTCCCCTTTCTGCCAGGCCCTGGCTGCCATAACAAAGTTTAGAGCTCTTGGCTGTTCCCCCCTGCCCTGCAGGCCTCTGCTTGCTACTCCCACCATCACCCCATGACTTCAGTGCTGCAGCCTTGCCCAGCCCACCACTCATGCTGGGCAAAGCTGGAGGCTTCCTCAGAAAGCAAGCTCCCTGACTCAAGAGGTAGGCCCCCGTAGGGGGTGAGGTGTGTGAACCTGTTAGGGCTTGCCACCTGCTTCTCACCTCTCCCTGCAGTATCTTGCCATATCTCCAGATACTCAGCTGGCCCTTGGCTCCCAGCCTTGTTCCTTTTAACTAGGAAAGGGCAGATACCCATGCTGGACTTTAACAGTCTCCTGGTCAGAGGTATGGCTTCACTTCTTTGTGTTAGGACAGGTGCTCCTGATGGGTACCAGTGTGCAACTAGGGTCAGAATCCAGTGACAAGGACCTTGACCTTCCTAGGCTTCACTGTCCCCCACTCTGTGGCCCACAAGCAGGTGGTGTCATTCTTGTACATCAGACACTCATGGCATGGGGGTGGGGGATACATGTGAGGGTTGAGTCTGACAGAAGAACCTGGAAGGGGAGAATAAGCATGAACTCTCATTTCACGCTGATTGAGGCTTTCTTTCACCCCTTACTCTGAGGAGTTCCCGGGAAGGGTTGACGGCAGCTGCCGCAGTATAGATGGCACACGGCCCCCCTAGCCTCGAGGTCTCAGCTTCCGGCTAGACTCTTCTCCTCAGGGGCCTTGGGCCCCCAGGAGCTGAGTGTCCCTGACCGCCCACCTCTCCCTCCAGAGTTCCACGGGCTGGATGAAGCAACCCTCCTCCGGGCTCTGCAGGCACTACAACAGGAGCACAAGGCTGAGATCATCACCGTCAGCGAAGGCCGAGGCGTCAAGTTCTTCTAGCAGACACCTGTCTCCTTCTCCTTCTTACCTCCCACCCTTCCAGGGCTTTCAAAGGGAGACAGACCCAGTGATCCCACAGACGGGATCTGTGACTCCACCAGACTCAAAAGGGCTCCAGTCCAGGGATGAGGCTTCCCACTTACTCCGTGTGTGTGTCTCTGGGGAAGGGTGAGGCTGAGGCGCCGGGGAGAAGAGATGTGCTTCTCTTTGCCCCACCTCCTCTCCCATCCTAGACTGTCCCTGAGCCAGGGTCTGTAAACCTTTAACTCCACATGTGTTCACACACGTAAGTACATACACACACGCGCCTGCACAAGCTTCTGTCTCTCCCCCTTCCCACCCCTTTAGCTGCTATTGCCTCCCCTCTCAGGCTGGTGCTGGATCCTTCCTAGGGGATGGGAGAAGCCCTGGCTGCAGGCAGCCTTCCAGGCAATATGAAGATAGGAGGCCCAGGAAGGGGCCTGGCAGTGAGAGGCCAGGCTGGACACTGATTTATGATATTAAAAAGCTCAACCCCACTTGCCTGCCTGCTGTTGGAAGTTACTACTGGAATGGGCATGGGGAGAGCTGCGAAGTGTTGCCCCCTGAGTGAATCCCAGCCTAGGAGAGGGGAGAGGCCTTTGGCCTTTGTAAATGAAAAGGTCCTCCAGTGCTGGCAGGCTCCAGTGAGCCTGTGGTTTTACATCTGCTGGGTGGGCTGTGTGGGGGAGTGCTGATGGAACACAGCTTGGGGACAGACTTTCTTTCTCTGAATTGGAGCAACTTAATGGCTTCCCCTTCCCTCACCATCTCCCCCCATGAAAGTCCTGAACCACTCTGAAGCCTCTCCCTCCATCCTTCTGGTCTGGGTGGGGTAGTTGAGGCCAAGGGGAGCTGAAGGGGTGTAAACCGGATATGGGCTTTGGTTTATTGGGAACTTTGGCAAACAGAAGGAGGAAGGAGAGCCCACATAGCAAAAACAGCTACTGTGGCCAGGGCCAGGCTGCGGCCAAGGTAGGGGAGGTGGAGGGTATGGGTGACCGGGTCCTTGGCTTGGGGGAGGGGCTTGCCCTGGGGTGCGCACACCCATCCCTGTGCAGCCTAGAGGGACAGCGGCTTGGGAGAAAACTAGACCGTTCCCCTGACCTATGTTTTGTCGGCCTGGGGCTACCCCGGGCAAACAGGAGGGGGTGGCGCTACCTTATCTGGGGCGTGCAGGCCGGTGGTAACCTTCCCTTGTACCACCCCCCTTTCTAGGGCCCGAGAGCCGCGGTCACGTTTCCTCTCCCAGTCCCAGCATCGTGCCTCCCCCACCCCCCGCTCCCAAACAGGTTTGCGCCCTCAGTGCGGGAGGACACACCTCCGTCTCGCACCCGGTCCGCCTCGGAATGAGCCTGCAGGCGGGTGCGCCTAGAGGCGAGGGAGGGGAGGGCCTGCGGCCGGGGGCGGGGCGGCTGAGGTGAGGGGCTGCGCACCCGGCTCCGCGCGCGCGCGGCTGGCCGCTCCGAGGGGGCGGCCCTGGGTTGGGGGGGTGGGGGGGGGCGGGGAGGCCGGGGGGCGGGGCCGGGGCGGAGCTGCGGGGAGGGCGAGCCGGGGACTGGGGGCCCCAGGAGCTCAGCCAGAGCGCTGCGCACCCAGCCGGTCCGCCTGTCAGGCCGCCGCCTCTCCAGCCGCCCGGCTTACTGCCTTGCGGCGCCGGCCCTTCCTCATGCTGGCACCCCCAACCCCCGAGACTGCGGTCCCCATGTCCCAGGCGGAGGCCGACCTGGCCCTACGGCCCCCGCCGCCTCTCGCCGCCGCCGCCGGTCCGCCCCGCCTTGGGCCCCCTCCTCGCCGGGCGCGCCGCTTCTCCGGGAAGGCTGAGCCCCGGCCGCGCTCTTCCCGTCTCAGCCGCCGCAGCTCAGTCGACTTGGGGCTGCTGAGCTCTTGGTGTCAGCCAGCCTCACCCGCTCCGGAGCCCCCTGATCCTCCGGACTCCGCTGGTCCTGGCCCCGCGAGGAGCCCACCGCCTAGCTGTCCAGAGCCCCCCGAGGGCACGTGGACCGGGGGAGACCCCGTGAAGGCTGCAGACTCCGCGCGTCCAGAGCTCGCGGGCTCTGCAGGAGGCCGGGGGTCCCGGGATCCGCCGACAGTCCCCGAAGCCGCGGCTCGAGAGCGGCAGCGGGAGCAGGAGGAAAAGGAGGATACGGAGACCCAGGCAGTGGCAACGTCCCCGGACGGCCGATACCTCAAATTTGACATCGAGATTGGACGTGGCTCGTTCAAGACGGTGTATCGAGGGCTGGACACTGACACCACGGTGGAGGTGGCCTGGTGTGAGCTGCAGGTGCGGCTGGGCGCCCTTCTGTGGCACCTCGGGATGGGACCCTTTGGAGGTCTTGGGATGAGAAATCTGGGGGACGGCAGCAAGGGAGAGATCTATCTTTCCAGTCAAATGTCCAGACACTCCTGCCCACTCCCCTTTGCTCTGATGATCAATGGGTCTGGCTGATTCTGGGCTGCAGAAGGATAAACTGAGGCAGAGGGTGTATGGTGGCTTCCTTATGGGTTTTGGACATTTTTTAAAAAAAGATTTTATTTATTTATTTGACAGAGACACAGCGAGAGAGAGGGAACACAAGCAGGGGGAGTGGGAGAGGGAGAAGCAGGCTTCCTGCTGAGCAGGGAGCCGGATGTGGGGCTCAATCCCAGGACCCTGGGATCATGACCTGAGCCGAAGGCAGACGCTTAATGACTGAGCCATCCAGGCACCCCGAGTTTTGGACATTCTAACTTTAAAGTCTCTATACTCAACCCTGAGAGTTGGGAGATACGATGCAAAATCGGGTAGGGAGCCAGTTCAGATCTGAGGGGTGACTGGCCCACCAATCTCCTGCAGTGGTTACTATCTCTTCCTTTCCCTTTCCTCTTAGTCTTGAGACCCTCAGTATGACTCTGGTTTTCCTCCTCCTTCACCCTGAATCTTTGCAGAGTAGGAGGCTGGGATGATGGAGCTGGGGCAGGATCCTCCCCACTTCCAGAAGATTTAGAGCAGTGGTGCAGGATGGGGCCCTCCCAGGCCCCTTCTGGAGCAGTCAGACTTCTAGACTTCTCCATAGCTGGGGAAGGGGGAGACAGAGAGCTCCAGCCCTGGCCTGAGTCCAGTCCTGCTCCTCATCCCACTGTCTACCTGGGCTCTCCCTTCCCAGACCCAAAGGCACTGAACCCAGCAGGCTTTAGGGGGATGTTGGTGTGAAGGACCTTCTTTCCACGGAGGGAAGACCCAGTTAAGTCTGGGCCAGCAGCTTTGGATTTAACTGGGGGGCAGATCTGGGTAAGGGTCCTCCCCTCCAGCCCTGGCACTTGGCTCGCCCCTTGTGCCTGCCAATGCCGAGCCCCAGGCTCTAGGCCAGGCACGAAGAGGTGGCCAAATGGGGGGGTGGGGTGGTGATGAGAAGGGGGTGGGACAGCCATGGGCCAGGGGGCGGTCTCCTGTTGCCTGGTCCTGGATCTTTCTCTGTAACTCCCTCTGCAGCCCTCCTGCCTCCAGTCTGGATCTAGCAGTTCCCGGTTTCTGGAGCCAACCCCCTTGAAGGCCCCAGTTCTCTGCCCGCTGTCAGCCTGCTGCCCGCCTGCTGCCTGCCCACTGCCAGCCCTGGGGCATCCCCTCCCGCCCCACGGCTGGCCCGGGAGGCCACAAAGGCGCTATTGAGCTCAGGGCTCCTGGACCGGGCTGCATAAAGGCCCTTGTGTCCAGCGGAGGGTCCAGGGGTGGCCCCAGGCCCAGGATGGGTGTGTCCTTGTAGCAGCCTGAGGGGGTGGATCGAGAAGTCGAGGTATACAGCCCATTGGGCAAGTGATGACCTAGCCTCCTCCTTGGGCTCTAACCCTCACCTCTCCCCCAGCCCCTCCCCACGTGCCCCTTCCTCCTCTCCGTGGGAGTCCTGGGCCTGTCGTGAATTTGACCCCCGTCCCCTACCCCACAGACTAGGAAACTGTCTCGAGCCGAGCGGCAGCGATTCTCTGAGGAAGTGGAGATGCTCAAGGGGCTGCAGCACCCCAACATTGTCCGCTTCTACGACTCGTGGAAGTCGGTGCTGAGGGGCCAGGTTTGCATCGTGCTGGTCACCGAACTCATGACCTCCGGCACCCTGAAGACGTGAGCTCTGTGCCTGGTGGTAGTGTTGGTTGGTGGGAGAGCTGGTGGTGGGAGGTCCCCACTGCTTCTGGAACTTCTCCCAGGCTCCTCAAACTCTAGATTTAGGTCCAAAACCAGGCTTGCTACCTCTCACCCATCCCTACTGCATCCCTGCCTTACTGAATGGCAGTGTCCACCCAGCACGCCAGCCAAAACCCGATCTCCCCAGATGCCATCTTTATCTCCATTCTGTGCATCCGCCTTCCCCCATCAGTATGTCTCCAAGGCCTCCTTATAATTCCCCACTCTGCCTTCCCAGTTCCATCCACTGCCACCTCACTGGTCTGGAGCCCTGCAGCAGCGCCCTCTCGGGCCTTCCCCAACTCTGCCCTCACCTTTCCAATCTATCCTATCTTACTGCAGTCTGGGGAATCTCTCCATTCCTTAAAATCCCTTCAAGGCTTCCCACCACCCTCAGGTTAAAGCCCACACTCTCTAACCTACTCACAGAGTCCTTAGAACTTAGCCTCATCTTGAACCTAGATTCCACAGGAACCGAATTCCCAGCACCTCCTCCCACCCTGCCCTGTCGCTGTCTCCGTGCCTTTCAGCACAGTGTCCCCTCTGCCTGGAAAGTCTCCATCCCTTCCATTTTCACCCTTGAACCCCTACTCATTCTTCAGGACGCAACATAAAAGTTATTTCCTCTCTAAAGCCCTCCCCCACGCCCAGGGCGGTTAGTCATCCCTTCCCGCACTCCCCAGCCCCTTTGGCGCAGCCCTATCTGCAAGTTTACCGCCGGACCCGTTTTGTACTCTCACGGCTAGCTCCCACACCCCGGACTCAGTTTCTCTCTGGAGCGCGGCGAGGACCTGAGCTAGAATAATGCTGGCAGAAGATGTGTAGGCGGTGGTGCCAGTGGGACCAGGGGAACTTCCCAGCGGGGGTCCCCTCCCCCGCCTCCGTGTCCCCGCCGCGACCCTGGCTGCGTGCCTTTCCCCCAGATACCTGAGGCGGTTCCGCGAGATGAAGCCGCGAGTCCTTCAGCGCTGGAGCCGCCAGATCCTTCGGGGGCTTCATTTCCTACACTCCCGGGTACCCCCCATTCTGCACCGGGATCTCAAGTGCGACAACGTCTTTATCACGGGCCCTTCAGGTTCGGTCAAGATCGGCGACCTGGGCCTGGCCACGCTCAAGCGCGCCTCCTTTGCCAAGAGCGTGATCGGTTAGTCCCTCCAGGATTCTTGCTATCCTCCCCACCCCCACCCCGATCCGCGTCAGAAGAGAGCCTGGGGGCCCTCTCTTCCCAGCAGGGCCCTTTGAGTTGCACGGAGTTAGAAGAGCATGGGGAACATGGGGAGACCTATAGCATCCTTTCCACCACCCCCCCAACACACACACAGTGGGGAAGTGTCCGTCACTATCACTTCAGAACTCTCCAGGTTGCCCCCTCCCCGCACCCCCTGGCTAGCTGGTGGTATGCCCAAGAGGAGGGACGAAGCCAGAGGAAGGCTCTGTAGCCTGATGCCTGCTGTGGATCCTACAGGGACCCCGGAGTTCATGGCCCCTGAGATGTACGAGGAAAAGTACGACGAGGCCGTGGACGTGTACGCGTTTGGCATGTGCATGCTGGAGATGGCCACCTCAGAGTACCCTTACTCCGAGTGCCAGAATGCCGCCCAAATCTACCGCAAGGTCACTTCGGTGAGAGGGGGTGGGGAGGACAAAGAATTGCAGGTCACCTCCCATTTTCCTGCCCCAACCAGCCCGAGGTCAATGCCGTTTCCCTTAAAGTAAACAGGCTAGACACGAAGATGCTCTGGTAAACACTGAAGGGTATTGGATGCACACACAGCACCCCCCCCCCGCCCCCCGCCCCAGTACTAGATGTTTAGAATAATGATGTGTGTAGCGCTCCCTAGAGTTTACAAACGATTTCACATCTGATCTTTCACCCGCAGGGTGAGCAGGGAGGGCCTCTTCTCTGCCCTGCGCTTTACAAATGGGAAAACTGGCACACAGGGAGACTTGTTCAAGGTCATATTGTCGATACGTGGGGGGACGGAGATTTGAAATCAAACCGTCTAGTAGCTGTCGCGGTGCTTTTAGGATTGCACGCCCTGTTGCCTCGGGCGGGATGGGGGGCAAGCAGAGAGCTGGGGAGCGAGGCCTCATGCAACCCCTTTCCTCCAGGGCACAAAGCCGAACAGCTTCTACAAGGTGAAGATGCCCGAGGTGAAGGAGATCATTGAAGGCTGCATCCGCACGGATAAGAACGAGAGGTGGGGTGGAGGGGGCAGGGTGTGTGTTGGGGGAGATTGGGGGTGGGGGACGGGCTGCGGCAAGGCTCCGCTCATCCGCGCCGCCCTCAGGTTCACCATCCAGGACCTCCTGGCTCACGCCTTCTTCCGCGAGGAGCGCGGCGTGCACGTGGAGCTGGCGGAGGAGGACGACGGGGAGAAGCCCGGCCTCAAGCTCTGGCTGCGCATGGAGGACGCGCGGCGCGGGGGGCGCCCACGGGACAACCAGGCCATAGAGTTCCTGTTCCAGCTGGGCCGGGACGCGGCAGAGGAGGTGGCGCAGGAGATGGTGAGCAGAGGACAGACTGCCCTGCGGCTGGGCTTGTGGGGGGGGGGGGGTGCGGCGGAGCCTGTGGGCGTCGACTGGAGGGGCTGGGTGGGGCTGGGTGGTGGCAGAGGCACCCAGCTCAGCCCTCTCAGGGTGTCTTGTAAGTGCCCCCTTGCCCCTCCCGCCTTAACACACCCACACGCACACCCAGTGCAGACTCGCTGAAGATTTCCTTTTCCAGATCAAGCCTGGGGTCCTCCAGCCTCCCTTGCTCTACTTCCTGCTGATCCAATTTTCCTGGAATGCTCTTTCCTCCAATTTATCTAATTATTTTTCTCTTTTTCATCCTTCCCCCACCTTGTCGTTCCCCCCTCCCCCATCTTCCTCCATGCTCAGAACCATGAATTTCAGGAAACCTGTTCCCTCTAGAGTCAAAATTAAATGCTTCTTTCCACTTCAACAGGTTCTCCATTACAGGACCCACCACCGTCGGTCTTGTTTTATACCAGGAGACATTCCTGTCTCTCTCCTCTACTAGACTATAAAATTCCTTGAGGGCAGAGATGTGTTCTGTTGATTTTTCTATCTCTGACAGTGCTTGGCACTCTTTCTATCTCTGACAGTGCTTGGAGCTCTTTAATAATCCCCCATTTGTACATGGTTTAGAGCACTTTCATATGCATTCGACTGTTGTTACCAACCCTGCATGGAGTGATTTTATCCTGATGTACTGATGAGGAGATGGAGGGCTCAAAGAGGTTGAATATCTTGTCCAAGGTCCTCAGCAAGTAAGTGGCAGAGCTAGATTTAAACTCAGGCCGTTCAGATTTTAAGTCAGATCACCCCACCCCACCTTCCTTACATGCACAGTGAAGCTTGTCCTCGAGATGAATAAGGAGATGATGAACAGAAACTTCCAGACCATGAGAGGCATACCTGGGAAGTAGAAGATGCAGAGCTGGTTTAGGAAGACCGGAAGTGGGTGCGGGGAGGAAGAGAGTATGACATCCCCCCTCCCTTTTTTTTTAAGATTTTATTTATTTATTTGAGAAAGAGAGTGACAGAGAAAAAGCATGAGAGGGGGAAGGGTCAGAGGGAGAAGCAGACTCCCCGCCGAGCAGGGAGCCTGATGCAGGACTAGATGCTGGGACTCCGGGATCATGCCCTGAGCCAAAGGCAGACACTTAACCCACTGAGCCATCCAGTTGCCCTAGTATGAGATTCCTGATAGAAAAATGGCAGTTGAAGGGCATTGGGCCCTGGGATCAAGCCCCTCATCAGCAGGGAGCCTACTTCTCCCTCCCCTGCTCCCCCTGCCTGTGCGCTCTCTTTCAAATAAATAAATAAAATCTTAAAAAAAAAAAAAAGGAAAGAAAGAAAAATGGCAGTTGAGAGGGTGGGGATCATCTATGGTAGGTCTGGGTCAGGAACCTGAGAATGTGTTTGAAATGTGGCACGAGAGCAGGTCTCCTTAGCACAGCTCACACCTGACCTGGGATCAGATCTTGATCCATTACTTACAGGGATTCTTGATGAT
Source organism: Halichoerus grypus (assembly GCF_964656455.1). Taxonomy (NCBI): domain Eukaryota; kingdom Metazoa; phylum Chordata; class Mammalia; order Carnivora; family Phocidae; genus Halichoerus; species Halichoerus grypus. Next base: position 189,962,046 of record NC_135713.1, read on the forward strand.
GACACTATTGACATCTTTATTTGGGGGACTGTCCTGTGCATTATAGGACGCTGAGAAGATCCCTGGCTTCTACTCACTAGATGCCAGTAGTACTGTGTTGTGACAACTACAAATGTCCCCAGATATTGCCACATGTTCCCCCTTGCCCCCTCAGAGCAATGGACCTACTAGATAACCATGAACTAGTCACAGCTTTACGTATGTCTAAAATGGAGCTAAGACCTACCTCAGAAAGTTGTTGGGAGGATTTAATGATGGTGATGTAAAGAGTTGCCAGTTAATGGGCACGGTGCCTAATCAATGAATGTTAGTGCCCTTTCTCCTGGAGAAATACTCTGGAGGCCGCAAGAAGGTGTTCTGACGTGTCTTTGAGCAGAGTCCTCACCTCAAACTGTGTTCCTCACCCTCTTCACTCCAGGTGGCCCTGGGTTTAGTCTGCGAGGCTGATTACCAGCCAGTGGCCCGTGCAGTACGTGAACGAGTTGCTGCCATCCAGCGAAAGCGTGAGAAGCTGCGCAAAGCTAGGGAGTTGGAGGCCCTCCCCCCTGCACCAGGACCCCCACCAGCAACTGTCCCCATGACTCCTGGTCCCCCCAGCGGCTTCCCCCCTGAGCCTGAGGAACCAGAGGCAGACCAGCACCAGCCTTTCCTCTTCCGCCATGCCTCCTACTCATCTACCACCTGTAAGTCACCCCTGACTGTGGGATTTGGGATGTGACCTAGGTCCCAGAACCCTTGGCCTCTGCCCCCCACCTGCCCAGAAGTTCAATCCAGCAGCACCGTCACTTACCCGGCCTTCCACATCTAGCCATGAAGCTCCTTCTGGGAAAGAACTCCCACAGCTCCAGGCCCCTCCTTGCTCAAGCAGCCCCCCTGCTTGGCCACCAGTCCCCTTTACTTCCCCTTTTTTGATCCCCTCCCTCCCCCACCAGCGGATTGCGAGACTGATGGCTACCTCAGCTCCTCCGGCTTCCTGGATGCCTCAGACCCTGCCTTTCAGCCCCCTGGGGGGGTGCCATCCAGCCCCGCTGAGTCCCATCTCTGCCTGCCCTCGGTGAGAGGGGGTCACATGGGGGGGCTCCCAGCCAGTCCAAGCCTATGACCTGTCTTTCTCCTTGTGAAACCCAACCCCATGACCTCGCCCCATGTCCCTGGAAATCCACCACTCTGTCCTCATCTTCCTTAATTCCCTCTGCCTAGTACCCCAGCACCCTTGACCCCATCGCCCTGGATCCCAATAATTATCGTCCTCTGACCTCATGAACCCATTTCCTATTTCAGGCTTTTGCCTTATCCATTCCACATTCTGGCCCTGGCAGTGACTTTTCCCCAGGAGACAGGTAGGTTCTGGTAGGAGTTGGGGTGCTGAAGTGAGACATATGGCGCCCTGGGGTCCCAGTGTCCACTCTGACACTCCTATCTCCTTTCCTTTTCCAGCTATGCCTCAGATGCAGCGTCAGGCCTTAGTGATGTGGGAGAAGGGATGGGACGCATGAGGAGACCCCCAGGGAGAAATCTCCGACGCAGACCACGATCCCGGCTGCGGGTCACTAGTGTAAGAAAGGGGCACAGGGGATGGGGAATAACCTACAGGACCAGGAGGGAAACTGCCAGGGGGGAAGGGAGGTCAGCCAAAAAAAAGGGGAGAGCAGTATGTGACTGGTACCCTTGAGGCAGCCAGTCTCGTTTCTAACACCAGAGTTTGGGGACAGAGTCTGCTTCTCTCCAATTCCAGTGTGGCCACTGACACTTGATTGGAGTGGGGTGGGGACATGTGATGAGGACAGAGGGCCTGACATCCTCCCCTCTGCTGACTTTGAATCTGAAGGTCTCAGACCAGAATGACAGAGTGGTTGAGTGCCAGCTACAGACTCACAATAGCAAGATGGTGACCTTCCGATTTGATCTGGATGGGGACAGCCCGGAAGAGATTGCAGCTGCCATGGTGAGGGGGAGAGAGATGAGGACAGAGTCTTTGGGGCTAGGACAGGAATCTCCCGTCTGATGTCCCCTGGTGCTGAACTCCCCCTTCTTCCCACCCAACAGCAAGGGTTTTTATTTTATTTTTTTATTTTTTAAAATTTTGAACAGCAAGGGTTTTTAAAGCACAGTGACACTGAAGACATCTCTGCCCTTGTATGGGGGAGATTTTTATTTATTCAGTGAGCTTTGGATCCTCGGCTGGAGCAATCTGATGACATAGGGTATACACAAGTGCTGTGGTCAAGTACATGCTACACATGTGATCCTGTGTCTGTGAGTAAAGGGTGGCCTGGGGCAGCAGGGGGAAGAGGCAGAACTTATTCCAGGTCTTGACAGAACAGCAGTGAAGACCGGAAGGGGCGGGTCTAGAGGAAGTACAGCATAAGCAAAGGCATGGAAATAGGGAGTGACTTGGAATGTGGGGCTTGCGGGGGGCTTCATGTCACTAGAACTAAGGAGAATTGTGGGAGCAAGATTGGGCATGTAGAGTAGGCACAGATTACAGACAGTCTTAAGAGTTAGAGTGTAACATGGTGAGAATAGGTTTTAAGAAGACCATTCTGCCATGGGAAGTGGGAGAGGGTTGGGGGTAGGGAATCCAGTTGGCAGAAAAATACAAGAAACTACAAGTGGTCCAAGGAGAAAATGGATTATGGGGAAAGGGAGGAAGAAAAGGGGTGAATCTGAGGCTTGTTTCAGAAAAATAAGTTACTCTGTAATCCAGGCATTTATTGATGTAATATGGTGCATATAGTAGATGCTCAGTAAACACTTGCTGAGTTGAAATGATAGGGAGTTAGGGAGAGGGGATATCACAGGTGACTTGTAGTGTGGAGAAGCTAGTGGGAGCAGGCCATTAAAGGAGAGAGGAAGTTGGAAAATGAAAGCAGGTTTTCTTAGGGGTGATGATGAGCTTGAATGACAGAGGGGCAGGCAAGATCCTCTCTAGCAGCAGGATATGGTCAGGCAGGGGCTGGATCTAGGATCCACAGGTGGATCTAGGAGTTGTCAGCACAGAAGGGAGAGTGAAGGGAGATGAGCTTGCAAAGCCAGATGCAGAGAGGGTCTGAGAGTGGGTCTCAGCGGATACCCTCTTTTCTGGGGTGGGGAGGAATAGGTCACCAAAGGACACAGAGGTGGAGCCTGAGAGGCTGGAGGAGCCCCAGAAGATGTTAAGGAAAACTGAGTGAACAGAGAGTTTCAAAGAGGTGATACAGGGTGAAGCCTGAGGCAAGACCACACTGGCTTTTGTCAGAAGGTCTTTGTGGGAGACCAGTTTCAGTGGAGTAGGGGAAGTGAGTGCCAGTGGTGAAGGAGGGAGGGGAATGAGAGAAGAATCAGGCTTCAGGAACTCTCTTTAAAGCTTCTCCTCCATCATGTCACTCATCTTGTATCCAGGACAAAGACAAAATATCACTTGGCACACAGGCTTATCATCTTTCCTCTAGCCACACTGGTTTCTGAGTGGCCCTCTGAAGAGGCTGGATGCCTTTCCACTTCTGTCTCCATCTGCTCAGGGGTCTCTTGCCTTGAAAGGCTTTACTAGGCTTCTAAGCCCACTGAGATTCCACACAGCCAAAGTGACCCCCCCCCCAATGGACCACAGGGTCCAATGCCCTCTTTTCTCTCCCTACCATTCTACCCTCCACCCCTCTGCAGCAGAATTCTCCTGAGACTTGGATTTGCTCTTGCTTTTTGCCCCTACACCATTAATGGGTAGCCACCTGTGGTTAGAGTAAGGTCCCAATTCTGGAGCATGGCCTTTGAAATTCACAGCACTCCCAGCTCTGCTCTGGTCTTCACTGCTTTGTGAATGTGCTGTGTGCTTTCATGCCTCAGAGCTGTTACTCATGCTGTTCTCCCTGCTCTTCTCTTCCCAAAACAGCATGGAACAGCGGAAAGGGTGGGCTTTCACATAAGACCTGAGTTCAAGGGCAACCCTTTCCAGTCCCTTCCCTCTTCGGGAGCTTTGTACTATGGCTCAATAAACTTAGTATTACTCAATAAACTTTGCTTTGTTTCCCCCCCCCCAAAAAAAAAGACCTGAGTTCAAATTTCATCTCTGTTATTCACTAATTTGGTGAATTGGAGCAAGTTTTTTTAACCTCTCTGAACCTCCTTGCTCATCAGTAAAATGTAGATTATAATACTCATTTTGCCAAGATGTTCTGATATAGTATATAATTTATAAGAAGTAATAGATGTATGAGAAATGAAATTATATGAGAAGTATCCACACATGATAAGTCCTCAAGGAAGGGTTGCTTTCTTACTCATTCTTTAAGGCTCAGCTCTGTGAAGCCATCCCAGCTTCCCTTATCCTCCTGGGTGGCATGACCTGCTCTCTCTTTGGAATGGCATTTTAAAAAATTGCGGCAAAAAAACACATAACATAAAATTTACCATCTTAACCATTTTTAAATGTATAGTTCAGTAGGGTTAAGTATATTCACGTTGTGAAACAGATCTCCAGAACCTCTTCATTTGCAAATCTGCAACTCTGTACCATTAAACAACTCTCCCTTTCTTCTTGCTGGTTTAGTATTTTCTCTATACCTTGATCATAATGCCTTTCCTACCATGGGCTGACTTGCAGTATATTATGTCTATATGTGTCTCTTCCACTAGATTTTGGGCTTCTTTGGGACCAGGACTTTGTTCTATACTTCTCTGTATTCCTCACCTAGAACAGTGCCTGGCATATAGTATGTGCTCCAGTGTTTGTGAAATTGAATTTACATTTACCATCGATTGCCTTATTTTTACTTAACTTTGTGGGTGTGTGTGTACGTGAGCCTGGATAGTATACTTCATAAGTCCTGCAAGAGCAGGAGTTGTGTCCAAAAGCATAGGAAGCAACAGTGGAAAGAACTCAGGCTCTGGCTTTAAGACAAATCTGGGTGCAAATCCTGTGATTTTAGGCAGACTGAACTTAACCTTTTTGAGCATTGCTTATCTTAACTCTCAAATGGGGATGTGAATACAGACCCCAGAGAGCCGTTGTTCGTGTTGAATGAGATAAGACCCTTGAAGCATCTGGGCTATAATGCATCCTAGGAATGTTAGCTCCTGTCCTCCAAGCTGTAGTTCTCCTTACACCACACGGTGCCTGGCATATAGTAGATACTGAATACCTGTTTAAGTTGGTGGTTGGCAGAGCAGTGGGGTGAAGGGTTGGCTTCTAAAGATCAGTGCAGCGGGGAAGGGAGGAGTAGGATCACTGAGCCCTCCTTCCCCTTCCTGCTGACCCCTTGCCAGGTGTATAACGAGTTCATTCTGCCCTCGGAGCGAGCCGGCTTCCTGAGCCGTATTCGGGAGATTATCCAGCGAGTGGAAACCCTGTTGAAGAGAGATACTGGCCCTGTGGAGGCTGCTGAGGACCTACTGGGCCCCCAGGTCAGACCCCTCTGGTCACCTCCACCTCTCTGCTCCAGACTTCATTGCTCTCTGCCTTCACCAGTCCCCTTGGCTGTAACTCCTTCATCTCTGGGACCCTAAAACAATGGCTCTTACCCCATTTGAGAATCTGAGGAAAGCTGTGGGCACTTGTTCTAGAAAAATGTGTTCAATGCATACTTTCAACTCATTATTTTGATAGAATATCAGACTTACAGAGAGAAGTTGCAAGAATTGTACTAAGAACTCCTAGATACCCTTTGCCCAGATTTGCCAGTTGTCAGTGTTTGGTCACATTAACTTTATCACTGTCTTCCTCCCTCCCCTCTCTCTATGTATGTGCACATATTATTTTTTCCTGAACCACTTGAGAGTAAATTGCAGACATCATACCCCTTTACCTGTAAATATTTTAGCACATACACTTTTGAGTGCCTTGAAAGTCCTTTATGGACTCCTAGAGGTTCATGGGTCCCAGCTGAAGCCCACTCTGAATGTCCCCTCTAAGACTCAGCTCTTCCCCGCTGTGACCGTGAGCCCCATTCTCTCCCTCAGGAGGAGCCAGCACCTTTGCCTGCCCTCTCGGGCCCCCTCCCAGACCCATCCCGTGGTATGTACTGAGTTCTGTCCCTACTCATCACAACCCTTGGGGTTGCTCCTGGGCAGGGCCTATGGAATGGGGGACTGGGAACTCAACACTCCTTCCTTGCCAGCAGAGTTCCAGAGCAGCACCTCCCCGGAGCAGAGGAGCTGGGCAGCCTTCTCCACCTCCTCATCTTCTCCTGGAACCCCCTTGTCTCCTGGAAACCTGTTTTCCCCCGGAACCCCTGTTTCCCCAAGTCCCATCTTCCCCATCACTTCTCCCCCATACTCCAGCCCCTCCCCATTCTCCCAAGTGTCTTCAAATATCTTGCCACACTCTCCCGGCTCTCCACTTGCATTCTCCCCCAGTGCCGCCCAGTTCCCTGGCCCAGCCTCTCATTCTCTGCAGAGCTCAGTCCTCCCTTCTCCGCCTGCCTTCTCTCCCAGTTGCTCCCAGGTGACTCTTACTCCTCCTTCCTTTCCCCCCTGCCCCTCCACCTCTACCCTCCCCTCCACCACAGCAGCCCCTCTCCTCTCTCTGGCTAGTGCCTTCTCACTGGCTGTGATGACTGTGGCCCAGTCCCTGCTGTCCCCCTCACCTGGGCTCCTGTCCCAGTCTCCTGCAGCCCCTCCCGGTCCCCTACCTAGCCTGTCCCCGCCCCCTCCCCCTGCTCCTTGTGGCCAGGATAGGCCTTCACCCTCAACAGCTGAGATGGAGAGTGAGGTGAGTAGGAAACCAAGAGGGATGGTTGGGGCACTCCATTCTGAATCATTTCCCTCCTCACGGACCCACACTTTGTAGGCCCTGCCAAGTCCTGCTCGGCCACTCCTGGGGGAAGCCAGACTAGAGCCCATCTCTGAAGGTGAGGCCTCTGATCACTGACCCATTATTCTCACTTCATATCCTGCCTGATTTCTCTCCCTCCTTCCATGACTCCTTCCTTGTCACCCGACAGAGGGGAAGCCGCAGCTTGTGGGGCGTTTCCAAGTGACTTCATCCAAGGAACCAGCTGAGCCTCTTCCCCTGCAACCAACATTCCCAACTCTCTCCAGTTCCCTGAAGCCTCCAACCCCTCAGCTGACCTCGGAGAGCTCAGACACAGAGGATAGTGCTGGAAGCGGGCCTGAGGCCAGGGAGGCTCTGGCTGAGAGCGACCGTGCAGCTGAAGGCCTAGGGGCTGGAGTTGAGGAGGAAGGGGACGATGGGCAGGAACCCCGAGTGGGGGGCAGCCCCCCACCCCAGAGCCATCCCAGCCCAGTGTGGATGAACTACTCATACAGCAGCCTGTGTCTGAGCAGTGAGGAATCCGAGAGCAGTGGGGAGGATGAGGAATTCTGGGCTCAGCTGCAGAGTCTTCGGCAGAAGTGAGTCTGGGGAGGAAGGACAAGAGGTGGACTCGGGAGAGCAAAGTGTGTGGCTAGCGCTCATGCGCCCGGTGTATCCTCAGGCACTTGTCAGAGGTGGAGGCACTACAGACACTACAGAAAAAGGAAATCGAGGACCTGTACAGCCGGCTTGGGAAGCAGCCCCCAGCGGGTATCGTGGCCCCAGCTGCTATGCTGTCCAGCCGCCAGCGCCGCCTCTCCAAGGGCAGCTTCCCCACCTCCCGCCGCAACAGCCTGCAGCGCTCTGAGCCCCCAGGCCCTGGTGAGACTGCAGTGGCCCAGCTCCCATCTTTCCCGGGTCCCCTTCCCTACTGATCTGGCTTTCTTCCAGGCCCTGGGGGTCTGCCCCTTGGTTTGGGGGGACTAGCCCCCTCCCCACCGTGGCCCGTTCCCTCACTCAGTGCTCTCCCTCCCCATCCTGCACCCAGGCATCATGCGAAGGAACTCCCTGAGTGGCAGCAGCACCGGCTCCCAGGAGCAGCGGGCAAGCAAGGGGGTGACATTCGCCGGGGATGTTGGCAGGATGGTGAGGGCGGGCCCAAGGGAGGGCAAGCCCAGGGAATGGTAACTGACTGTAGCTTCACCCTCCTCCCATCCTGGAGGTTTCTTCAGTGCTTTTTCTTTCCCCTCCAGTGAATTCAGAACAGAAGCCATTTGTCTCCCCCACACCAGGGCCCACCATGGAGCTTGTGCTCTCAGAATCTGCTGACCAACACAACTCTGCAAGAAGACCCCAGTACTGAGGGAGTAGAAGGCCAAAGGGGCATGGAGAGTGCTGCTCCATTATAGGGAAGAGCCAAACATGTGGGAACTATTTCCTGTGTGTGGGTATCAGTTCTGCAGCCTACCATCCTCATGCCTCCACCTCCCCAGCCAAGGGTCAACCACTAAGCAATCCCACTCAAGCCCTGATGCTTCTAGAGGGCACACTCCCAGCTGAGCAAGTGTAGGGGGTGTACTCACACTAGAATTAGCAACAGTCAATAAAAATGCTGGAAACTAGGATTCTGTGACACTGTATCTGTCGTGCCTTAAGAACTGGGGGGTAAAGCCTTGTGGGGTACGGGAGGGGAAAATTCAGAAGGGACTCTCCTCACAATGGGAAGCATGGCTAGCAGCTGCCCAGCCTTCTGACTGCCTGCCAGTTCATGAGGAAACTGCAAGGTCAACGATCCACTTGACCAAGCTAAGATCTCATCCAGACCCCACCTTAGGCCTAGAGAGGCAGGCCCAAGTGGAAATTAAAAGAAGGAAGGCTGTCCCTCATCTTTCATCTACCCCTCTCTCTCAGAATGGGAAAAGGCAGGAAAGTTGGAGGTATTGGTTTTAAGGGTAGAGGACAGAAGAGTGACCTTCCCTCCCTGAAGACGTGGTTCAGTCTCACAGCCCAGTGACCCACCCTGATCTCTCCCTTAAATCAGGTGGAAAGATCTCACGGGAAAAGTAATTCTAGTTAAACATTTACAGCTCCCTGGGGCAATACCACTGCTGCAGCTACTGCCCATGATGCTTTCCAGCATAGTCATGCCATCCCTCAGCCTGAACACACTCATCTGGCTCCAAGAGAGGTGACTCAGTTTATTATTCTCAACCTAACTCCATCTTTCCCACTTTAGGCTCCAACACTACACAGAGCTGCCACATCCACAACAGCTAAGCCCCTGGGAGGTAAAGAGGGTAAACCACAAAGTCAGAAATCCTGAGAAAAGCCAAGGTCATATAACTCTCAAAAGAAACAAAATACAAGAAGGGCTCAGTGACTGGACACAGTTTGTGTAAAGTGGGCAATATTCCCTTGACCTGGACAAATGCAAAAAATTCTTGGGCTCAATCATCGTCCAAGGTCGAGGCCAACGATGCTGTGTGCAGGCTTCGATTCCGACAGGGTCATGGGGCATCATCCACCATGTGAAGGGGCTCCAGCAGGTTGGAGACGTGCAGTGCCCATCCGGTTCAGGGGCCTGATGCCCTCGCCAGGGCTCGGGCTCGGGCAGCTTTGGCTTCATCCTCCAGCTCATCTAGGAAACGCTCCTGGGACACGGAATAGAAGGTGTAGCCATCTGGGGAAGTGGGTTCAGGAAATCTCTCGGAGTGTGCATATTGCCTTTCCCAGACTTTCTCCACCACCCTTGTTACTCTCTCACCCTCCCAAATTAGTGGCTCGATCTTCTGCCCTCTGCTTTTCTGAGCCACGACCCCGATGCCGTTATTATTAAGTCATATCAAAAGAGCATTTTAAAATGACTAAGATACATTAAACGCTTGGCTCGGCATCAGAAATGGCCACGACTTTCACAGCTCGGGCTCTTTTTAGCACCCCCACACTGCCCTACTACGCGCCTCTGCTCCCCTTCTCCTGCCCCCCTATGCCATCTCCTGAGCCTACAGCCTGGACGGATACAAATAGCTAACACCAGGGCCCCGATGCCCAGGCCGGTCACGATGTTCCGGGTCCGCCGCTGTGGCAGACTCTTCTGCCACTGGGCGAGCTGCACCTGCCGCATGAATTGCAGCTGCTCGGGAGTCAGCTTCTCCCGAGTTGGGTCGATGCGCTGAGCCACAGGGGCCTTTCCACTCTTAGCATGGAGAGGGTCACCAGCACCCGGGGTTGCCATGTTGCCGCTCCGCCCTTCTTAGTCGCAGGGCGCGAGGCTTGCTGGGAACAGCAGTCCTGGGCCGGAGCAGGGGACGCTGGGAGTTGTAGTCCGCGTTTTCTTTCTCGAAGCGAGGGCGGCTCTTGGCCTTAGGGGAAGAGCCGGGGGGGGGGGAGGGGGAGGGGGCAAGCGGCCGAGCTTTCTGATTGGCTGAGGGGGTTCGCGGCCGTTGGGGCGGGAAAAGGCTGTGGAGGGCTCGAGGCCGCGGTGGGAATTGGGTTTTCCTCACACTTGAGGTGAAGACAAGCACACAGAAGGCAAAAGGTTCTGGAGTGAAGCTAAGGGGGTCGGTTTATGGATCCAGTGAGCCGTCCAGGTGTCCCCAAAGGCTTCTGAAAATGGACAGACCTGTGAGGTCAAGATTGGCCTCCCTCAGTGACTTTCAGTTCGGGGCCGTGGCCACAGAGACGATAGAAGACGCTCTGCTCCACCTGGCGCAGCAGAATGAGCAAGCCGTGCAGGAGGCTGCCGGCCGGATGGGCAGCTTCAGGGAGACCCGGATCGTGGGTGTGGACGCAGGGCTGGGGAACCGGTTTCATGGGAGACTTTGAGGCACCAACCTGGAGATTCAGTTGACCTTATTCATTCAAATAAGTGTTGTTAGTAACTACTAGATGCCAGTTACAGGGAATGGAGTGATGAACGAGATCCGCCGACACCCCACCCTTGGTTTCAACCCGTACAGAGTGCTTCTCCACACCCCTTGGGAGAGCGGGACAGAACGGAGATTCAGCCCCTGCTTTGGAGGCTATTAGAACAAGTCTGGAAATGACTAGGTTCAAGGACGGTTAGATGAGTGACATACCAGATAAAAGAAGCTTTTATGGGGTTTGAAAGGAGTGATAGGGGGAGGCGAGGGCAGGAAGAATTAAGGTAGACCTCGAGGAAGGATGACATTTTGGTTGGTGAAGGTGGAGGAGAGGGACAGCGTTCCTACCAAAAGGGTATGATTCCATGGAAATAGAGAAGCTTGGGGTGAGTGTGGGTACAGTGTTTAAGTCCAGGTTGTCCGGAGCATGTGGAAGAATAGTTGAAATTAGGACCAGAAAAGTAGTTTGGAGACATTCCGTGTGGAATGCCAAGGGGAGGAGTTTATATGTAGCTTAGTAGGGAAACAAGAAGGCATTGAAGGTTTTCAAATATGGGAGTGATGTGACTTTAGCCTTTGCCCTAGAAAATATGTTGGCTGTGATGTAAAGAATGGTTTGTTGGAGTAGAGACAGGTAGCAGGGAGGTAGACCAGTGGAGTCTGTGTCAGTAATTTAGGCAATAGGGCAGAGGGAATGACAAGGGAGGATGGATTAAAAACATTTCAGAGGTAAAATCTGGGGCTCTGCAATGGATGAATTTAAGAGGTGAAGAAGGCAAAGATGACCATGCCAAAGGGTTGAGCCTAGGAAAATGGGAGTATAGTGGTGCCATTGAGAGAAACACATTCATTTAAAAAAGAGAACAGGAGGAAATGTGACCGTTGTTTGGGAAAGGAACAGCTTTGGTTTTTGGATCTACTGAGTTTCAAGTGCTTGTAGAACATCTAAAGGAGGGTCTCTAGTGAGCTGTTTAAAAAATAAGTCAGAAGAGAGGTCAGAACTAGAGACAAAGGTTTAGGAGGTATCTTCATAAAACTGACAGAGAATGAGTCTGAGAGGGAGAAAAGAGAAGCAAGTCAAGGACAGTTCCCTGGGAGACATTTTGTGTTCAGGCAATTGGAGTAGGAAGAAGAGTCATGAAGGGAACTAAAAATATGGTTGGGGAGGGAGGAATAGAACCAAGACACCTTTGGAAGCCAAGAGAGTTTCCAGAAGGATGATGGTCGGCAGTTTCACATGCCTCAGGGATATGAACGACGGAATAAAGGTTGCAAAAGGGTGATGCTATTTAATAATTTGGACATATTTGCTGGCCTTTGAGATCATTGTTTTAGCAAGTTGGGAAAAGTAGAAGGCAAACTACAGAACATTCAGGAATTCATGAGGAAGTGGAAGCAGCAGGTTTAAGCCAGGCTTTCAAGAAAGTTAACAGTGATGGAAACTAAGGAGATAAAAGAGCCCTAGCTTAAGAGGATAGAAGGGGAGGGTCTTTCAGTTAACAGATGGGTGTTTGTAGTGCAGGAGGGAGAGCCGGTAGGGAGGGGAGGCATAATCATCATCCATTGCACCTAACCCTAGCTCAGTTTTCTTGGCAAATTAAACTAGAAAATAGAAACAATCGCCCAGATAATTCAGACCCAAACCAAACCAAAACCAAACCATATACTCACACACAAACAAAACAGAAATAAGGTCTAAACTCCAGCAAATGAAAGGACTAATAACACATAATTATGTGTTCTAGGATACTTTGCTTAATTGCTTAAACTAATTATCTTCTGCATTGGGCACTGCTAGCAGGGCTTTAGTTTCTGTAACAGTAAGGTTTTGTACATACGTATAACGTGTGTCAAATAGACTGTTCAGCTTTGTGCTAGCATGACTTCTACGTGCCTAAGAAAGTCAAATTTTCTCTGAAGACACATGGTCATTTGACTATGCGTAATTCTTTACTGATCGGTGCTAAAAGTCCCACGTTCTACAGGAGCTTCCTTTGTTGAGAAGTAACATTTACCCTTGTTTCCACCCTCTAATGATATTGCAAACTAAATAAAATTCTATCTGGGGCTGTTCTTTCAAAGAGAAACAGAGGCGGCCTAAGATCTTGCCAAGGTATCTTGCCCTTCCCACTTCCCCAGTGACTGTGCCCCCCCACCCCAAAGTGGGCTATGTTCCCTGATTTAGGGGCTATTTCTTCAAAACAAGCCACTCCACAGTAACAAACGTGCTCCTGGGGAGAGGCTCAGCCACCACGGATTTACCCAACAAACCGGTGGTGGGGAGATGGTGTCCGCTGTAAGGTGAATCGTGTTTGTAAAGCGACGGGAGGTCTCCAGAGGGTGGTTACTAAACAAACAGTGTTATAAAGAATATTGAAGCTCCAGGAGGGACTTTTCCGTTCCTGTCAACATTCCACTGAAAACAGAATATACGGGTTACGGTTTTTATCCATCCAAGATTCTCCCTTGAAGCTGGAGGTTCCCAGCATGGTGTAGAGGCCAGCTCGACCAGCTGGTATGTTTGTGTGTAGCTGGCCAAGCCTTTTATCAGCTGAGACCCACAGGAAGGCTCAAGGGTCACTGAGGGGGCTTGGTAAGCCCTTGTCTTTGGCGCTCAGTCAGCCTCCTTTTCGTGCCTCTGATCTGCCTGTTGGCAGGAAAGGGAACTCAGCTCAGCTTGTGTTGTTTCAGTCTCCTTTCTCACCCCCTGACCCTCTTCCCTTGGCCCCATCATGGCTTTTACACGATGCCAGGAGTTCAGAGTGGTTTTGGTTGCACCTTGTGAGTTACTCTCTTCTTTCTTGTTTTGCCAGAGTTTGTTTTTCTCCTGTCTGAACAATGGTGTCTGGAGAAATCCGTGAGCTACCAGGCTGTAGAAATCCTAGAAAGGTAAAACACTGAGCATAGGCCTTTGTGAGTGGTACCTCTCAGAAGGACTAATGTACTCTTAAAAATCTTAAAAAAGAAAAAAAAGTACAGTCGCCCTTTAGTGCGAGACCTGGTTTGGCACCCTCTATTACTTGCAAATGTCCATTTCTCAGCCAGGGACTGAGATTGGAGAGGAGGAGATACCCCATAGTTTGCAGCACAAACTGCCTTTAGTTTGATGAGTGTGGATTGTTTACTCTCCCCTTCCCTTCCTTATAGGTTTATGGTTAAGCAGGCAGAGAATATGAACAGGCAAGCCACGATCCAGCTGAGAGAGAAGAAGGAGGCTCAGAATTGGAAAGCTCTGAAAGAGCAGCTTTTCAACAAGTTTATCCTGCGTCTTGTGTCATGTGTTCAACTGGCAAGCAAACTTTCCTTCCACTACAAAGTAAGGAGCTGGGGTCCCTCCTGGGCACCACCTGAGTGTTAGCAGAAACCAGCTCGTCCACAGGCAACTGTGAGAAACCTCCTCCTAAGTTAGGTGTTACTACTCCTGTGGAAATTCCAGAGTGCAATTATGCTTCCTAAATAAGCACACCTCCTACACGCACACACACACACACACACACACACATACACAGTCACACAGAGGCAGTTTTTAAATAGCCTGAAGTTATGTTCCCAAAGTGTAATTGCTGGACAGATGCCATCATTTATACAGGTCACCTTTCCTCCCCTTGGACTCAAGGACAGTTTACGTAAGGTGCCTGAATTGCCAACAGGCGTATCAGTATTAAAGACAAACTGTTACATTTATAGAGGATAAAATGTTTCCATGCCCCTACCCACTGCCTGTATGGTAAAATACCATTCCCGCAACAAAGATTCACTGTCTTCTATGGCCAGAGGCTGCACTAGGTGCCATGGGTACAACAAGTAAAAATATTGCCTGCGCACTCAAGGAATCTATTATCCAATGGGAGAAGACACACAGGCAAATAATGTGGGAGGGTGCTCCGATTAGTGTAGTGTACCTCTGTGGCCTTGGAAAGTCAAGGAAGTGTATTTAGAGAAAATGACTTCTTGAAGGGGGTAGGTAGGCGTGGGTAGGAGATGGGTGGATGCTAAGAAAGAGGGAGAGGAGTTCAGGAAAGCAGGGAGAGAGGAGAGGGAGGGTCCAGACACAGGAAGCAGCACGTGTACGGGCTTGGAGAACTGGACGGGCTCGGGAACTGCAAGTAATCCTATATGACAAGCGTGGGGCGTGAGGGGCAATTGCCAAGAGAGAAGACACGATGAAGGCATGGGCTGGATTGTGAAAAGCTTTGTATGCCATGCCAAGATGTGTGACCTTTAGTCTGACACCCTTCTCTCTCTCCCTCTCACTGTTTTGTTTTTCTTTGCTCAGATTATCAGCAACGTTACAGTCCTGAATTTCCTCCAGTCTCTAGGGTATGTGCACACTAAAGAAGAACTGCTGGAGTCAGAGCTTGATGTTTTGAAGTCCCTGAACTTCCAAATCAATCTGCCCACTCCCCTGGCATATGTGGAGATGCTTCTGGAGGTTTTAGGTACTGTATTAAGTGTGTCAGGGGATGTGGGTTGGAATCTTCCATAGAAGGCAATAAGAATGTGCTCAGGGGCTTGGAAGCAGTGGGCAGAACCCGCTGATGAGAAACAGCAGGAAGCCTGGGATGACGGAGTCTGGTACCTGTCAGGGAAGGAAATTCAGGTCTCAGCACCTGGCTTCTATTTGGACTCACTAGGCACTCTCTTATTGCAGGATCAAAGAGGTGATTTTCTAGAGAGGCATGAGATAAGAGGGGAACAAACAAATATACTCTAATTGTATATACACGGCAGATGGAGATTTCTCTATCTCTCCCTTTATCCTTTGAAATTGACCTCCAACTAAAGAGGTTTCCTACAGTAGAACACATTAGCTCAAGAGCTTTGTCACATGTCAGTGGTGATTATGCTCAGAGAGGACCCACTTACCACTCTTTGCCATGCCCATACCCCATCTAGGATACAATGGCTGCTTGGTCCCGGCCACACAGCTGCACGCAACCTGCCTGACCCTGCTCGACCTTGTCTATCTCCTGCACGAACCCATATACGAGAGCCTGCTGAGGGCTTCGATTGAAAACTCCGTACCCAGTCAGCTGCAAGGGTAAGGCAACTCCTTTAGGGTAGGCTTCTTCCAGAAACAGCGAGTTAGGAGCACACCTCGAGAACATACCACGGGAATGGAATTTACCCAATAGGCATCCAGTCCACAGATAACCTGCGCAGGTTACCCAGTTTTAATGAACTCCCAGTATGTTGCTTAGATGCAGATGACTGAGCCCAATCAGCAAAAACCCAAAAGGATTTTGCTTTTAAATTTAAATGACTGCAGGTAATTAACATACTTTCTTTTTCATAGTTCCTCCTTTACTTCTGCTTCGATTTGAGATTACTAGACTGCCTTTTAGCCGCTTAGGAAAAAAAGCCAGTCACAGGGTGGCGACTGGGACAAAAGTGTTTGATTACTGTAAAGTCAGACTGCTAAAAAGGCTCACAGTTGCAGTTACATTTGTTAGGGAGACAGATGGGACAACAAAGGCGGATAAACCAGTCAGGATCCCAGGTGGGTTAGGGGAGGGGGCCAATTAGCCATTTCCTTCCATATCTAAAAAAGTCCAAGATGATCAACAAAAACAACTCATAGTTGAAGTCCCATGGCCCTAGGATTTGGAAGATGAAGTTCCACTCAAGCTCCAAAATTAATATGGTTTTAATCTCTCAGGGAAAAGTTTGTTTCAGTGAAGGAAGACTTCATGCTGTTGGCAGTAGGAATCATTGCAGCGAGTGCTTTCATCCAAAACCACGAGTGTTGGAGCCAGGTGCGCACCACTGAGCAGGACTGGCATGATCAGAATTCACTTAATAGAAAGCATTCTCCCATCGGTTAAAGGAAAAGAGAAGACAACTTGTAAAAAATAAATCGAGACCCAGCATGAGGATGAATAAGCAGGATTTGGGGGAGGAAACACTAGGGTAGGTCTGAAAAGCGCTCTCCAGTTTTCCCCTTGTGGAGCTGGAAATGGAGGATCACGTTCAGCTTGTTCCTTTCCCTTTCTGATGATAACCCATTGTTATGTTCAGGTCCAGTAAGTATATCCTCCCCAATAGAAGACAATGTCTAGGCCCAAATGCCCTCGTCATATTTCACAGATCTTATCTCTAGAAATGAACTGTCTAGCAGAAACTTTCCAGGCTAACACTATCAGGGTAAAGGGATCCTAATGTCATCTGGCCATTGGCAAACACTGGATCTGGATTTAATCTTCTCTGTAAACGCAGAGAAACAAAAAAATTTACATCTGGCGTGAGAGAACAGCCCAAGCATCGTGCCTCTCTGTACGCTAAAACATGCTGAGATTGTGTAGTAATACTAAATCTGTCTGTCTCTGAAGGTTGTGGGGCATTTGCAGAGCATCACTGGCATTGCCTTGGAAAGCATTGCTGAGTTCTCTTATGCAATCCTGACTCACAGCGTGGGAGCCAACACTCCGGGGCGACAGCAGCCTGTTCCCCCCCACCTGGAGGCCAGAGCCCTGAGGGCCACCGCCTCCTCCAACACATGAGGCGCACTCAAGGCACCGAGTAGAAGCAGTCTTCCATCACGGCGCTCAGCCCTCCTTTTGTTTACTCTCAGACTTGGGACAAAAGTTCCGAGTATCTTTTGAACTAAGTTTTGTATTCCAACTCCATGCTCCTTTTTCTGCGTCAGAGAAAGAGTTAAAGTTGACAAGCATGTCCTTTTTGCCGAATCAGACTGAAAATGTCAAGGAGCTGGGAGGAGACAGAACATTAGTGAAGTTGGTTCGTTTTTGTTTAACAAGATATTTATAGCTTTTCCTTAACTGTTCATTTCATTGAGAGAGAACACCAGACATGGAAATTAGTATTAACCAGGGGCCTGAAAACTGGGACTGTTTGGGTGACCTTGACTGAGCATCAAGGAGGCAGCCTTTATTTCCCCTTAAAGTTAGCTTAACATCTCTGTTCTGTCTTTGAGATGTACACAAACGGGGCTTCCTCTACAGCTGACTATTTCCACGAGTCTTTTTTAAAACTAACACTAATCCATCTCTAAACATGTTTCGACAGGATTTCCACATACTTGCACTTTAACTCAATACTCCCAGCATATAAAGTACTCTATCTTAGTCAACAAAAAACCCAACAGCGCACCTCTGGGCAGTTATCAGACTGCAGTAAATCTTTTATTACAAATAATTAAATCTTTCCATAATGTCTCAGACAATATCAAACACCATTTCATATTTTTAACAGAGAGCAGAATAGGCAGTCAGCACGAGAACTGAGAAAGGACAAGTGTTAAATTTCAAGCTTCCAATCACACCACCTGGTGACCAAAGCTTATGTGTCACTTTCTCACGTTATCCAAGTGTACGTCTCACACATCTCGTTGTCTCAGTGGAGACAGAAGTTTCTAGTTCATGGGGCGCCTGGGTGGCTCAGTTGTTAAGCATCTGCGTCCGGCTCAGGTCATGATCCCGGGGTCCTGGGATTGAGTCCCGCATGGGGCTCCCTGTTCCGCGGGAAGCCTGCTTCTCCCTCTCCCACTCCCACTCCCCCTGCTTGTGTTCCCTCTCTTGCTGTGTCTCTCTCTGTCAAATGACTAAATAAAATCTTAAAAAAAAAAAAAGTTTCTAGTTCATATTGTAAGTGCAGGAAGTTGAGATAGATAAAACCCAATGAAAACACATCAATCTCAATTCAACTCAGTTAACAACAACAACAACAACAACAAAAGCAAATTTAAATTAGTTGTTTTGAGGGGAGAGAGGGCAAGGAAGGTATGGGGTTAAGAGTCAAAACTATGACAAAGGCTGGTAGCTCTGGAAACTATCTGTCACATGATACCCTAAAATAAAGTGGCTTTTGTGAATTTTTTTTCTTTTTTGGTATTGTAAACATGTGCTGTTTAATAGTACCCGAATTTAATTTAAAACATTTTTTCTCTTTGCAAACAAAACAAAATTTAAAGCCTTTAAGGCAAACATTTCCCTAAGGAAAAAAAAAGTCATTTGTTATAAAACTGTGAGGACACCCAAGCAAGCCCCCACTTAAGATTCGTCAGCATGAACTTGAGAGCTTTTGTCCACTGTTCCTCAGAGTTAAACTGCGTTTTGATCGAATAGGAGCCGCCACTTCCTCCTGTGTCTTCAATCTTGCCCTTCTCCACATCCATCCTGCAGGTGAACACAGCAGAGCTCGTTAGCAACTGAGACCCGAGTTAAGTCCGTTCCGGCAAACGGGCAGGGACGTGATCATGGGACCATTCGCGTCATTTTACCTATTAAAGAACTCTTGGCCAGGAATGGTAGTGTATTTTGGATTTGCTTGAAAGCCAAACATCAAGAAGGCTGTCACAAGAGCCTCATTGTCATTGCCGAGTACAGGGACAGGACACACACCCAAACAAATGAGAAGCCTGGGGCAGAGGGCACGTGGGGGTTACAGTACTCCTGACTGTTTTCCTAGGCATCCCTGAACTCATGGGGAGAGAAGGGAGGCAGAAGAATAGAAATGCTTTGTTTTGGGGTGGCAGAAGCAGCTCGGCCTCACCCTCTTGAACTAAGGTCTCCTTCTATCACTGGGCTCCTACAAAATTTGACCAAAGGAGGCATTCCTGTCTATTTCCAAGGGCTTAAGGGAAAAAGCTTCCTGAAATCAGAGAGCCGATTTGAGCTCTGTGCTAAGAAAATCCCCCCCAAAGCACCGAAGAGAATATTCTTTCTCCTCAGGGACCAGGCGGTCACATTCGGTCCTGCTCAGAGCGTTGCATCCGTCTCTGCCCACCAGTGTCATGTGATTTTGCAGCATTTTCTGCTTTCCCACCATTTACACTATGTTTTGCTTCCATTCTTACTGTCCCTTCAATTCTGCTCAATTTGGTCCTACTCCAGGTTCATTCAGCATTAGGGGGTACTGACCTGTAAGGAAGACAAAAACGGGTCTCGCCTTTCTCTACCTCTTCTTTGAACTGCTGCACACAGTCCAGGAAAGCCACCATGGCATGGTCAAACTTGTTGTCCCAGAAAAACCGCAACCCCCCAGAGCAATATAACGGCAGCTCCTGCCCAAGAAGAGAGAGAACCAGCTAAGGGGATGGCACCGAGACAGGCTACCAGAGACTGTTCCCAAGCCCAGCAACCTCTCGAGTCATGTTCTGTCTGTACTGCGCTGGAAACAGCCAACTCGGGCCCATGTGAGGCTCCTAGTCTGCTTCAGCATCACTGGAAGTGGATTAAACAATCTCGCAGTGATTCCTTTCCCACCCTACATACACCTCCTCCTCTGGTCTGCCCTTAGCCCTTTTCAACGGATTGTAAAAACCTACTTTGTGTCTCCAGGCCCCGAAGAGCTAATCCTGACCTAGACAAGACATTCAACAAGACATGGGATCACGAGACACCTTGAAGAAAGAAACTAAGAAATGCTATTATCAAAAGTAAACCATTCCGTCAGGAGGTACAAGGATTCTGCATTGCACTGAAAATGGGGCTTCCCGGAATACCTTAGATTTGTCTGTCAGAGACTCCAGATACGAATGGTTTCCATAGGGAACAAGTCGATACCTAAAATGGAGATGCACGTGGAGATGGATACAGGACTCCTGCTAAAGTGATTACTGGAATGTTATAACCCAGTGATTTTCAGGCTTCATCCTACCCAAGGGCTACTTTTATTATTCCCACCCCTCTCTCTCATCTCCCCATAGACTCCGTGTTTAAAAGATGTTGTTTACCGAACGAACTACATTTATTATATAATCGTCTGGGGGCCTTTCATTGGTACGTGTAGGTTTTGTTTAGGCTGAAAAAAACAAAAGCTGAAAACAGCTTGAGGAACCACCAAGGTTCTAGAGATGCTGGGCTGGGGACCACAGCTCGGGTCGTGCAGTCCAAAGGCTGCTCGATGAGTGGAAAGAGTCCTGTCGTCAGGGGGAGAATCAGAAGCGGGGTCTCCACAGACAGAAAACTCTCAGTGTGTTGGGAGCAAGGGCTCCTGCCACTGCAGAGTACCAAGCTGGAGATACAGATTATATCAAGGACACGCCACACCCCAAGAAAGGGGGGCATTTCTTACCTCTGAAATTTCAGACCCATCTTATTGGCCAGGGCATGGAGCAGCAACACCGTTTGACCCCAGGCAGCATTGATCTCATTCCATTCCACGGGAACACTGGGCAGGCGACCCAGTCGGAAGTTATTGATTGTGCCGAACTGTCCACTGTGCCTGGAGGAAGGCAGGAGGGTGGGGGGAAATACAGGGAGACCTTAACACTCAGCAATTTGAGACTTCCTGCTCGCACCTAAACCCTCACATAAATCTCTCTCCTCATCTCCACATTCACATACCTAAGCTCTACTTGGCACTTTATTTACTTATTTAAGTAAGCTCTATGCCCAACGTGGGGCTTGGACTCACGACCCCAGGATCAAGAGTCGCATGCTCTACCGACTGAGCCAGCCAGGTGCCCCTCTACTTGGCACTTTAAATACGTGTCCAAACGCGAGTTGTCATCTCTCTCCTTGTGCTCAGATGCCAAAGCAGAAACGGGGACATCATTCTTGAATGCTCTCTCTCTGCTCCCTCCCCTCAAAAACCACCAAGCTCTCTTGATTGGACTTCCTAAATCTCTTCAATCTATCTACTTTTTTCCAAGCTCAATGCCGCTGCTCTGTCTTTTCCTGCTTAGAGTCCTACTGACAAGTCTCCTTACCACTGGCACTGCCCTCCTGCCCCCAACACTTCCCACTCCGCAGGTGAAGGGATGATTCACAAACGCAAATGTTAATTATGTCAGCTCTCTGCCTAAAATGCTTTAGTGGTTTCCACTGCCCTTTGGATGAAGCCCAAATCCCTTCATGAGGCCTACGAGCTCCCCGGGGAACTGGTCACTCTCCAGTTTCATATCCTGTCACTCTCCCCTTTACACTCAATCTCCAGTCACAATAAGCTCCTTTCAGGTCTCCGGACTCACCACTCCCACGTTCCTCTGTTTCTTTGCACATGACGTTCCTCTACCAGGAACAACCCCCCCTGCAGACTTCCACTTCATGTCTCAGCTTCAACATCAACCTCCCCTGGGGCAAACTTTCCATGTGGCCTTCCCAAACTGAGCCAAGTGCCTTTATGTGGCCCCAGAGCCCCCCTGAGGTTCACGGTTATCACGTCGCATTACAACTGCCTATCACATACCCATCCCTTCCACGAGATTCTAAGCAACTAGAAGGTAGAACACATGTTGTGTGCTGTTGCCCTTCTGGTGCTTAACACGGTGCCTGCCATGTACGAGATGCTCAGCAATACTAGTTAAATGGACAAAACGTCGAATAAATACATCAGTGATCCTAGGGGCAGCACCCAGGCAGATGACAAGGTTTTCGTGGGACTGGAGGGCTCAGATCTTTTCCTTTCCTTGGGGGAGTGGATGTCACCAAGCTCTAGAATTCCAACCCCCAGAGGTGCCTATCCCATCACAGGGAACAAAAGCAGCCCGGACGGGGCGACCGTGTACAGTCTGATTTCGGGGGAGGCGGCCGCCTCGGCCTAGTGGTCAGCAGCTAAGGTGCAGGCGTGCAGTGCTCCCCAGGCCCTCCTCACCCTCCGGCCCGCATTACCAGATGTGGAAGGTCGCATTGAAGACATTAGTTTTCTTCAGCTTGTCCAGCTGCATCTGGGCATAACGCATCTGGTTTTCCACACTCTTCAGCTCATCGTCCAGCTCCAGCTGTTGTCGCTTAAATTCACTGTACTCCCTCTGATACCTGTGAGCAGCAAGGTGGCCATTGAAGGCGGTTGGTTTGGGGCTGAAATTTCTCTCTCACCACTCCTCATAACAATTTAGTCTGGTGGTTTTGGTGAGACCTAGTTACAGCATCCTTTCCATTTGGCACAGATCCCATTCAAAGGAACATACAGGCCCTAGCTGTTCTGTCTGCAGGGGACAGAAAGGTCTCAAATTCTAGCTGCCCATATGCAAAGGGCAGAGGAAAATAGGACTCTCCTAAACCAAGGCCATGCGCCTCTCGTATTTCTGGTCTTTTACGAAAGTGAGGTGAGGGGGTTAAGAGTGGCTTCTTCTGTGAAATGACGGTAATTGAACTTCCAGAACTTCACTTCTGTGCACGTAACTGTCCTTTATAGTTAGCATACACCATTTCCAAGGGAACTCATTCACGACTTCGAAAAAAGTAACTTTTTTCTCTGTCCATCACTTCCCCAACTTTAGTTAGTGTTGACACTGGGTCTCCTCCTCTGGATAGAGGGCTCTCTCAGGTCAAGATCACCAGTGAGGGGCGCCTGGGTGGCTCAGTCGTTAAGCGTCTGCCTTCGGCTCAGGTCATGATCCCGGGGTCCTGGGATCGAGCCCCACATCGGGCTCCCTGCTCAGCGGGAAGCCTGCTTCTCCCTCTCCCACTCCCCCTGCTTGTGTTCCCTCTCTCGCTATGTCTCTGTGTCAAATAAATAAATAAAATCTTAAAAAAAAAAAAAAAAAAAGATCACCAGTGGAATTTTTGGGCCGGGAAGGAACGAATGTAGGCCAACATGCTCATCTTTCCAGAGGATGCCAGGTTGGGTGGCTGACTTACAGTTCCCTACACGGCAGAAAGGCAACTAGAACCCTCGTTTCTCTGCTCTCTATTTAACCGACATGCTTTTTTCACTTAATTAGGCGGACCCCTCATACAGAACCCTCCCAACAGCCCTCAAGAAATAGGGCCTGGAAACAGTATGTGGGATCTGGAGCAGACAAGCTGCCAAATGGCAGGTGACTGCAGCTTACAAACTACTCAGACACAGTCCGTGAGAAGCCACTTCTCCTCCTGGAGTGTCGAGGCCAGGAAGACAGAGGAACAGGGTGACCACTCACTGAGCTTCCTCCTGATCCAGTCTCTCAGCCTCAGCCTGGACCTTCTCGAGATTTTCTGCCACTATCTTGCGGTTCTTTTCCACATCTTCCAGCTCCTGGATCAGCCTCTCCTCCTCTAATGCCAGCTCCTTTAGCTCCCTCTGTAGCTGTTCACTGTCGTCCTCATTCATCTGCTCTAAGAGCTCTAAACAGCGTCTGCCAAGGACACAGGCAGAATATACTCACCGCAGGGAACCTGTTACGCTGTTTACCTGAGTGGAGCACAGCTCCCGGGGAAGAGCCAAGCAGTCTGAGAGCAGGCACAGCTCTCGGGTTCCGGGCACTAGTTCTAGAGGCACTCACTTGTAGTTCTGACACTCATTTTCAGTGACGTTGAGCTGAGTGTCCAGTTGGTCTAAAAGAGTGTCTGTGCATTCCTCACACAGCGGGTGATCCACATCGGTCTGGCCTGACATGATGTCAAAAAGGTCCCCAGTGACCTGGAAGTGTGGGGTGGGGGAGAGTCAGGGTAGGGCCTGCCCCAGGCGACCTGTCGGGCCACCCGCTCTAGCAGCCAGGCCCACCGCTGGACGCTGCAACACTGCCCACTTGCCTTCAGTCTTCGGCTGAGATTCTCCATGGTGCCGCCATCAGATGCCTCCCCGATCAGAGTGAAGCTGTTGGCACTTTCTGTAGACATCATCCTGCAGACAGCCCCCCGCCCACGGGCCACATGAGGGAGCAGAGAGGCCTCCTCCACCTACTGCAGGTTCAGTGGCAGAGACTCTCAAGCACCGGCTGAGGGGCCTCAAGGCGCATACCCACTCCTAGCCCGACTGACCTCCCAAGGGTACCTCTCTCCCAAGGGAAGGCCATGCTGGTCTTCCACAGGGGCACTCAGCACGAAGGTTGGCCTGGATGGACTAAGGAGGGAGAGGGGGCATCAAAAACTGACACGTGTGTGTGTCTACAGTAGAAAAGGAAGGAGAATCAGGAAAGACCATTTTTAAATA
Source organism: Halichoerus grypus (assembly GCF_964656455.1). NCBI lineage: Eukaryota > Metazoa > Chordata > Mammalia > Carnivora > Phocidae > Halichoerus > Halichoerus grypus. The sequence continues at coordinate 189,986,454 of NC_135713.1, forward strand.
TCATACCACTCGCCAGTAGCCTTCACATGCATCAACAACTAAGAACCTGAACGTCTAACAACATCTACTATTTTAAAGCTTTTCAAGAGCCCATCTCTTTTATTAGTCATTCACTCCCTCAGACTTTTCTTGATTCTTCATCAAGACAGCCACTGTCCCTTCCCACTGTGTGAATGGCTACAGGGAAAACCAATACTGGAAAGTGATGGGCCAGGTATAAGAGAATACATCTTTTCTGGAAGAGCCAAAAGGCTCGGTGATTTATCTCCATCACCTGGCTCCAGGTCTCAATTCTGGGTTCCATTAAAATTCTACTGGCCTTTGGCAAGGAACAGGGGGCTGGGGAGTGGTAGGCACCTGGCTGGGGGGATGAATCTGCGAGAGACACCATCCTGGCGAGTTTCAAGAAATGGCTCCTGGGAAGGAAATAAGAGGGCGTTAGAATTCTGGCAGCTTAGAGGTGGAGCCCCAAACAGTCTCAGCAATATCTGGCTTTACCCTTGATGGACAACTGCAGGACTTGATAAACCACAGAGACTTAAGAAATAGGTGTTACCTAGCCAATCCTTGGATATGTGCACTAAGAAAGGACCCCTGGTACAGACAAACCCCAAGTCCCAAGTGATTTTTTGTGGGAAACATCTCCTATGTTATACTCTATTGTAGTTAAATTTGTATTTTCTCAACACTTACCAGTTAGGGGTAGGGGAAAGAATGCCCTGAATCACAGCACAGGGAAAAAGCCAGATCAGATTGCAATGAAGTTTGCCATGGCATACAACAAAGTAGATAATTTATATGCTTTTGATACTTTGATATAATTTATATATGATCAAATTCTTATGACATCTACCTTTGACAAAGAAAATTATCACTGACATTATCACAGTTTAAAAATGACATGTTTGGGACGCCTGCATGGCTCGGTCAGTTAAGCATCTACCTTCGGCTCAGGTCATGAGCTCAGGGTCCCAGGATCAAGCTCCGCATTGGGCTCCCTGCTCAGCAGAGAGTCTGCTTCTCCCTCTCCTTCTGCCCTCCCCGCCCCCACTCGTGCGCATGCACTCTCAAATAAAATCTTTAAATAAATAAACATGACATGTTCTCTAATACTGACAATCCTTTCTGGCTAGAGTAATCACACTCTAGTCCAAACCAAGCTACTTTTGAGAACGGAGAGGAGTGAATATTAATAATTAGCTAGGACAACGGATGTAAACTAGGCATGCCTTGGGATGACCTGGACACACAGATCATCTTGTCTCCCACCTATAATGGCTTGTAATTCTGCTTCAAATAAAAAGCCTCTCCCCACATTTTTTAATTATGCCTCATTCAGTCATCGTGTGACCTCAGGTGCACTTCAGGATCTCCCTGATGACCCACAGTGGCCCGATCATGTAGAACATCTCTTGTTAACCAGAGATCCCAAAGGTCTGGGGACTCCTGAAGCACCAAGTACCCTGCAGAAACCCAGTGTGCATTGCAGTGTTGCATACCTCTCCTGAGTTAGCCTCTTCCTCTTGGGTCTCTCCTGGTTTCACCTGGGCTGTGGCAAGTAATGGAGCTAAGGATAAGGAAAATATTAGAGTTAGGAAGAGTCTTAACAAAGCTGGAGTGTGGGCGCCTGGGTGGCTCAGTCAGTTAAGTGTCTGCCTTCGGCTCAGGTCATGATCCCAGGTTCCCGGGATCGAGTCCCGTGTCAGGCTCCCCGCTCAGCGGGGAGTCTGCTTCTCCCTCTGCCTCTGCCTGCTGCTCTGCCTACTTGTCCTCTCTCTGTCAAATAAATAAAACCTTAAAAAAAAAAAAAAGCTGGAGTGTGTATGAAAGTATGGGAAAACAAAAAAAATCCTCATCACCACTCCCACCTCCACCTTTTTCTTAAAGTACCATTTGCACATAGATAAATCTTTTGTCTTCCTCCCCTTACCCCCATTAAATCAGATTAAGGAATTGTTAAATTTTTCCCACTGTAGTATCATGATTGTGGGTTTTTTTTTAATTTTATTTATTTATTTGACAGAGAGAGAGACAGCAAGAGAGGGAACACAAGCAGGAGAAGTGGGAGAGGGAGAAGCAGGCTCCCCGCTGAGCAGGGAGCCCGATGTGGGGCTCAATCCCAGGACCCTGGGATCATGACCTGAGTCAAAGGCAGACACTTAATGACTGAGCCACCAGGCGCCCCATGATTGTGTTTTTAAAAAGACACCTTATCTTTCAAAAATACTTACCAAAACATTTACTGTATTTTTATGTTTGGGATTTGCTCCAAAATAATTCGGGGTGGGAGGGGAATAGATGGGGCTGTAGATGAAACATGATTTAAATATGCACTGATAATTATCGAGGCTAGGTGATGGGTATGTGAAGGTTCCTTATATACTCTGAAGTTTTCCATAACAAAAGTTAACATCCCCTTTCCTCCAGAGTAACTTGGAAGGAACACGAGGGAACTTTCTGGGAAGATGAAACCTTTCTACATCCCAGTGATCTGAGTAACATGAGTGTATCCATTTTGTCAAAAATGTACAGCTAAGATTTGTACATTTAAAGGCATGACATTTTTAAAAAAGAATAAAAAACAAAATAATTGAATGGGGATGGGAGGTGAGCGAAGATACAGAGAACACAAGAATGGCAGAATGTGGCTTATGGTTGAAGCTGGGTGATGGATATGAGGGAGCTCGTTATGCTATTCCCTTGACTATATGATTGAAATTTTCTGTAATAAAAGGTTAAAAACATATTAAAGAGTTAATTCCACTCAAAAAGAGAAGTTGGTAGCAATGATAATAGCTAACACTTGAGTACTATTTGCCCAGCATATCCCTAAGTACTTATGTTCTTCATCATATTTGATCGTTACAACTACCCTGAGGTCGTTTTACCTTTTACAGATAAAGAAACCAAGAAACCCAGGCTTAGAAAGTACAGTAACATGGGCTCCTGGGTGGCTCAGTCGGTTAAGCGGCTGCCTTTGGCTCAGGTCATGATCCCCGGGTCCTGGGATCGAGTCCCGCGTCGGGCTCCCTGCTCTGCGGGGAGTCTGCTTCTCCCTCTCCCTCTGCCTACTTGTGTTCTCTCTCTATCTCTCTGTCAAATAAATAAATAAAATCTTAAAAAAAAAAAAAAAAGAAAGTAAAGTAACTTGCAAAAAGCCGTTCAGCTAGTAAATGACACTTATGATTTAAATCCAAGCAGGCTGACTCTGGACCCTAGAGCTTAAACTACCTATTCAGTCTTTTCTTTCTTTTGTCTCTAACTTCATCTCACTTCTTGGGATTTTTAGACTCTGTTCCTCCATTTACCTGCTGTTGGCCATTGGATAAGTCACTTAACCTCTCTGAGCCTCAATCCCTCATCTGTAAAATGATGACTGTACTCTTCCATTGGGGTTGTTGCAGGGATAAATAATGTAATGCATGTAATGCACTGCTATATGATAAGCCCTCATCAAATACCGTTTATTATTATATATACATATTCCTTTACTCTGAAACAGCAAGAGCAGAAAACTAAGGACCTTTCCTTAAAATAGGAAGTTCTCAGAAGCACAATGTCAGAACTCCTTCACGCTCCCGATGACAAAACAGGGAGCCTAGAGATGAAATGACTTTCCTAGGTTCACAGCAAGTTTGTGGCAGATTACAAAGATAGCCACCTTAAGACCTACATCTCCAAAATTGCCCACTTTCCACGATCTTGACCACCCTCTTTCCAAGGGTCTCCCTGACCTGTGAGCTCCTGGATGGTGACACGATCCAGGATCTTGAAGCTCGTGTCCAGTTTCAGGGGCTGGCTGCAACGCTGGCACACGAAGCTCACCTGCATGGTGCTGCTGGAGGTTTTAGACCCCTCCATCCCTGGCGTGGTAGAGAGGAGGCGATGTTAGGTTGAATCAGAGCCCTTGAACCCTAGGTCCGGGGCTACCACCTGCCTTGCTGGTACAGTGAACGGGGCAAATCCTCCCCCACGCCGTTCCCTGTAGGAGCGGTCGGACACCAGGCGGACCCGTTTCCGGGGCAGCCCTGGCAAAGGCAGTTTACCAGCCCAGAGTCAGGGAGCGGCTTCGACAGGGGCTGTCAGGGTTCCCAGGTTCCCTTCTAAAGCCTCGGTTCAGCCCCCGACGCTCGTCACCTCGGGACCCGGAGCCCGCCACCCTGGTCCGGTCTACCGCGGGGGCACCGTGGCGTCGGGTCTGCCCCGGAGCGAGGCCTCCAGAGCTGCCATCGCCCAGTCTTCTGCTACTTCCCGGTCGGCCAGCAGAGGACTTCCGCCCGGACGGGACGTGACGTCATGACCGTCTTGCTGTCGCTCGGGAGGTCGGTCCCGGTCTACTCGCTGACGGGCCCCGCCGCGCCACCTAGAGGCTGAGCTGGGAAGCGCGGCAGGCATGGGCCGGTGGGCAATGGTAGCCAGGGGAGATGCAAGGATCGAGTTGGAAAAGAGTGAGGAGCCTCACCCGATCTGTAATTCTGTGACTTTTCTTTAGATTTGTTACTTCTGAACGGAACCACTTTAATTCTTCTTGCAGTATCAGTTTTAAAAGTTTCCTCTTGGGGGAGCTGGGCTTCTTTCAAATGCCCCTGAAAGAGTGGTAGACACACTTGGAGGGGAAGGTGAGGAGGTAAATTTTATCGTGTTTTATTGTGTATTTTAAAATTTCAGTTACAGGGCACCTGGGTGGCTCAGTCGTTTAAGCATCTGCCTTCGGCTCAGGTCGTGATCCCAGGGTCCTGGGATCCAGTCCCGAATCGGGCTCTCTGCTCAGCGGGGAGCCTGCTTCTCCCTCACACTCTCCCTCTGTGCTTTCTCTCTCTCGCTCTCAAATAAATAAATAAAATCTTTAAAAAAGATATAAAATTTCAGTTATTAATTAGGAAAAATCAAGCGCTTCAGATATCAAGTATTCAGTTATTAAAATTATAAAACTAAAACATTTTTGTCTTGGTGCAGGAATAGACCACAATCAATGGACCATAATATAGTTCAAAAATAGACCAAGTTTACAGGGGATTTAGTATGTGGTAAAAGCTAGTATTTCAAATCGGTGGGGAAATGAGCTACTTAATAAGTGATGATTGGAGCCAAAGAGTCATGTAGATAGCAGAGAGCTAAATCTCTACCTCCCTGTTTATGCCAAAAGAGGCTCCAAGTTGGTCCAAATTTAAGCATCAAAAACACAATGGTTAAAGGTACTAGATGAAAGCATTAGTGAATATTTTTTATAATCTTGGAGTGGAGAAAGTCTAAGTATGACATGAAAATCAGAAACCAAAGAGGAAAATATGGAATTTTACTCCTTAGAAATTAAAGCTTTCTAAACCATCAATGACACTGTAAAAAAAAAAAACTTACAAAAGAAAAATGTAGAAAATAGTTGAAGCTCATAAGACAAGTTAGTTTCCTCAATATACAGAGCTCTATTCAATCAAAATACAGAGCTTTATTCAAAAAAACACCAAAAGACCAGTCATGAAATGGGCAAAAAATATGAAAAAGTGAGCCCGCAGAACAACAAATGATTGATAAAGAAATAGATGTTTCATTTCATTTGTAATTAAGTCAACAGAAGGTAAACTTGAGTGGGGCAGCATTGCTGATTTATGAGATTGGTAAAGGCTAAACCAGTTGATAAAGCGATGATGAGCATTCACGAAATTCTAGAATGTCATTGGCTGGGAGTGTAAATTAGTATAATCTGTTCAGAGGTCAATTTGCAAATGTCTATTAAATTTTTAAGTATTCACATTCTTTGACTCATAAAATTTCTTTCTAGGAATTTTCCTAATAGATCTACAAGTGCACAAATATATACGTACAAGAATGTTCACTGCTAAATGTCCTTCACTTATAGAGGATTGTTTAAATAAATTATGGTATTAATTCATTCAGCAGAATACTATGCAGCCATCAAAAAGAATAAAGTAAAATTGCTTTTTATTTGGTTAATTTGGCCACTTTGAGAATAGTCTGAAGAAGGGCAAAGGTGGAAATAGGGAGACCAGCGAAGAGGTTTTTCCATGAATTGAGACAAGAAGTGTCAATTGAAATAAAAATTATAAGCAGTATACATGGTATGATTTTATTTGTATAAAAAATAACATGACATATGATATGACATGTGTTATGTGGACAATGGGACAGAGACTTTTTCTTCTACTTAAGACAAGTTTGTACTGCTGGATTTTTTTTACAATAAGCTTACAATTCATTTACAACAAAATCAAACCTTTATAGGAAGATAATATAACAAATACAGGAAAGTTAGGGGATGGTGTCATAAAGTTACCCATAATCTCACCACACTACAATTTTTATGTTTTCCATTAAGATGTGTTTTTCCTGTGTACTTTAACCCAGTTGTATTTGTACTTATAATCTGTATGTAATTTTTGTATCCTTTTAAAATTTAATATTACATATTATTTTTTATTTTGCTACACAATTTTTTTTTTTAAAGATTTTATTTATTTGACAGAGAGAGAGACAGCGAGAGAGGGAACACAAGCAGGGGGAGTGGGAGAGGGAGAAGCAGGCTTCCCGCGGAGCAGGGAGCCTGATGCGGGGCTCGATCCCAGCACCCTGGGATCATGACCTGAGCCGACGGCAGACGCCCAACGACTGAGCCACCCAGGTGCCCCGCTACACAATTTTTGTAATTGTTATTCTCATGGCTGCATTATGTACATCAAATGAGTGACCTTAATGTATTTCTTCTTTGCTGGAAATTTCCATTGTTTCCAGTTTTGGTGATTACAATAATGCTGCAATGAAGAGCTGACTGCTTCCTGTGTTAGGGTCTCACAATTGGAATTACTGAATTAAAAGAGCATGGCTATTTCATGTCTGCTGACTAACATTAGCAATTTCTTTAGAAAATGGTTGCACATAATTATATTCTGCCTCCAGCAGTGTATGAGAGAGCCTGTTTCATGATGCCCTGACCAGTATTAGATATCATATATCTGAGGAATAAGGGCCCCCAAAAATGGCACTTCCCTGTTATTTTCATTGGCATCATTGGTTACTTGTACATATTGGCTTGCTGTAGTTTCTCTTTTTTGGAATTTTCTGTTTGCATCCTTTGCTCATTTATCTTCTAGGTTTTTTTTTTTTTTTTTTAAGATTTCATTTATTTATTTGACAGAGATAGTGAGAGAGGGAACACAAGCACTGGTGAGCTGGAGAGGGAGAAGCAGGCTGGAGAGGGAGAAGCAGGCCCCCCTCTGAGCAGGAAGCCCGATGCGGGGCTTGATCCTAGGACACTGGGATCATGACCTGAGCCGAAGGCAGATGCCTAACGACTGAGTCATCCAGGTGCCCCGATGTCCTAGGTTCTTAATATTTTTCTTAACATTTTTCATCAATTGATGTGAATTCTGTTTAATAAAGGTGTTTTCCAGGTGTGCAAAAGTTTTGCATTTTTACAAAGTCAAATCTGCTTTTTTTCTTGGTGACTTACGTTGCTTAGAAAGTTGTTTCCACAGAATAAATAAATATTATAATGAAATTAAAATTTTTAAAAGACTTTATTTACTTATTTGAGAGAGAGAGGGAGAGAGAGAGCACGAGCTGGAGCAGGGGGAGGAGCAGACGGAGAGGGACCAGCAGACTCCCCGCTGATCACAGAGCCTGACGTGGGGCTTGATCCCACAACCCTGAGATCGTGACTGGAGCTGAAATCAAGAGTTGGACACTTAACTGACTGAGCCACCCAGGTGCCCCTAAATTAAATTTAAAAAAAGAAAGTTGTTCCCACTTCCAGGAATACCGTTCCTATTATTTTAAATGTATGTGATCTTCCTATAACTGGTATTAGATGTATTATGTGGAACCAGATTGATCTTCTCCCGGTATTGCTAACTAATTAGAGATTACACCCTTCTTCCTCTTGGATCTTTCAGCATGAGACCCCCCCTCACTCTGGAGGAGGTGAGTGGAATCATCGCCAAAGAATTCTCACCTTGACCTGGTGTGGCCGGTTCATAGTCCCACATTTCTTCCTGCCTGGCTGCCGCTAACACCATCTCAGAAAGGCGTATAGATGTAACAAGCTTCTAAAGAGTAGAGCATATAGAGATTACAACTGAGGGTTTAGAGGTCTAGATTGCCTGGGTTCAAAAACCTATCTTTGTCATTCATACAAGTCTGTGCCTTGTTTCCTTATTTATAAAATGAGAATAATAGTATATGTCATATAGGGTAGTGTGATGATTAAATGAGCTAATAATATGAAGCACAAAGAGCAACGCCTGGCACATAGTAAATTCTGTGTGCCCTGCTGCTTGGAGGATAAATGACAATAAGCATGCAGAGTGTTTGAAGAATTGTTAATAATGGACAAAATACCCTAAGTCATCGATTCAACAAATATTTATTGAGGACCTACTATGTGCTAGTCACTCTTCTACGTCTGGCAGGATGCACTGGCGAACTATATGAATAGTTTATATTCTAGAGGAGAGAATTTGACAATAAACTTGTAAACAAATAAGATGATCAGATAATGGTAGGTATTAGGGGTTGAATTGTGCCCCCACAAAATATGTTGAAGTCCTGACCTCCAGTACCTGTGAATGTGGCCTTATTTGGAAATAGGGCCATTGCTGATGATCAAATCAATGAGGTCTTTAGGGTGAGCCCTAATTCAATTCCACGGGTATCCTTCTAAAAAGGGGCAATCTATGGGGCACTTGGGTGGCTCAGTCGTTAAGCGTCTGCCTTCAGCTCAGGTCATGGTCCCAGGGTCCTAGGAGCGAACCCCGCATTAGGCTCCCTGCTTGGCGGAAAGCCTGCTTCTCCTTCTCCCACTCCCCCTGCTTGCATTCCCTCTCTCGCTGGGTCTCTCTCTGTCAAATAAATAAATAAAATCTTCAAAAAAACAAAAATAAATAAATAAAAAGGGGCAATCTGGATACAAAGATACACGCGGACAGAGGGAAGACGCGTGAAGAGACATAGGGAGATGATTGTCTCCAAGCCAAGGGACACTTGAGGCTCCCGGGAGCCAGGAGATAGGCCTGGAGCAGGTTCTTTCCCAGCACCTTTAGAGGGAACACATCCTGCTGACACTTTGATTTCAGACTTCTAGTCCCCAGAACTGTAAGAGAATTCCTTTCTCTTGTTCTAAGCCACCCAGTTTGTCATCAAACGAATATAACCAATATAATAGGTATGATGAGGAAAATAAAAGAGGATGATCTGATAGAGAATAAGTAGGGGCAAGGGTGGGTGGAGTTACTTCACTGGGAGATTCAGGAGGCTCTCTGTCAGCTGGCAAACCATTGAGGGTGATAAGCAGGGAAAAGACATGATCTGGCTTATTATTTATTTATTTATTTTTAAAGTTTTCATTTAAATTCCAGTTGGTTAACATACAGTGTAATATTAGTTTCAGGTGTACAATATAGTGATTCAACACTCCTATACATCACCCGACACTCATCACAACAAGTACATCCCTAATCCCCATCATCTATTTCACCCATCCCTTCACCCACCTCCCCTCTGGTAACCATCAGTTTGTTCTCTATAGTTAAGAGTCTGTTTCTTGGCTTGTCTTCCCCTCTCTCTTTTTTCCCCCCTTTGCTTGTTTGTTTTGTTTCTTAAATTCCACATATGAGTGAAATGATACTTATCTAGTTGTGTTCCTGGGATGAGACGAATCCAGGGTCCTCCTACTCTGCTGCCATCTTCCTCCTGTCTTGTTGATCTGGCTTACTTTAAAAAAAAAAACAACTGTTTACTGAATTATAAAATACAAATAGAAAAGGACAAAAATCCTAAATGTACAGCTCAATGAATTTTCACAAATGAACACACCCATGTAACCAGGACCCAACTCCCTTCGCCCGTGTCCCCTTCCAGTCACTACTCACCCCAAGGGGAAACGATATCCTCAATTCTAACACCATAGATTAGTTTTGACTGTTTTGAACTTTGTGTAAATGGAGTCATACAGTATGTACTCGTTTCTGGTTTCTTTTACTCAATATTATGTTTGTAGATGCATTTGTCTTGTGTGTAGTTTTATTTCATTCATTTTCAATACTGTGCAGTATTCCACTGTGTGAATATATTAAAATTTAGTTATCTGTCCTACTGTTGAGAGACATTTGGGTAGTTTCTGGTTGGTGCTATTGTAAATAGCTTTGCTATGAACATTTTTAGTCATGTCTTTTGGTGAATATATTTATGCATTTCTGTTAGGTATATTCCTAGAGTTGGGAATATGACCCAGAAATACATATATATATTTATTTGTGTATTAAATATATATTTACACGTATATATGTATACGTACATACGTGTATGTACATCTGTGTGTATATATATGATGACATAATATTAAAATATTTTAAAATACATAAACTTACTCAGCTTTAGTAGATACTGCCATAACCGTGGATGACATATTAAAAGATAATTTGGGTGTTGAGTAGAGAATAGAATATGGTAGTGGAGGGTGGCAGCAAGAGTGAAAATGGAGAGACCAAATAGGAGTCTATTGTAATAGTCCTAGTAAAGGGTGACAGTGGCTTCAACTAGGATAACAAGTGAAGAGATGGAGGAGCACCTGGGTGGCTCAGTTGGTTAAGCACCTGCCTTCGGTTCAGGTCATGATCCCAGGGTCCTGGGATCAAGCCCCACATTGGGCTCCCTTCTCCCTCTCCTCCCTTCTCCCTCTCCTCCCTGCTCGTGCTCTCTCTCTTAAAAAAATAAAAATAAAAAATCTTTTTAAAAACAACAAGTGAGGAGATGGAGAAAAGCATACTCATACAGGATGCATCATACAGGTAAAGCTAACAGGACCTGCTGATGAATTAGATGTGGGGAGCCGAGGGATAGAGAGGAATCAAGGTTGACAGTTCAATGTTTGGTTTGGAAAACTAAGTGGATAGTTGTCTGTTACTGAGATGGGGAAGAGCAGGAAAATAACAGCTGTATGGAAGAATCAAGAATCCTGGTTTGGCCACATCAAGCTTGAGATGCCTATTTGCTACCCAAGTAGGAATGTCAAATAGACAATTGGAGCTCAGTGAAGATGTCAGGACTGGAGATACAAATTTAGAACCATTCAGCATACAGATGGTATTCATAGCTATGAACATGGGTAATACCTCTTAGGGAGAAAGTGTAAGTGGAGAAGACTTAAGGATGTAGGACTAAGCCCTGGAGCATGCCACCATTAGGAAGTGAGCAGTAGAGGAAGAGCCAGCAAAGGAAATAGGTCACTGGTGAGTCTGGAGGAATGTTGGAAGAACAGTTTGCCATATGTGTTTTTTTTTTAAGATTTTATTTATTTATTTGAGAGAGAGAGAGCACGAGTGGGATGAAGGGCAGAGGGAGAAGCAGACTCCCCGCTGAGCAGGGAGCCTGACGTGGGGCTCGATCTCAGGAGTTCGGGATCATGCCTTGAGTCAAAGGCAGACGCCCAACTGACTGAGCCACCCAGGTGCCCCGCCATATATGTTTTAAAAGGTGGAGTGGTTAGGGATGCCTGGGAGGCTCAGTCAGTTGAGTGTCCAACTCTTGATTCTGACCTCTGATTTTTGGTCATGATCTCAGGGTTATGAGATCGAGCCCCGTGTCAGGCTCCGCGTTCAGTGGTGAGTCGGCTTGAGATCATCTCTCTCCCTCTCCCTCTGGCCCTCCCCTGCTCGCGCACTCTCTAAATAAATAAATGAAATCTTTAAAAAAATTTTTTACAAGGTGGAGTGATTAATGTATACCACCAAGAAATTCAAGATGAAGAGGTGACTATCAGTATGGCAGTAATTGGTAAACTAACAAGAACTATCTCAATGAGAACATGGGGTGGGAGAGCCTGAGTGGAGTGGATTGGAATGAGTGGGAGATGAAGTAGAGTAAGAGACAATAATATCATTCAAGAAATCTTGGCATGGAGAAGAGCACAGAAATGGAGTGATAGCTACAGAGGAATCTGGGTCCATTTTTCTCAAGATGGGAGAAATTTGTCATGTTTGGAAATGATCCAGTAGAGAGGGATAAATGTAATATAGGGGAAAAATGGATAATCACAGGAGCACAGACCTAGAGAAAGTGAAGTGTATGGGACCCAATGCACGAAGAGTTGGTTTTTGATGGGAACAGGGATCTTTCCGTCAATGAAAGAGGAGGAAGGGCAGAAAGTACTTGCAGGCTGGCAAATTTGGTGGGGAGAGGAAGTTCTCATTTGCTTCTGTTTTCTCAATGAAGAATGAGCCAAAATCATAAATTGGATGTGGTGGGGGAGGGATAGTCAAGGATTAGGGAAATGAGAAAGCATAACACTCATTTGGAGTGTAGGAGAGTACACTTGTCAAGAGCATGTAGTAGGCTCTTCGGCAGTGTTGTGCACCCATTTGAGATTTGTGGACATGAATTTAAAGTGGTACCAGTCATCAGTAATCACATTTGATTCACAAGGACCAGAAATGAATAGAGTTTGTTAAATGTAGTGGCCCTCAACAACTGTTCACTGAATAAATAAATAAATGAGTGGAGTATTATATAAAACATTTGGATAGGGAATTAGGAAGGGAAATAAAGAACGAATGGGTATCTGTCTTCTTACAACCTACCTGAAGACAAAACACAATTATTTGAGAACAAAGCCATATTTCAACAAACACAAACATATTAAGTTTTCAACTTAAAGTTATTAATTCTGAAAGAAATGCAGGGTAATTTCTTTTTTTTTTTTTTTTTTTTAGATTTTATTTATTTGACACAGAGAGACACAGCGAGACACAGCGAGAGAGGGAACACAAGCAGGGGGAGTGGGAGAGGGAAAAGCAGGCTTCCCGCCGAGCAGGGACCCTGATGTGGGGCTCGATCCCAGGATCCTGGGATCATGACCCGAGCCGAAGGCAGACGCTTAACGACTTGAGCCACCCAGGTGCCCCGAAATGCAGGGTAATTTCATACTTAAGATAGCATGAAGTTAATTTGGGAAAGCATTCCTGAAGTTAAGTTCCAGATAAGAGTTCAAAAGTTACTAGGTACAAGTGTTATCAGAAAGCAGAGGTAAAAGAGAGAAAACTAGTAGACATTAATAAGCAAGATGGGTAGTATGGGCTATGTTGCATATATCTTGAAGAAATGGAAAAGGACCTGGAGTTTGGAAGCAGCGATGACAATAATTACATAGTTTAAGGAGTAACCTCTTCATGCTAAGCACTAACAGTTAGCTTAATTGACAATGGCTTCTATTTATCTGGTCCCTGCCTGTGTCCACACACTAACTGTTAGTTCTTTTACATATGTATGATTTCCAATATTCACAAATACCCCACAGAATTACATATTATTTATTTATAATAAAATTCCTTCTCACAGATGAGGGAATTGAGACCCAGCATTTCAGTCATTTCCCCAAAATATCACAGTAAGGAGCTGAGGTAGGATTTGAACCGAGGTGTCTCTGATTCCAAAGGCCATAGTCAATGGCACTTCATTTAACTGTGTATTCCCACCATTTCCCTTGTGCTTAACGCAGAGGCCTACCCAGGATAAATGCTGAGCAGCGAGAATGACCCCAAAATGTAAATCAGACAACCTGCCTTCGTACTTAATCCAAATTGTTTCCCAACAACCCTCCCCACCCCACTCCCATCCCCCACTCACTAACTAGTCTTTCAATTTCTTCAACAGGACAACCTCTTTCCTTCCCCAGGGTGTTTGCCTGTGCCGCACCTGTACTTTTGGAGGCTCTTCCCCTCACTCTTCCCATGCTAACCCCTTTATATCCTTTATTTTTTAAAGATTTTATTTATTTATTTGAGAGAGAGAGAGACACAGCGAGAGAGGGAACACAAGCAGGGGGAGTGGGAGAGGGAGAAGCAGGCTTCCCGTGGGGCAGGGAGCCTGATGCGGGGCTGGATCCCAGGACCCCGAGCTCATGACCTGAGCCGAAGGCAGTCGCTTAACCAACTAAGCCACCCCGGCGCCCCCCCCCCCCTTTATATCCTAGCTCATCACTTCATCTGAGAGGCTGGCCCTGGCCATTCTATCTAAAATAGACCCCTGGTGTTCTCTACGTCAGTCATTTCTTTCCTAACATTTATCAAATTTTGCAATTATGTTGTCAGGTTATTTTCTGATGTCTTTCCCCAGTATTAGGACCCAGGAGGCCAAAGAACTTGAGTCCTGTTTACCTTTGACTTCCCTGAAATGTGCTTTTCAATACAGGAGTCCTAGTCATATGTGGAACCTCTGAATTGAGATGTACAGTCAGTGTGAAATTCATACTGGATTTCAAAGACTTGGCATGAGCAAAGAATATGTAAGATCTCATTCATATTTTTATATTGATTACATGTTGAAATGATAATGTTTGGATAAACTGGGTTAAATCTATGATTAAAATTATTTTCACCTGTTTTACATTTTAATGTGGCTACTAGATAATTTTCACTCATATAAGTGCCTCGCATATTTCTGGGCTCTGGGACAATGCTGTCCCAGGGCCTAGTACAGTGTCCTACCCCCATTTTATTGCGCGAAATAACCAATGTTAAGAGACAAACCAAATGAATGGATGAGTGAAGAGCTATGGTCTCTGCCTCTTTTTTTTTTTTTTTTAAGATTTTATTTATTTATTTGACAGAGAGAGAGACAGCTAGAGAGGGAACACAAGCAGGGGGAGTGGGAGAGGGAGAAGCAGGCTTCCTGCCGGGCAGGGAGCCCGATGCGGGGCTCGATCCCAGGACCCCGGGATCATGACCTGAGCCGAAGTCAGACGCTTAACGACTGAGTATGATCTCTGCCTCTTATTAAGAAAATAGATACGGCATTGTCCTGGAAGTCAGGAGATCTGGGTTCTGGTCCAGGTTTACTAGAAACACTATGTAGCCTTGGACAAGCAATGCCCAACTCTGGGTGTCAATTTGCCCATCAGGCAGCTGATCTCTGAGGTCTCGAAGTGTATGAGAATTAGTGGCGGAGAAAGGTGGGGAAGCCTGGTACAACAGAACTTGACTTCTGTTTGGCTCCAGCCCAACACCAGAGCTTCGGGCGACGGGAGGAGGCAGCAAGAATCACAGACTAGAAACCCCCGGCCCGCCGGCTTCCTCGGGCCGACGTCACTGGGGCGCGACGGCGTGGTCCGTCCGGTCCTTGATGCTGCAGCGGTTCAGAGGGTCCCTCCGGCGAGGGCGAGCGCCGAGCTAACACAATGTCAAATAGTACTCGAGTCTCTCCAACGCTCAGTTTTCAGCAAACCACCCTCTGCCGCCCTCCCTCCTACTTCACCCTTAACCCGCACAGGAAGCCGGGAAATACGAGTCCGGCCCCGAGCGTCCAGTGCTGGACCCCAGCGCGGCTGCGCAGGGCACGTGCGCCTCTCCGGAGTCCCGGCGATTGGCTGTGACGTAACTTCCGGCGTGAGCGGCGAAAGCCGGGAGGGCGAACGAGAGAGCGAGCAGGCAGCAGGCAGCA
Organism: Halichoerus grypus; assembly: GCF_964656455.1. Taxonomy (NCBI): domain Eukaryota; kingdom Metazoa; phylum Chordata; class Mammalia; order Carnivora; family Phocidae; genus Halichoerus; species Halichoerus grypus. Next base: position 190,001,898 of record NC_135713.1, read on the forward strand.
GGCGGGCGGGCGGACGGCACGGAGGGAGGGAGCGAGCGAGCGAGCAGTGAGTGAGCCAGCGAGGGCGGCCGCGTCCCTAGAACAGCCGAGATTCTCCCCGTCCCTCTGACCCCCTCCCCGGAGCCCACAGCGCCTCCGGTCTCCAGTGGAGCGGACACGGCCCGGCCCGGCCATGGCCTCGTTGCTGAAGGTGGATCAGGAAGTGAAGCTCAAGGTAGCGGCACCGGTCCGGGCCTCCTAACCCCTCGCTTCGATCCCCGAGCAGTCTGACCGGCTCCCCACTCCCCGTGGCGTCTTTGTCTCCCTGGGGACACCAGCTCTGAGCTTCCGCTCAGCTCAGCCCAGCCCCCCACTCCCGGAGACGGCATCAGGGGAGAGGATAATATAGGGTGGCCTTCTGAACCGCGTCTGGTGGTGGAGAGTCCCGGGGAGACCTCCGCGGACACGTGGTGGACTCAGCACTTTAGGCCAGTGACAGCTGGAAGTCCCCCAGCCCGGCAACGTCCCCGCCTCTGGATGCTACTGCTGCTGTACCCCTACCCTTGGCATCGGGCCTGCCTGGTATCAAAGGCTAGGTCTGGATGGGGCTTGGCACGTTTGTGAGCTCACATCTCGCCTGTCTACCTGCCTTTTGTTTGCTCTCAAATTCAGACAGCTTCAGATACAGGGAGGGAGGGTGGGAGGGAAGACAGGTGGGTGCTACCCTCAAGCCCCGCTTCCCTCTCCTGAGATGGAGAAATGGATCCTCAAAAAAGTAAAGTACTTACAGTCTGGGGGCCTCTCAGCCTCTCATTACAATTACAAGGTGAGGGGAAGACAGCTGAATTTGGGTTTTCCCATCCTGCCCTTACCGCTGTTGCCAGGTACTGATTTGCTGTTACTGAATTGTTCTCTTTGTTAATTTTAGGTTGATTCTTTCAGGGAGCGGATCACAAGTGAGGTGAGTGCAATAAATAGCAAAATAAGCATTGGTTGATAGTTGGGAATTTCCTAAAGAAGAGATTTGTGGAGAGAGACCTTCCCACAGTTATTAATTGAGCTGTATTTTCCTTCATCTTTAGGCAGAAGACTTGGTGGCAAATTTTTTCCCAAAGAAGTTGTTAGAACTTGATAGTTTTTTGAAGGTGAGAGACCCTTTTCTTTTCTTCAAATTCCCCAGTTTTTTTGGCTCTGGTCTTTCTGTCAAATGGGAGAAATCATGTGTTGATTCTATTTTGTTTTGTGCAGTAAAATACTCTCATTTCTTGCCCTTCAAATGAAATAGTTCTTTGTTCATTTTGAAAAGACTAATGTTGTTTTGGGGGTGGGTGTCTCTCTTTCAGGAACCAATCCTAAACATCCATGACCTAACTCAGATCCACTCAGACATGAATCTCCCAGTCCCTGACCCCATTCTTCTCACCAATAGCCACGATGGACTGGACGGTGTGAGTGTCCTGCATTTTTCTTTGTATTCTGAAGCAGTAGTTCTCTATTCTCTGTTCTCTACTTCCTAGTCAATTTGAACATGTACAGAGGAAACAGTGGTCTTAGGATCTAGGAACGAGGACTCTTAATGACATGATGATTCCAGTATACCACTTTTAGACCCTGATTTTTGTTTATAGCATGAAGTGTATAACCTAATGCTGCTCTGTCTTAGAGTAAGTTCCAAATAGGACTAATAGCTACAGGTTCCCTCAAGCTGTCTGGTCTGTCCCTGTGGCTCTAAGCAAGATTTTTCTCACCTGTTTGTGTCTTGAGTATTGTCACAGGATGAGCAGTTCTTGCTGTATAACTGCAGTCCCTGTCTTTGCTCCATATCTTTAGCACCTAGTGCTTGTCAGTTACATGTCCACGTTTTATAACAACAGTGATAACACTGTATTGTTGTCTGAGTTACTGTCTCATTGATAGAGCTTGCAATTCTGGAAAGCAGAAACTGTCTTAATCAACTTTGTATCCCCAGCACCTAGTTCTGCACCTGGTACATAGCAGGTGCTAAATACATGTTTGTTGATTGAATATTGTGCTTCTTTGTGGAACCAGAAGATTTGTACATATTCCCTTAATTATCCTCACCCTGCATTGAATGGTTTATTTTTACTGTTTATTTATAGTATCAACTCCTCTCCCCTAATTGCTTAATGTGTTAGTTGAAAGGTTGGTCTTCCCAACTAGAGTGTAAGTTGCTTTGTGGCAAGAATCTTTCCTTAAAGCCCTGACTGTGCTTAGTAAATTGTGCATAAATTAAAACAACCTATGGGGCCAAAGAGGGGATTAGATTTGCTGGAAGGGTAACTTGTGATGGGGTTATGGGTGTCAGGAGCAGGCTAATTCCTGTCTCTGTATCCTTAGCCCACTTACAAGAAGCGAAGGTTGGATGAGTGTGAAGAGGCCTTCCAAGGTAAGAGCCAACCTTACCCCACCTACTCCCTGGCTTGCAGCCCTGAGCAGGAGGATTGATCTGGCAGTCTCTGGTCAGGAAACAAGATCGGATTTGCTTTTCCAGAGTTAGCATTCCTAAGTTCTCCAAACATGGTCATTATTTAGCGCACAAAACCTAATTTCCCAATAAACAGGGAGGGCTTGACTTAGTGTCGACTGCCAAGGGAGAGAGGTTGGAGGTGGCTACACATCTCAGGTTTTTCACAGAAGTCCCAGTTTCACATTATTTTCTCTTCTTCAGTAATAGTTGGTACATTAAATCTTTAGAGCACATTTTAATTTCTTTGTTCTTCAGACTTTTGGCATACTTTAGACACTCATTTGCTAATCCATGCATTTTCTCTTTTTGATTCTGTTGGTGGGGTCATGGTTTGTAGATAGGATTGTGACAGATAAAAGGCAGAGGTCATAGCATCTCATGGGTCTGGGGAAGAAGAGAGGAAGGTGGGGGGTGTTAATGTCCTGTCCTCCACCCCAGTCATTTGACCTTCTTCATGTCCCTTCCAGGAACCAAGGTGTTCGTGATGCCCAATGGGATGCTAAAAAGCAACCAGCAGCTAGTGGACATTATTGAGAAAGTGAAACCTGAGATCCGGCTGCTGATTGAGAAATGCAATACGGTGAGGCAGGGGCTAGTGACCTATGGGCTGACCCCAAAGAGCCTGGCTTAAACTATGAAAAATGTTGGATGTGGGGCAGGAGGCATGGCGGTGATAGAGGAGTTGGCACATGAAGTGTCTTGGCTCCCGTGCTCCTGGCATCTGGTCCTAGCAGCATGGATTGTGTACTTCGTGGCTTTGGCAGAAAAGGCAAGGGTCCTCATATGTATATATTGGTCCTCTCACCCTTCAGGTCAAAATGTGGGTACAGCTCCTGATTCCCAGGATAGAAGATGGGAACAACTTCGGGGTCTCCATTCAGGTAACATGCTTGTATTACAAACTGGACAGGAAGGTCCGGAAGGTTTATTCTCCTTTTCAACCTGCTTTGTGTGTGTTTTTCTTGGTCTGCTCTTCGGGTGACGTGGAAGTGACTTGACCTCAACACTTGTTTTTTTTTTAGGAGGAGACAGTTGCAGAACTAAGAACTGTTGAGAGTGAAGCTGCATCTTATCTGGACCAGATTTCTAGGTAGGGCTTCTTGGGCTTGGCCCAGGACTTGGGGGCTGGTGATGTGGCCAGCACCGTCCAGGGTCTCCTGCAGCTTCCTCCTCTTATCTCTCCTTTCAGATATTATATTACAAGAGCCAAATTGGTTTCTAAAATAGCTAAATATCCCCATGTGGTAAGTAAGGGTTTGGGGTCTGAGGGTGGAAGGGAGAGGGAGGAGTGGCCATTTCTCGGCCAGAGCTGCCTGTGGACAGGCCGGCCTCGGGGACTAGCCTTTCCCCTGCCCCCCTTTCAGGAGGACTATCGCCGCACCGTGACAGAGATTGATGAGAAAGAATATATCAGCCTTCGGCTCATTATATCAGAGCTAAGGAATCAATATGTAAGTAACCTTGGTCCCTGCCCACAGTCACCCTGGCTGTTAGTCCTGGCCACTCCCTGGGGTTCGAGATGGGAGAGGGAGTGGGATAAAAGGATAAATTCTCATCCATTGAGTGGTGAGAATTATGAGCTCGTTGCGGGTGCGTAGCTGGGGATCTCCCTTTCTGTTTGGACGGCAGGGGGTGCGGTGCAGTAGAGGTGTGAAGATGTAGACATTAGAGTCAGACAGGCTCGGGTTTAGAGCCAATTCTTCCTGTAATCTGTGGCCTTGGGCAAGTTGTTGAACCTTAGACTTCAGTTTTCTCATCTCTAAGCTAGAACATCACTAAGATAGAACTTAGAGTATCTATGGCACGAAGATGGGGGGTTTTTTTGTTTTGTTTTTTACAAAGATGGTTTTTAAAAATGAGTGAAATAGGAGCGCCTGGGTGGTGCAGTCGGTTAAGCATCCAACTCGTGATTTCGGCTCAGGGCATGATCTCATATGTAGTGGGATTGAGCCCTGTGCCGGGCTCCACGCTCAGCAGGGAGGCTGCTTGAGATCCTCTCCCTCTGCCCCTCCCTCACTCCCGTGCATGCGCGTCTGTGTGCGTGCTCTCTCTCTCTCTCAAATAAATAAATCTTAAAAAAAAAAGTAAAGTAACACATCAAAAGACAAAAAAAAAAAAGTAAAGTAAAATAACACATTAAAAGACCCAGTACAGTTGTTGGTTATGTTAGGTGCTCAATGAATGCTAGTTGTTATTAGACACCTGGGGCCTGGGAATTTCCCAGGAATCCCCGGTGTGTGGGTATAGAGAGGAGAAGCAGCCGCCCTGAATTGAGGTTCCAGTGAGTGAGATGGGGATTCTGCATATCATTGCTTGGGGCTTTGTGGGGTATCTGGTTTCTTTGGGAGGTTGGGGTGGAACAAATGTGACTCCCTGGCCTCTTCTCCCAGGTCACTCTACATGACATGATCCTGAAAAATATCGAGAAGATCAAACGGCCCCGGAGCAGCAATGCAGAGACACTGTACTGAGGCCAGGGCCGGGGCCAGGGCCAGGGGACTCTGTGAGTCTGGCTCAAGACCGACATTGCCTTGGTTTGTTACATGACTATCGTGATGGGGAAACTGGCTGGAAATAGTAATCACACCTCTCTCTGTTTTTAGTTAGAGTCTAATGAAACTCTCATGTAGTTCTGTGACGTGTTTACCTCTTTTTTCAGGCCTCAGGAACTCTTCTCTTTCCTTCCCTAATACCCCACACCCGACCTGTCCTAATTTCTGGAGAAGTCCAGGTTTGTGTCTGCAGGATGTTGGCACAAGAATACTTGTGTTTTCTCTCCCTGCCCTCTCCCTCCTGTGTCTTGAGCTTTGTGTTTTCTTCTGTTGATTAGCGGATTAGAAGCTGAGGGAACTGGAAGGAAAGTGCTAGGTGTTTTTTAGGAACTGGGGTGGGGGGAGGTTTTCAGCTCCTCTCCTCTGATGTAAGGTTAGTGTCTCTTGCCACTGTGTGGGACATTGGATCCTCCCTCCCACAGTTTCCCTGATGATAACTTAGGGTCTCCCATCCACATATGTTCCACCTTGAACCTGATCATGACAAGAAACACCTTAGGCCTTCCACCAAGTCCCTAGCTCCTTGAAATGTTTTTATAACTAGGATTTTCACATACACATATGTGTGTGATGGACACATACGTACAGACATGCACGCACATGCCTTCCTACTCCATTACCTGATTTCCTCATCCCATCGTCTGTGTTGTTTTCCTTTGTCCCGCCGTCCCCCCCAACCCCCACCCTATGAATTCTGTCACAAACACACCATTCAGAAGGTGATCGTCGTCTTGGTCCTCACCCACCGGGGCCCATCGTTCTGCTATTACATATAGCCTCTTGGTGCCCAGAGGCTGGTGAATTGGAGGAGAGCTGAGAGATGAGAAGCAGAGGATTTGGGGAAGGGCCCTTCCTCTCTGACTCGGGTCTTTTTGGGTGTTATTGCAAAGGCTGGTCCTCTGCTGGTTGCCTCTTCCTAGGCCAGTTGTAAATTGGGGTGGGGCTGTCTGCGGCTGTGAGGGCCAGACGCTGCTGCCCCTGCTGGGCTTTCCTATGGGACAGATAGTTTTCTTATTTATAGCACCGTGCTTCCAAGGACAGCAGCACCTGTGCGTACGTGTGTGTGCATGCACACACATGCGTGTACGCGTTGTGTGTATGTGAAAATCTACTGGGCAATCAAAACCATAGAAGAGTTGCCTCCTATTCCTCAAAACTTCCAGAGATATCACTTGTTACAGCTTTTCTGTTAACCCTCATCAAACCCCCACTTTTTTATTCTGCCGCTACTGGAGAGTCCGTATCTGCGGTCAGCCTGCCAGTGACTCTCTCGGTGTCTGTTTCTGACTTTTATTCTTCCCCTCTCTTCCTCTTGCCTTCAACCCCAATCACATTTCCACCCGGCTGCATCGTTTTTACTCCCAGTATGCTGTAGAGAAGGAGTCAGGATGCTGTCTTCTCATGAATAGTACTCAGTAACAAACCAATTGCATTTTAGTTGGGCAGTGCCCCTACCCACCCTCCAGATCCCTTCCAGCTAAAACCCTACCCCCCCCACCATGTGTTTCTCAGTTTCCCTTTTTGTTTGTTGGATTATTCTGCTGCCCCACTCACTCTATCACCCTTGGATCGTAATGTAAAATTCTTTTACCATGTCAAGAAATTATTAAAAATGCAGGTACTTTGACCTCTTTCTAAAGCTGCAGACCCTGGTGCGATGCTCTGGTGGCTAGGGACATACCCACACTCAAGTGCGTGCATACGGGGACACCCACCTCCACATACACCTCCAGCCACCCTATTGGGTGTTTTTATTACCAATTGAGCTGCCTCTTTTCTCTAAAATAATGGAAAGACTGAGGCTTCTGCCTACCAAGAGGCAGGGGTGGGTCCTTCATTTGTGTTCAGTCTGAATTTATGTGAAAGTTAGCTCTTCCCAAACCTAAGCTCCTTCTGTCTAACTTCCCAGGATTGCAATTCCTTGCTCTCTCTCCCCGGTGATACCCATGAACTGCCAGTAGAGGCCGCCCTAGTTCCGCGTGTGGGGGATCACCTGGTTTGAGGCACAGCCTACCCGGTCATTTTCTTGACCTTATACTAATTCTCCCTGCTGAACAGTGTCTTAATCTCTTGAGGAGATGCCAGGGATTCCTGCTTTTGGTTTTCCAGTGATTGGGGAGGGCTGTCTAGGATCCTAGCTCTCTCTGAAATAAAGTTTCCTCAACTTCCACCTTGCAGAGTAGCCTTTTGATATCCAATGATCCCCTCATTTTCTCTGCGAAAAGAGATTTAAGGTCTTGAACAGTGGAGGAACGTGTGCTGTAGTCTGTTTCAGAGATCGGTACCAGTAGTAACAATTTTTGAATGCCTAGCCTGTGTTAGGCTCTGTTAAGTGCTTTACGTGCGTGACCACATTTAATTTTCACGAATCTGGGGTAGTTTACCCCGCCTTTGTAGGTGAGGACACTGAAACTCATAAGAAGTAACTCCTCTGAGGTCCTACAGCGTAGGGATCTGACTGCTGATCCCAGGCTCTCACCTTTCCTTTCCCACTGACTAGGTAGAAGAGGCTTGATACTACGAAGCAAGGTCTTGGCCTCTGGCAGCTGGCCAAGTGCTTATTGCTGACCTGGGCCATGGGTTGTGGGAATATTGGCGGGTGGTGCCTGCTAGGAGGTAGGGAAATGGATAGTTCTGGTGCCTGCGTGTAGCACACAGCACTTAACTGGGCACCTGAGACTTGCATTCTTCCTCAGACCTATTCTGAGGGAAAGGTAGAGTTTAGGGTTGATCCACATGCCCTCTAGCCTGGTCTGAGTGATGGTAGCCAGAGCTCCTGCCATGCTGCCGCCAGGAGCTCAGGGGCAGGGGAGAGCCTGTGCACGTGGAAGTGGTGCCTGGAGCCAAACCACCGAACAGAAAATTGGAACAGAATTATATAAATTAAGGTCAGAAATTTCCTGTCCAACCCACAGGGTGGAGTTTTCTCCATTCCTATCCATCCTACTGAATATAAGCCCTGATTTGATGTCAGTAACTGGAAGGAGCAGCTGGGAGGACTCCCCTTTCAGCTGTCTGCATTCAGCATGAACTTCAAGGTAGTCCTCGTGTTCCTGGCACTGTCCCTCATTACCATCTTTGCCTTGGCCTATGTCTTGCTGACCAGCCAAGGTGGCTCCAGCCAGCCTCCCCGCTGCCCCTCCGTGTCCCCCAGTGCCCAGCCCGGGACACACCCCAGCCAGAGCCAGCTGTTTGCAGACCTGAGCAGAGAGGAGCTGACGGCTGTGATGAGCTTCCTGACCCGGCAGCTAGGGCCAGGCCTGGTGGATGCAGCCCAGGCCCGCCCCTCGGACAACTGCATCTTCTCGGTGGAGCTGCACCTGCCCCCCAAGGCCGCAGCCCTGGCCCACCTGGACAGGGGGAGCCCCCCACCTGCCCGGGAGGCACTGGCCATCGTCTTCTTTGGCGGACAACCCCAGCCCAACGTGAGTGAGCTGGTGGTGGGGCCACTGCCCCGGCCCTCCTACCTGCGGGATGTGACGGTGGAGCGTCATGGGGGCCCCGTGCCCTACCACCGCCGCCCCATGCTGGGAGCTGAGTTTACCCAGATGTGGAAGCATTTGAAGGAGGTGGAGCTCCCCAAGGCACCAGTCTTTCTGGCTTCTGTCTTCAACTACAATGGCTCCACTTTGGCACCTCTGCATGCCACCCCCAGTGGCCTGCGCTCGGGGGACCGTGCTACCTGGATAGCCCTCTACCATAACATCTCAGGTGTTGGGATTTTCCTTCACCCAGTGGGGCTGGAGCTACTGCTGGACCACAGGGCCCTGGACCCTGCCCATTGGGCTGTCCAACGGGTCTTCTACCTCGGGCGCTACTATGCAGACTTGGGCCAGTTGGAATGGGAGTTTAAGGCTGGCCGGCTGGAAGTGGTTAGGGTTCCTCTCCCCCTGCCAAATGGGGCTTCATCCTTGAAGTCCCGGACCTCCCCAGGTCCTCTCCCTCCTCTTCAGTTCTCACCCCAGGGCTCCCAATATAGTGTGCAAGGGAACCTGGTGGCATCCTCCCTCTGGACATTTACCTTCGGTCATGGGGTGTTCAGTGGCATGAGGATTTTTGATATTCGATTCAAGGGCGAGCGGGTGGCCTATGAAGTCAGTGTCCAGGAGTGTGTATCCGTCTATGGTGCTGACTCACCCAAGACAATGATGACCAGATACTTGGATAGCAGCTATGGACTTGGCCGTCACAGCCGGGGCTTGGTTCGGGGAGTCGACTGCCCCTATCAATCGACGATGGTGGACATCCACATACTAGTGGGTACAGGGGCAGTCCAGTTGCTCCCGGGGGCTGTGTGTGTATTTGAGGAGGCACAAGGACTACCCCTTCGGAGGCACCACAATCACCTTGAGAGTCATTTCTATGGTGGTTTGGCTGGCTCGGCCCTTGTAGTCAGGTCTGTGTCATCAGTAGGCAACTATGACTACGTTTGGGACTTTGTACTGCACCCAAATGGGGCGCTGGAAGGGCGGGTCCATGCCACGGGCTATGTCAACACGGCTTTCCTGAGTGGGGGTGAGGAGAGCCTCCTCTTTGGGAACCGTGTGGGGGAACGAGTGCTGGGGGCAGTGCACACGCATGCCTTCCACTTCAAGCTGGACCTGGACGTGGCAGGTGAGTGCTCGGGTGAGGACTGAGACTTGGGGGGAGCAGAGGGAAGGGAGGCCCCCAGATCGAGCCAGAAGCGGCAGAGGGTGGCAGGCCGGCACCACGACATACGGTGGCGGCGGAGCAGGGGCTGATTGGAGCGTATTCGGCTGCAGTCAGCCTGAAACCCTGGGCGTGCTGGGTATCTGGCCGGAGGTAGAAGGGGTGTCCCTACCTGACCCTGCTCACCCGGCCCCTCTGCCTCACTGCGGTTGTGAAACTGGCTTAAATGCAACGGCCGTGCCTGGCTGGCTTCCTCTCGAGTGCCTCTGCGGCTAGTGAGTTTGCCTGGGCAGTTGGGGCTGGAGGGGGGGCACTTAAGTTTTTTTCCTGATTCTGGGGGCCAGTGGAGGTGGGGAAAGCAGGGGCCTGAGCAGAGATAGGAAGCAGCCTATGGAGGTTTTCAGTGTAGAGTGGTCCTGGGGCACGAGGAGGGGGGTGCTAGTGGGGGGTTGTTTAACAGGATTTCATAAAACAGGACATAGGTTGGTGGCCTCACTGTCGTCCTGGGGAGGGTCCTCTCATCCCTGCCAGTGTATGTCCTCACCGCCGGCCCTCCGGTGACACGGCAGGCACGCAATAGGCTTGCTGCAAGTGTAGAAAGGGATTTCTCAAGTGGGGCTTAAAGCACAGAGAGGACTTGCTGCTCCTGACGGACGTTTGTCAACAACAAAATAACGAGCTTACTGAATCACAGACTATTAGACCCAGAAAGAAAAGTAGCGACCTACCAGACCCTCGCCAAACTGAGGAGGGTGGGGGGAGATGGAGGAAGAAGCGACTGCCCCGGTATAATGGTTTGTAACTAGGTATCTTTTCTGTGAAACGTTTTCTTACCCTCTAGACTACAAAGACGTGGTTTTGGGTGGGAGGAGAACTAAGAAAATTGCATGACTGAAAGGAGTCTATTATCTGTTCTTTGACATATTTGGGATAAGACTTTGAAGTTTCTCTTCAGCATTTTTGACATTAAAGAGCCTTGTCTCGGGAAGTAAAGTCGAGTCACATGTATTGGATCCCTGTAGTGTGGAGCGCGAGGGACAAGCAGCAGAGATGCTGGCCTCGGTACAGCGCTCTGTGGGGGGCCGGGGGCCTTCACGATCGGTCCTGTTTAAAGGAACTCACACCCGAACCTGCAAAGAGAGTATCATCAAGTGCTGAGTGGGGAAGGTGGGTGTACATTATGAGTGCAGTCGAGTTCTAGGGAGCTTTCAGGCAATATAAGATCTAAAACTGCTCCCTTCAGAAAAAAACAAAGGGGTCCCTACCTTGTGGAGAAGGAAAGCAAAGTTTCAGAGCTGGGAGGTAGATGCAGGGCGCCCTGGAAGGGGATTGGGTTTTTCCAGCCAGCTTCTCCAAGACAAATCTCTCTTTCATAGTTACAAGAATGTAACTAGCCACCTGCGTGTGCTTTTCCACTTACAGAGCTCAGCCACAGAACAGCTTTTATTATGCCTACTGTAGAGATTCAGAAAGAGAATCAGAGAAGCATAGAATCGGTCCAAGGTCCACTGGGTAGACCAGTGCTAACAGAACGCTGCGGTGATGGATATTCTCCATCCGTGTCGTCTGATGCATGTGGCAGTTGAACACTTGAAATGTGGCTAGTGTGACTGAGGTACTGAATTTTTAAATGGAACTAGCCACTTGTGACTGGTCATAGCCATATTGAACGGGGCAGGTTCAAAGAAGGGTTAGCGCTTGAATCCAGACCTTCTGGCTCCCAGCACAGTGCTCTCTGACGAGCCCCACTGCCCTTTGTCAGGCCAGCGCAGTGGGGCATCATGGGGAAGACAAGGGACTGTCTCACCTGGTGTGGAACTCCTCTCCCCCCTCCCCCTGGCAGGGCTGAAAAACTGGGTGGTAGCTGAAGACGTGGTGTTTAAACCTGTGGCAGCCCCTTGGAGTCCAGAGCACCAGCTGCAGCGCCCACAGCTGACTCGGCAGGTCCTCGGAAGGGAGGACCTGACAGCTTTTTCCTTGGGAAAGCCCCTGCCCCGCTACCTTTATCTGGCTGGCAACCAGACTAATGCCTGGGGTCACCAGCGTGGGTACCGAATCCAGATCCACAGCCCCCTCGGCATACACATGCCCCTGGAGAGCGACATGGAGAGGGCCCTCAGCTGGGGGAGGTGAGGAGGGCTCTGGGCATTGGGTGGAAGGGAAGTACTGGTCCTCTTCCCCGTCCCAGCTCTTGAAGACCCCAACTCACTACCCTTGGTTTACCATTCACCCCTGTGCCTCCTCTCAGCTCCAAGTAGATACGGGATGGGGAGTGGTCTCACGCAGAATCTGGTCCAAAGGACTTCAAGGCCAGGAATGGCCCCTGATCTGACACCACCTTCCTTCAACACTCCTGGTCAGATACCAGCTCGTGGTGACCCGGAGGAAGGAGGAGGAGTCACAGAGCAGCAGCATCTATTACCAGAATGACATCTGGACCCCCACTATGGCCTTTGCTGACTTCATCAACAATGAGACCCTCTTAGGAGAGGTTGGTAGCCCTAGGGGCAGAGGAGAGGGGCAACTTAAGCCCGAAGTCTTGGCTGCCCAGCTCCTGACCGTAGGTCGGAGGGAATGGTAGGTTTCCAGTTCTCAGATTCAGGGGCCAATGTGGGTCATCTCTCTTGGGGTGAGATTAGCCCTGGGACACCGACCACCTTGCAGCTTCTCACAAGGATCACCCCGCCTGCTGTGTGGACCCGGGGCTGGGTGGAGGTAGAAACGAGGCTGAGGCTAGAGGTTGGGGATTGTGGCTGAGGAGGGGTGGTTCTTTGGGTCTTGTCTCCACAAAGTCTTTCAGCCTCTCCCTCTTCCCACAGGACCTGGTGGCTTGGGTTACAGCCAGCTTCCTGCATATCCCCCATGCTGAGGATGTCCCCAACACAGTGACTCTGGGGAACAGAGTTGGCTTCTTGCTCCGACCCTATAACTTCTTTGATGAGGATCCCTCCATCTTCTCCCCTGGCAGCGTCTACTTTGAGAAGGGCCAGGATGCTGGGCTCTGCAGTGTCAACCCTGTGGCCTGCATCCCCCACCTGGCGGCCTGTGTCCCAGACCTGCCCCCTTTCTTTTACCAGGACTTTTAGCCCCAAGGGTGTGGTGGGACATGGAGGGGGGTTGCTGAGACATTTGTACCTTTCTCTCTGTTCCCACTTCCTGCTCCCTTGATTCCTACCCTCTTAATGTCCCTTAGGAAACAGCCTCCCACACTAAACCCCTATATATCCCTTCCGTTAATTCTTATTTCCAGTTCATTTTGTTTAAATGATGGATTTATACAAATGATATGATTATTAAGATATTCAAGCGAAACCCCACAAATTCTACCACTCAGAAATAGCCAGTGTTCACATTTGGTGAACGTTATACCAGACATTTCTTTATGCATGTGCATTGAAATGGAAGAATAGATAGAATTTTGTAAAAATAGATGGTGTGTGTGATTTATAATAAAAGGTGCTACAAGATTTATCGCTTGAATTTCTTCTATTTGACTTTTGAAGTATCTAGAATCACCCCGAGAATATTAAGAACTCTGGCCAAGGAAATTAGCAATGGAAGAAGAGAGGGCAAGAGGGACAGACCAGGCCAAGGAATGCCGCTTGGGAGGCTGCGGGGCTGGGGGTGGGGGTTTCCTTGGAAGCACAACAATAGTTCCAAGTTACAGGAAAGGGAACATCTGGCCCTGGAAGGTGGGGGTTGGGGGAAGAAGCCAGGCGAGGGGGACGAGGGGCTGCTCTGCGCAGACCCAGCTCCTTACTGCTGGTGCCTTTCCAGGCTCAACTGGTCAGTTGCATTATTTTTAAATCCCACTCTCCTGCCTCCTCCAGCTCTCCCCAGTTTCAACCCTGACCCAGAAAGCGGAGTCTGATTTGGAGCCTGGAAGACAAAGCCATGTAAGGTCTGTGGAAATCACTCCCGCCCTGCTTGGGGCCCGCCCCGCAAGCCCGGCCTGCCCCGCCCCCTCCCCAGCCTTCCTGTGTCCTTCCCACCCTCCCCACCCTCAGTATCCTGAGCGGCTGAACACTGGGAACCTCAGCCAGAGCCCAGGAGCCCCCCGACCCCCCTTATAGGAGCTAAGAGAGACCTAACTCTGCTGACCTGAGAATACACATCTCCACTCTGGTTCAGTCCTCTGTCCCGCTGTTCACGGACAATGAACCAGAAGACCACTCTGGTGCTCCTCGCTCTAGCTGTCATCACCATTTTTGCCTTGGTGTGTGTCCTACTAGCTGGCAGGGGAGGAGATGGGGGTGAACCCAGCCAGCCTCCCCGCTGCCCCTCCGTGTCCCCCAGTGCCCAGCCCGGGACACACCCCGGCCAGAGCCAGCTGTTTGCAGACCTGAGCCGAGAGGAGCTGACGGCTGTGATGAGCTTCCTGACCCGGCAGCTAGGGCCAGGCCTGGTGGATGCAGCCCAGGCCCGCCCCTCGGACAACTGCGTCTTCTCGGTGGAGCTGCACCTGCCCCCCAAGGCCGCAGCCCTGGCCCACCTGGACAGGGGGAGCCCCCCACCTGCCCGGGAGGCACTGGCCATCGTCTTCTTTGGCGGACAACCCCAGCCCAACGTGAGTGAGCTGGTGGTGGGGCCACTGCCCCGGCCCTCCTACCTGCGGGATGTGACGGTGGAGCGTCACGGGGGCCCCCTGCCCTACCACCGCCGCCCCGTGCTGAGGCGAGAGTACCTGGACATAGACCAGCTGATCTTCGGCAGAGAGCTGCCCCAGGCTGCCGGGCTCCTGCACCACTGCTGCTTCTATAAGCGCCAAGGACAGAACCTGGTGACGGTGACCACGGCCCCCCGAGGCTTGCAGTCAGGAGACCGGGCCGCCTGGTTTGGCCTCTACTACAACATCTCAGGGGCTGGGTTCTTCCTGCACCCCGTGGGGTTGGAGCTGCTGGTAGACCACAAGGCTCTGGACCCTGCCCGCTGGGCCATCCAGAAGGTGTTCTTTCAAGGCCGCTACTATGAGAGTTTGGCCCAGCTGGAGGACCAGTTTGAGGCTGGCCTGGTGAACGTGGTGCTGATCCCAGACAATGGCACAGGTGGGTCCTGGTCCCTCAAGTCCCAGGGGCCTCCCGGTCCGGCTCCTCCTCTGCAAGTCCATCCCCAGGGCCCCCGCTTCAGTGTGCAGGGGAGCCGAGTGACCTCCTCGTTGTGGACTTTCTCCTTTGGCCTTGGAGCTTTCAGTGGCCCCAGGATCTTTGACATCCGCTTCCGGGGAGAACGACTAGCTTATGAGATCAGCCTCCAGGAGGCCTTGGTCGTCTATGGTGGAAATTCCCCCGCAGCGATGCTGACCCGCTATATCGATGGCAGCTTTGGCCTGGGCAAGTACTCCACTCCCCTGACCCGGGGGGTGGACTGCCCCTACCTGGCCACCTACGTGGACTGGCACTTCCTTCTGGAATCCCACACCCCCGAGACAATACGTGATGCCATTTGTGTGTTTGAACAGAACCAGGGCCTCCCCCTGAGGCGACACCACTCAAATTTCTACTCCCATTATTTCGGGGGCCTTGCAGAGACCGTGCTGGTGGTCAGATCTGTGTCGACCTTGCTCAATTATGACTACCTGTGGGATATGGTCTTCCATTCCAGTGGGGCCATAGAAGTCCGACTCCACACCACCGGCTACATCAGCTCAGCATTCCTCTTTGGTGCCGCCCGAAGGTACGGGAACCAGGTTGGGGAGCAAACGCTGGGCACCGTCCATACCCACAGTGCCCACTTCAAGGTGGATCTGGATGTAGGAGGTAAGACATCCCTGGGGAAGCAAGGATTCTGGAAGAGGGGACTGAAAAGTTGTCTATTTGCTTTGGGATTTATGGAAGTTATCCAGGAAAGGAAGAGTTGAGCATGAGTTGCAGTTTTGGAGTTCTGTACTTCCTCTTTAGCTGGATGGGAGAAAGCTGACTGCTGCATTTTATTTGGATCCTAGCTCATTGGCTGGGTGCAGAGCTGCCTCCCTCCCTCCACATGACCTCATCAGAAAATCTTGAGAAATGGCAAAGCTCAGGGAGGAGGCAGGATCTGGGCTCACAAGATCCCCTTTGCCTTCGTCCCTCCCTTGTTCTCCTAGAGGCCCCACTTCAGGGAGGCGACCATTTGTTTTGTAGTTCATTTCTCTGTGTCTGGCCTGCGGTGCCAAGGGTTTGGGGACCTGTCTGCCTCCTGCCAAGTCCCTGGCACACGCAGGCCAGCCCCGGAACCCCGCAGGTTGTACATTTCCTGGGGAGGTGAACCCTGCTCTTCCCTGGGCACCACACACTTAAGTGCAGGGGGGTAGAGTGGGTGCCGTGGAATGTTCAGGTAGTTCCTGGGGTTGGTGGTCACAGAGAGAGCCAAAGATCCATGATGTCTTAGAGTCCGTCTTCTCACTTTCCTTCTGCACATTGAGTCGATCACCCATTTTTTTTTCCAGTCTGCCTCTGAGACATGTCAGAGCCTTGCTGGGCCGGCCTTCTCTCTGCCCCTTCCACTCTTCTTCCTCTCAGATCCAGGGGCCAGCTTGCTCCCCCGTCTAGCCCCAACTTTCCTAGAAGGCCCTTCCCCTCAGATTGCAGCTCCAGCCTGCCCTTCGGCTCCCTGGCCCCCACCCCAGTGCTGCCTTAGCCACGCCCACACCCTCCCTGTCCCCCCACAGGCTTCCTGCTTTTGCTCCTGTCCCCCCCCCGCCCCCGCCTAGAATGCCCAGCCGTGTCATCTCTGCTACTCACGTTTCCTGAGACAAGGCTGAAAGGCACCCGGGAAGGCCCCCTTTTCCTGCCTGCACCTGTATCCGTGACCTTGACTGTGCTCTTCTCACACGGCTGGCCTCTCAGGGCTTTGCCTCCTGCAGCCTCCGGGAGAGCAGGAGGAAGGGGATGGGGCTTCACTCCTCTGTGCCTCCCAGGGCTGAGCCCAGTCCTCTCCACTAATAAGTGTGAAGGGTTAGTGAATGAAGTCCCTGAAGAAATACCTTACAGGTCAACCGCTTTGGCCGAAAGACCGGGCATAGCTTAGGGAGAGGGAAGGGAAGCAGGGACACACTCCGTTCTGGGTTTCTCCTTGGCCCCACTCTGAAGCGGTGAATGGTGGGGAGGAGACAGAGTCCAGAGGGGACAGGGCAGCTGCATGACCAGCCCTCTCTCCCACCCTCCACCCCTCCCCCCCCGCAGGACTGGAGAACTGGGTCTGGGCTGAGGACATGACCTATGTCCCCACGCCGGTACCCTGGAGCCCCGAGCACCAGATGCAGAGGCTGCAGGTGACCCGGAAGCTGCTGGAGACCGAGGAGCAGGCCGCCTTCCCCCTGGGAGGCGCCCCCCCCCGCTACGTGTACCTGGCCAGCAACCACAGCAACAAGTGGGGCCACCCGCGGGGCTACCGCATCCAGCTGCTCAGCTTTGCTGGGGAGCCGCTGCCACAGAACAGCTCCTTGGAGAGAGCCGTCAGCTGGGGCAGGTGAGTGGCGGGGTGTCAGAGAGAAGCTGGGGGAGGAGCGGGAGGGACAACTGGGAACTCAGTTGGAACTGTATGGGAGCAGAGGTGAGAGCTCCATTAGGATTTCCCGGTTATCGAAACACAAGCCCCGGGCCTACGCTGTCTGTGCAGCGCTGAGGCCAGAGAACGCTTCCCCATTTTGGATGCGGGCAGAGGCCATCCTGTGAAATGGCAGGGGGACGAACAGAAGGATGTGGAAGGAGGTTGGCTGACCCACCCGGGTGGCACCAAAGTCATCGTGTGAAGGACATGGAAAGCCCGAGGTCCATGACCTCAGCCCCCTTCCATCGTCACAGTCAGGCAGCAGGACGGGGTTAGTGACCATGGAGGCCTGACCAGTGCCTCCCTAGGTACCATCTGGCGGTGACCCAGCGGAAGGAGGCGGAGCAAAGCAGCACCAGCATCTACAATCAGAACGACCCTTGGGCCCCCACCGTGGACTTCGCTGACTTCATTAACAACGAGACCATTGCTGGAGAGGTCAGCTGACTGTGGGAGGGTCACGGGAGGGAGACCAGGGCACAGAGATGAACCCCACCTTCTCTTTTTTTTTTTTTTTTTAAAGATTTTATTTATTTATTTGAGAGAGAGAGAGAGCACAAGAGGGGGGAGCGGGAGAGGGAGAAGCAGACTCCCCGCTGAGCAGGGAGCCCGATGCGGGACTCGATCCCGGGACTCCAGGATCATGACCTGAGCCGAAGGCAGTTGCTTAACCAACTGAGCCACCCAGGCGCCCGAACCCCACCTTCTCTTAAGTTCCCTGAAACCATCTGGCCTCCCGAGGGGTGGAGCTGACTCCTGCCTTCTGTGCTTTCCCGAGTCATTACTTCCTGAGGAATCTTCCCTAGCTGGGAGCTCATTTGCAGACGCTGGCTGAGGCCCCAGCCCGTCGTGGAGACCCTGCAGCTCTCTGAGTCTTAGCTTCATGGACTTTGTCCTTTTCGGGCCCCAGGGTTCAAGGAGGGCTGGAAGACCAGCTCTCTTGTGTCTAGCGCTTCTCTCATTTCGGACTTGACCTCTGAAGGATTCATTTCTGAATGTCAGCCTTTTCTGCCTCCTAAACCCTGATCTCCCCGCTCCATCCTCGTTTCAGTCATTGGTAGGGAACTCTTGGAGAGTGAGGGAGAGGCGAGCTGAAATCACCTCTGGGTGTCATACCTCTGGGGGTGGGTGTGATGGCGCTGTGATGGGAAATGTCAGAGATGGAGGGCCCAGGCTGGGACAGGGAAGTGGGGCTTGCTCCCAATATGAAATTGACTGGGCTTTGACTCCTGGGCCGGTAGGAAAAACTGTTTCAAGACTTAAGATCCTTTTGGGACGCCTGGGTGGCTCAGTCGTTAAGCGTCTGCCTTCGGCTCAGGTCATGATCCCAGGGTCCTGGGATCGAGCCCCACATCGGGCTCCCTGCTCAGTGGGAAGCCTGCTTCTCCCTCTCCCACTCCCCCTGCTTGTGTTCCCTCTCTCGCTGTGTCTCTCTCTGTCAAATAAATAAATAAAATCTTTAAAAAAAAAAAAAAAAAAAGACTTAAGATCCTTTTGAGGGAAAATGGGCTGGCAAGATGAATCCTCACATCCAAGGCTGCTGAAGGAGGCAGGCCTGTCCTTCACAAAGCCAGGCCTCAGGATCCTCTTTCTTCTCCCCTGCCAGGACTTGGTGGCCTGGGTGACAGCTGGTTTCCTGCACATCCCACACGCAGAAGACGTTCCCAACACGGTGACTGTGGGGAATGGTGTGGGCTTCTTCCTCCAACCCTACAACTTCTTTGACCAGGACCCCTCCTTCGAGTCTGCGGATTCTGTCTATTTCCGGGAGGAACAGGATGCTGGGGCCTGCGAGGTCAACCCCCTGGCTTGCCTTCCCCACGCTGCTGCCTGTGCCCCAGACCTCCCTGCCTTCTCCCATGGGGGCTTCTCTCACAATTAGGGGGTCCCCGGGACGGGGAATGTGGCCAGGGGCCCCAGGGCCAGGGTGCATGGGGAGGGGAGCGGTAGGTGCTGGGCCAGGCGGCCTGGTGCCCTCTTCTTCTTCTTTCCACCCCAAAGCTCCCCACGTCCCCTTCTCCCCAGGCCCCCTCTCTATCGCCCTCCCTGACACCCCCTCCCTGCTGGGAGCAGCCTGAGCCTGTGATGCCTGGCACCGGGGGAGGGGCAGAGACATGACTCAGCTTTGTTGACCCCAGACCTGCTGGGTTCCTGTCCCAGAGAGAAGAATGGCCAGCTGAAGCCCGGACTGATGGCCAAGCTTTTCCCAGAAGACTCCTGTTTTTTTTGTGGTTTTATTTTTTTGCTTTCCGGCTTTCCCCTGTTTTTTTTTAACCCATCTCCTGAGCCTCCTCAGTTCCTTCCTTGGAAGGTGAGGATGGTGTTGCTGCACTGGGGATAGGCCCCTAGAAGCCCCAGGGCAGGGTTCCTGCCAGGCCTACGCCTCCACGGATGAGCTAGAAGGGGGTCCTTAGCCCACATTCCTCTTATCCAAGTCCTCCTCTCCCTCTTCCTTCCTTTGCCTACTGCCTCCTCTTCCTGTTCCCACCTGTTCTTAAAGCCTCGGATTTCCCTCCCAGCCCTGAGAGGATGTGCCTCTGTCCCGATGCTCCCCTCATCTTCAATTCTAACTTAGGTCTCCTCTCCCAGCTCTCTGCCTGTGGAAGTCTCAAAATGCAAGGGACATCTGGTTTGAGAGGACAATCCCTGTCTGTCCCCCTGTGTCTGTCACAGACTGGAGTAGGCGTTGTCCCCACCCCTGTCCTGGGGCAGGCTGTAATTCCCGGAAGTCCCCTCGGCCCCTTGGTATTCGCCTGCTTTGCACTTTCTGGCAAAGGACGGTCTCACGGCAGCCTCTCAAGTTAGCATCTGAGGCGGATCTGTGGGTACCGGGGTGATGAGGGGCGGTCATCTGGGCCAGGCGTGTGTGTGACCAGTGAGCTCACAGACTCCGCAGCAGCAGACACGGACGACAGGTGGGCGCCAATGGTGGGAAGCTCTGAGACCTTGGAACTCCAGTGGCCACCACTTGTGGCCACGCAAATGAGCTGGGGGGCTGGCTCCCACCATGCTGTCCCTCAGGGGCTCTGGGTGAGGGGCGAGTGCGCCCATAGTGAGAGATTGGAAACTACAGAAACATCCTTTCCTCGAGGATTGGTTAAGTGAACTCCTACGCAGCCTTCCAGTGCGGGGCTGTGCAGCTCTAACAAGAACGCTCTCTGTGTACTAATAGGGAACGATCTTCCAGTGAAAACGGCAAGGCACGGAAGTGTGTGTGGTGCACTTTGCCTTTGTGAGGTAGAAAGGAGGAAACTATACGTATTTACTATATATGCATATCCAGAAGAAACCAGTGCTACTGGTTGCTTTTGGGGAGGGGTGGGGAAAGAGGAAGGAGGAGACTTAGCACTCCATACCCTTTTGTATATTTTGAAATTTGAGCCATGTGACTGTATTACCTATTCAAAATAAATAAAAAATGGGCCCAAACAGGACCTGACTTATTTGTTGGTTGGTTTGTTTGCTACTGACAAGTCTTTTAAGAAGGGGTGAGGGTAGGGGTAAAATAAAGTGAATGAGGTATGGACCCAGGGACTCAATTTGGTCAGTCTCTGAGACCCAGAGAAATGGCTGTGGCCTCTGGTAGGTAACTCCTCTGCACTCCCTTGCCTGTCCATCCCTGAGGACAATCTTAAGCCTCGGTCGTGCTCTCTCTCCCTGTCTCCGTCTCTGTCCCTCTCTTGTTTCCTCTCTGTGTCTCTTAAAAGAGGGGACAATGGGAAGCAATGGGGAGAGGTGACTTCTGCCTGCTGAGAGCCTGGGCTGGGTTCATTTATGGCCACTGCCTGAGCCGGAGGCCGGAGTGAGAGGACACGGAGACTGAGGGCGAGGAGCCACTGAAGCCTGGGACAGAGGAGAAAAGCCATGGATGCCAGGGCCAACTGTGACTCCGATACGGACCTCGTACTTCCTCTCTCCCTGCCCTGAGTACTTTTCTCTATCACATGCAGATCGGTTTTCCACCTCGTATGGCTCGTTCTTATGAGCAGCCGCAGGGCGGTCAGTGCTGGGGGAAAGGGACGGAGGGAATGCTGGTGTCCGCCCCTCCCCCCAGCCCATCACACTCACGTGAAGCTCATGACCTTGAAACCCACATCCACACCAAAGGACATGAGTGTTTATACGCGGTCATATGTGTGAGTGGGTGTGAATGCTCACCAGCTTTTGTGCGTGGTTGGGTCTCTGCATTTCCTCGCAGGGGTGACCACGTGTTCCAGCCTCCAATGAGAGGAGGCAGGAGGGACATGTGGATCATTAGAACGCCTGCCCAGCTGGGGTCAGGAGGGCTGCAGTGTGGATCTGCAGCCCCCTACCCCAACCTAGTCTCTTCCTTAGACCACTGAGGCCAGCTTAGAGTGTTGGCCTCACATTTGTGATCCAGTGATAGGAGTGAATACTTACCAAGCATGTTAAGTTCTGAAGGAACCAGTGCCCCCAAAGCTAAAGTCTTTAGGACATGGGCCCCTTGCCCTAAGAGGAGCTGGACAAGGAGAGCCTGAGGCTTAGCCCAGAGGGCATAGCTGGGACTTCTCTAGGAACGTAGACACCAGAATGTTCTGGAAGGAGCACAACATGTGTTCTGCCTCTGCTCTCCTCCTGCAGCCCCTGGGAAGGGCTCCAGCTCCAAGTGCAAGAGGATTCCTTCATACACCCAACAAAGATTTATAGCGTGCCTTCTAAGGGCCAGGCACGTGCGAGGCACTAGGATACGTTAGTGAATAAGATGCACAATTTTTGTCCTCAGAGGAGCGAGGCTAGTAAAGGAGAGTTGCAGTCAGGACTGCAGGGAGGAGAGAGGAGGACAAGAGCAGGGGCTCCTGACTCAAACTGAGGGGCTGTGGAAGGCTCCTGGGGGACATGATGTCTAAACTGGGGACAAGGAGGACAGGGAAGAGAATCTTCCAGGCTGGGGAAACAGCATGATCAAAGGCCAGGAGGTGACAAAGCAGCACCATCCAAGTACCTAAGTTCATTGACAGGCATGTGGGCTCTAAGGAGAGCCTGGAGGGACAAGCAGGGGACAGATGAGGCATGTTCTTGTAAGCCACGGTTACCCTAAAGAAAAATGCAGAGTCATGAAAGGATTTGGGGCAAGGAGTGACAAGAGTCAGATTTGCCTTTCAGGACATTCCCTTTGGCCCAGCTACAAAGAATGGAGTTGACAGAAGACCTGGCCATGGGCAGTGAGTCAGAAGTAAGAAATGGTGGTGGCCTGAACTGTGGCAGGGCCCCCCGGCAGACTCCTGTGGAGAGTCTGGCCCCATGAGGCCCTGTTTCAGAGCACCCCGATCAGAACCCCACATCTGGAGGCCTCTCTCCTCCCACCTTCTGCCGAGGTTGCTGGGAAAACGAGGTGGGCTCTCTGGCCCCTGACTGGTCTTTCTCCTAGCAGCCCATTACCTCCTGAATGGAAGAGTAATTATAGTTCAATTAACGGATCACTTGGGAAAGTCAGTTGCTGAAGAAAAAATCCTACCCAACAATCAGGCTCTTCTGAAGTCGGTGTGGTTATGTGATAATTGGTTAGATCATCCTTGTAGACTTCATATGGTGCAAAGTGGGTTTGAAAAAAAATTAAACCCCTATAAAAGAGAAAGTACCTGGCGCCCCCCCCCGACAGCTTCTTTGACTGGATTTGGCGATGAGGATGGGCTCATTAATTCCACAGCCTCTTTACCTGGTTAAGGGGGACCCCAGCCTTCGGGCTCCTTCCAGAAGGTTCTCCTTCATTTATCCACTCTTCCGCTTGTATTTTCCCTCTCTCCCTCTTGTCTGGCTCTTCTTCTCGACTCTCATCTTGCCAAGCCTTCCCCGGGGACCCTGCATCTCCTGGGCGGGGGTCTTCTCTCTGCCTGTGACTTCACAAAAACTCCTTCCTCCAAGGAGTGTCCCTCCACCCCAGTCACTCCTCCACCCACTGCCCTCCCTCTGCTGGCCCACAGCCACAGACGCTGCCCCGACAAAGGTCACCAGTGACTTCTAATCAATGGGCCTTTCTGGGCACCTACCTTCTGGTCCTCTCAGTGACATCTGACAACACCGCCTACCTCCTTCTTGAAATTCTCTCCTGTCTTGACTACCCCGCATTCTGACCCCTCCTTGTCCGTATTTGCTGCTTCACAGTCTTCCACGATGGCTCCTTTACTTCTGCCCCCCCACCAGCCCACATAGCCCCAAACCTTGGCATTTTCCAGGACTCTGTCTTGGGTCTCCTCTCTTCTCTGTCCAGAAGTACCCCCCAGGTGATCTCAGCCTCTCTTACTTTAACTGCTAATACTTGTTGTTGGCCCAAATCTGGATTTCTAGCTTAGAACATCTCTCCTACACTCCAGACCCATAGAGCCAATGGCCCTATTTCTAGGCATCTATACTGGGAATTCCCGTGTGCACCTCAAACTCAACCTTGTTGGTTCTCCCTTAAACTTGCTGCTCTTCAGGTACGTCCTTTCTGGTAAAAAGCCCATCAGGTCACAGGAAACCTTTGTGTCACCTAAGACACTGTGCTCATTATCACCTACCCACACCCAGTCAGGCACCTGGCCCCATCACCTCTGCCCTTAAACATCTCAGACTCATGCCTTCTTCTCTGTCCTCAAGGTCGCTGGCCTCATCCTGGCCCTCTGCCTCTAGTCTGTCCCATACCCAAGCACCCACCCATACCCACGCTGTAGCCAGAGCCATCCCCCTATAATGCAGATCCAAGAGGAGCGCGACCTGTGAGGACCAGGTGGGCCTGGCCGACTGCTCAAGGCCTCTGGGGTGGCAGTTCTGCTCAGATACCACGTTCTGGGGCCCAGTCTTCAGCCTGCAGGCTGGGGGTGGACCCTAGCTCCCAGGGATCAACTCATCCCATTCATAGAGGCTGGGGCCACGTTTATTCAAAGGGAAATACGACCTAATGAGAGGAGCAGGGTGGGTGTTCCTGTTTCCTGAGTAATTCTCCAAAAAGGGACACTTTTCCAGCAAGTTTTTAGGGTATTTGGGCCCAACGGTTGGGAAGATTTGAATGAAACGATATCAGAGGGCACAATGTGACAGCAAGACACGTAGAGAAGGTGGTCAGGGGTGGCCTCTCTTATATACCAGCTTCCCCACCAGCCAAGGCAAAGGGTTCTCCCCCAGTGGTGACCCACCTCCCCATATGAGAGCCTGGCGATACCTTACTGGAGCGAACGTTGACCTCTGCTTGGCAACACTGGTTAGAGAAATAGGAGCCATCATAACAGTGTGTTCTTAGCTGGGAGCTGAGACAGTAACTCCCCGAAGAGCCCGGACTCGAGTTCCCTGGCTGGCGCACTGCGTTGTGGCCAGGGCAAGGCCTCGACATTAGATCCTGGTCCATCTTAAGCAACCCTCTCAGGTCCCCTCCCTCTTCAGGAGCTTTGTACTGTCACTCAATAAACTTTACTATCGCTCAAGAAACTTTGCTTTGCTGCCCACCACTCTTCGTCTGGTTTACCTCTTCATTCTTCAAAGCGGCGTGACCAAGAACTCTGGTCACCGAAGGAAAAACTCCTGTTAAGTCCAGCAGAAAAAGAAATGTTTTATCTTTGTGTGTAGGACAAAAAATATGAATAAGCAATTAGCAAAAGATATACAAATAACCAATGAACATATGAAAAGATATTCAATCTCTCTAGTAATATAGTAAATACAAAATAATAATGAGATACTATTTTTTTACATGAATATTGTCAAAAGAATTTTAAGATTGACAGTATCTGGTGTCTGGGTGGCTCAGTCGTTAAGCGTGTGCCTTCAGCTCAGGTCATGATCCCAGGGTCCTGGGATGGAGCCCCACATCGGGCTCCCTGCTCAGCGGGGAGCCTGCCTCTCCCTCTCCCGCTACCCCCTGCTTGTGTGTGCTCTCTCTCTCTATTAAATAAATAAATAAAATCTTAAAAAAAAAAAAAGATTGACAGTATCTTGTAATGCCAGTGGTTAAAAAAAAAAAAAAAGATTCTGGACCCTCTTATTCTAAATGTCACACAGCCCATTTCCAATGACCCCTTCCTGCCTTCGTGGTAGTAATCCTATTGTCCCTGTCTTGACTGCAAGAAATTCTCCAGTCCCTTGTCTCCATGTTACTGCTCAGTGGATGGGAGCCCTGGGTGTGGATTCCACTCCCCAACACTCAGGGGTAGGTATTAAATGTCATGTTTCTTTATGTTTCTATATCAGGTAACAAGCTCAGTGCCCTGGTACCTGGTTGGCGGGAAATTGAATAACAGGCATGATTTGGGGGCTGCTCATCTTCAGGGTTAGGAAAGACTCTGTAGTCTGGGATTTGGGGGGTGGTGGTCAGCTAGTCTTCAGGTGACAGCCGTCATGGCTATTATGTTCACTTTCTGCGGCCCTGAGGCCAGCCTTGCTAGGGTGGTGATGGGAGGGGGGACCTGCCCTGGGCGTTGACCCACACCCACTTTCTCCTGTGCCAAAGCCCTATTCCCTCCTTTTCCTCTCACCCCACAGTAGCCCTGGATGACCCACGGGGTACTGGTTAAAGGGCTTGTTTCTGCGGAGGGGACTTGAGGGACGAAAGGGAAGTACATTTGTCACAGTATATTCCTTTATGTTTTCTAGATTTTTTACCAAACATTTTGTGTTTGTTCATCAAGGTGTTTTCAGAACATTTTTAAAATTAAAAATATTTAAAATGCTGGGGTGCCTGGGTGGCTCAGTTGGTTAAGCGTCTGCCTTCGGCTCAGGTCCTGATCCCGGGGTCCTGGGATCGAGCCCCGCATCGGGCTCCCTGCTCGGCGGGAAGCCTGCTTCTCCCTCTCCCACTCCCCCTGCTTGTGTTCCCTCTCTCACTGTGTCTCTCTCTGTCAAATAAATAAATAAAATCTTTAAAAAATATATTTAAAATGCTTTTTTTCCACAAAGTGCTTCTGCAGAGTCTGAAACCAGATCAGCAAGGGGGGGGGGTGTTATTATGGGATGGAGGGCCATGCCTTTCGCACCACTTTGGACTGGGCACCGCTACCCCTACCACTTTAACGAACAAGGGAAAGGAAAACCCTTTGAGTTTCCAGATCAAAATACAGCTGAATGCAGGGCGCCTGGCTGGCTCACTGGGTGGAGCAAGCGCCTCTGGATCTTGGGGTTGCGAGTTTGAGCCCCACTTGTAGAGATTACTTGAAGATACTATCTTTAAAAACAAAAACAAAACTACAGCTGGATGTATTAATGTTTCTGGATAACCTGCCTTTTTTGTTATCGATTTACCTGGTTTAACTCTCCCAGGTTCTGAGATGCCTCACCATCTACCTGCAATTACGACCTTGCTGGAAACACGTACAACACAAAACTTCCTGATCTTACCTCTTCTGCCCCCCATTTTGTCCCCACCTCACACCAAATACACCGACCTTTTGGCTGTTTCCTGCCCATGCTGGGCTGTTTTGAGTTTCTTTACCTTTGCACCTTCTGTTTCCTTTGGCCATCATGTCTTTCCTCTTCTCTGTCCCACGTACGCATTCTGCCTGCAAGGTCGAACTAATGTCTTCCCAGGCAAATCTTCCTGGGCAGGTCCACGTTGGAAAGGATTCTCCCCCAGGCTCATGAGGGAAGCATGTCCCCTCCGTGGAACCCTCAGTCTCTCCTTATTCCCCTCAGGACCTGGCCGTCCAGATGAGGGTGGCCTCCTACACGTCACCTGGCGGAGAATGGAGGTGGCTTCGCTCTCTGCTTCTGCAACATTTCAGTGGAGGGTTTCCTGGAGCTGAGGGCTGTGGGCTGCTAAGTTAATTCCACAGCCAGTTTTCCAAGCCCCCTGACCTCTGACCTGGCCCATCAGTCCTGCTTAAAGGGGAGACAAGGGATTTCTGTTACACTCTGCACCTGCCCCCCACCACCCCAATTTCTGACTGGCTCCCCACCCTGTCCACTCCCCTCCAGTGATCTAGGGTGCTCAGAGCCTCCCCATTGTAGATCTGGCTCAGCCCTTCAGCCTCCCAACTCCTCCCAGGTGCTTTGTGTTCTCAGCATTACTCTCCAGCCTGGAGCCTGCCGGTAGGGTTCTGGCTGATGGCTGGTGAGGAGTAGGAGAGAGTGATGGGAAGCAGAGCCTGGAGGGAAGGGGCGGAATCCCACTGGAGAGGTGTGGGCAGGTGAGTTTCGCTTGCAGCCTCGTAGCCAAGGAAAAGGTTCCATCTGGAGGGTGGAGGAAGAACCCAAGGACAGTCCCTTTCTGTCCCAGTTCCTTCTTCCTCTTGCCTCCCTCCAGCTGTGTTATTTCCAAAACCTACCCTTCCTCCAACTTGGTTCCCCAACCCTGACCCTGAGTGTTTGATTTGGAACAAGAGGACAGAGGATTACGTGGGCCACTTAAAGTCCAGGTTCCTACTTCAGCCCCACCTCCCGAGTTTGGCCTGACCCCTGAGCCCTCCAGCTCCACCCCCACCCCCACCCAACCATCTGCCCTTGGCTGCTTATCTTCAATGTGCCTCTTGCCCAGTGGCACCTCTCAGAGACCAGTAAACTCCAGAGACTCAAAGAGACATCCTGCACCCAGGTCCTGTCTGTCTTTTATCTTTCTATTTCCCATTCTGCATAATGATTCAGGAGCCTAAGGACCATCCAGGAGATTTAACTATGGCTATCTTCATTATTTTGTCCCTGTGTAGTGTGCTGGTGACAGCCATGGGTGATGGTGGGAGTGAGAAAGGAGTGGAGAGGGAATGTAAACCCAGCCAGCCTCCCCGCTGCCCCTCCGTGTCCCCCAGTGCCCAGCCCGGGACACACCCCGGCCAGAGCCAGCTGTTTGCAGACCTGAGCCGAGAGGAGCTGACGGCTGTGATGAGCTTCCTGACCCGGCAGCTAGGGCCAGGCCTGGTGGATGCAGCCCAGGCCCGCCCCTCGGACAACTGCGTCTTCTCGGTGGAGCTGCACCTGCCCCCCAAGGCCGCAGCCCTGGCCCACCTGGACAGGGGGAGCCCCCCACCTGCCCGGGAGGCACTGGCCATCGTCTTCTTTGGCGGACAACCCCAGCCCAACGTGAGTGAGCTGGTGGTGGGGCCACTGCCCCGGCCCTCCTACCTGCGGGATGTGACGGTGGAGCGTCACGGGGGCCCCCTGCCCTACCACCGCCGCCCCGTGCTGAGGCGAGAGTACCTGGACATAGACCAGCTGATCTTCGGCAGAGAGCTGCCCCAGGCTGCCGGGCTCCTGCACCACTGCTGCTTCTATAAGCGCCAAGGACAGAACCTGGTGACGGTGACCACGGCCCCCCGAGGCTTGCAGTCAGGAGACCGGGCCGCCTGGTTTGGCCTCTACTACAACATCTCAGGGGCTGGGTTCTTCCTGCACCCCGTGGGGTTGGAGCTGCTGGTAGGCCACAAGGCTCTGGACCCTGCCCGCTGGGCCATCCAGAAGGTGTTCTTTCAAGGCCGCTACTATGAGAGTTTGGCCCAGCTGGAGGACCAGTTTGAGGCTGGCCTGGTGAACGTGGTGCTGATCCCAGACAATGGCACAGGTGGGTCCTGGTCCCTCAAGTCCCAGGGGCCTCCCGGTCCGGCTCCTCCTCTGCAAGTCCATCCCCAGGGCCCCCGCTTCAGTGTGCAGGGGAGCCGAGTGACCTCCTCGTTGTGGACTTTCTCCTTTGGCCTTGGAGCTTTCAGTGGCCCCAGGATCTTTGACATCCGCTTCCGGGGAGAACGACTAGCTTATGAGATCAGCCTCCAGGAGGCCTTGGTCGTCTATGGTGGAAATTCCCCCGCAGCGATGCTGACCCGCTATATCGATGGCAGCTTTGGCCTGGGCAAGTACTCCACTCCCCTGACCCGGGGGGTGGACTGCCCCTACCTGGCCACCTACGTGGACTGGCACTTCCTTCTGGAATCCCACACGCCCGAGACAATACGTGATGCCATTTGTGTGTTTGAACAGAACCAGGGCCTCCCCCTGAGGCGACACCACTCAAATTTCTACTCCCATTATTTTGGGGGCCTTGCAGAGACCGTGCTGGTGGTCAGATCTGTGTCGACCTTGCTCAATTATGACTACCTGTGGGATATGGTCTTCCATTCCAGTGGGGCCATAGAAGTCCGACTCCACACCACCGGCTACATCAGCTCAGCATTCCTCTTTGGTGCCGCCCGAAGGTACGGGAACCAGGTTGGGGAGCAAACGCTGGGCACCGTCCATACCCACAGCGCCCACTTCAAGGTGGATCTGGATGTAGGAGGTAAGACATCCCTGGGGAAGCAAGGATTCCAGCAGAGGGGACTGAGGTCTCCATGCCTAGCTTTAAGAATTATCACTGAAACAGGGGCGCCTGGGTGGCTCAGTCGTTAAGCGTCTGCCTTCGGCTCAGGTCATGATCCCAGCGTCCTGGGATCGAGCCCCGCATCGGGCTCCCTGCTCGGAGGGAAGCCTGCTTCTCCCTCTCCCACTCCCCTGCTTGTGTTCCCTCTCTCGCTGTGTCTCTCTCTGTCAAATAAATAAATAAAATCTTTAAAAAAAAAAAAAAAAGAATTATCACTGAAACATTAAAAATATAAAAGCATATGAAGTAAAGGTGAAAGTCGGATTCCACAGACATTTTCATCCTTAGCAGATCGGTTATTCTTCCGTACTTAAAAATAAAATTCTTCCATATTTTTAAATATGGCATCTGCAATATTTAATAAATCATAACATTTGTTATATTGTATATCATCTGTAAATATGACATACTGATATAAGTATTTCAAATTTTTATTACCAAATTTGGATCATAACATACATATATTTTGCCACCTCTGTTTTTTCACATAACTACATATCACTCACGCAAGCAACAGTTACTGAATGCAGTTTTTCTTTTTTAGAGAGAGGGAGCAGGGGGAGGGGCAGAGGGAGAGAGAGAGAATCTTATGCCGGTTCTACACCAGGAACGGAGCCCAATGTGGAGCGCCATCTCATGACTCTGAGATCATGACCTGAACTGAAATCAAGAGTCGGACGCCTAGCTGACCTGCCACCCAGGCGGCCCATGAATGCATATTTACACCAATCACTGCGCTAATGCAATTTAACAAAAGAAACAACATCCCTACTCTCAAGAGGCTTACATTCTAATGGAGGAGTGGTGAACATGTGGAGTGCCTCGAAAAATGTGTATGATAGAAATACTTTTATGATTAACTGCTCTGTGCCTCACTTTACCCAAGTGTAAAAATGGTGTAACAGTGCATTCTTAGTAAGACTATTTGAGGATTAATGATGAGCACTTTAAAATGCTTTCTCTTTAAAAAACCAAACAAACAAAACTTCTTTCTTTCTTTCTTGCAATAATCTCTACACCCAGCATGGGACTCGAACTCACAACCCTGAGATTGAGAGTTGCATGCTTTTCCGACTGAGCCAGGCTGGTGGCCCAAAACACTTTCTCTTTTGAAATAATTTTAGACTTACGAAAAGTTGCAAACATTGTCCAGTTCCCATATACCCTTCACCCAGTTCCCCCTAATGTTAACATCTTACACAACCACAGTATGGCGATCAAAACCAGGAGATTAACATTATTACAGTACTATTAACTAAACTACAGACCTTATTAGAGTTTCATTAGTTCTTTCATTAACTTTCTTTTTCTGTTCCAGGATCTAATCCAGGATCCCACACTGCATTTAGGTAAATTTTCTCCTTAGTTTCCTCCAATCTATGACAGCTCCTTAGGCTTTTCTTGTCTTTCATGACCTTGACACTAAGGAAGATTTTGGTCATTATTTTATACAGCGTCTCTCAAATCGGATTTCTCTGTTATTTTCTCATGATTAGATTGAGATTGTACTTCTTTTTTTTGCAAGAAAACCAGAGAAATGACATTATGCCCTTCTCAGCGCATCATATCAAGGGGTACATGAGTTTGAGATGTCTTATTACCAGAGATGTTGACCTCAAGAACCTGGTTAAGATGGTGTCTTCTGGCTTTCTCCATTGTACAAGTTACTACTTTTCCGGGGCACCTGGGTGGCTCAGTCAGTTAAGTGTCTGCCTTCAGCTTGGGTCATGAGCCCAGGGTCCTGGGATCAAGCCCCACTTCGGGCTCTCTGCTCAGCAGGAAGCCTGCTTCTCCCTCTCCCTCTGTCTGTCAGTCCTCCTGCTGTGCTCTCTCTCTCTCTCTGTCAAATAAATAAATAAATAAATAAATAAATAAATAAATAAATAATAAATAAAATCTTTTTTAAAAAGTTAGTATTTTTCCATTTGCAGTTAATAAATATCTTGGGGCAATTACTGTGATGCTATGCAAATATCCTATTTCTTTTCTTCTTAAATTCTTGCCCACTGATTTTTAGCATCTGTTGGTAGACTTTTTTTTTTTTTTGCAAGAATTATTACTGAAATATTTCCCTACTGGTCATTTCAAATTTTTTTCTTTATTCTTTATACATTGATTAATTAGAATTCTCCAAAGGAAAAGTTATCCTCCTTTTACATTGATTTATACATGCAATTATTCATAACTGCATTGATTCATGGATATTTATTTTATCCTAAGGTTTACAACCCAGCAGTGTTATTTATTCTGTTCCTTGCACTGTTCCAGTATTGGCCATTGGGAGATGCTTCCGGTTGGTTCTTGTGTCCTTTCAATATGCCTCCATCCTTTTTGGAGTGCTTCTTTCTTTTTGGCACCACAGGATGTTCCAATTTTTTTTTTTATTCATTTGAGAGAGAGAGACAGAGCACAAGCAGGGGGAGAGGCAGAAGGAGAGGGAGAAGCAGAATCCCCGCTGAACAGGGAGCCTGACGCAGGGCTCAATCCCAGGACTCTGAGATCATGACCTGAGCCAAAGACAGATGCCTAACCAACTGAGCCACCCAGGCGCCCCAGGATATTCCAATTTGATCTTGTATTTTCCCTGCTCCAGCCCTGGAATCCAACCCCCTCTCCAAGGAGCTCTGGTTCCTTTTTACTGGAGGATACTCTTTAGAAACCAAGCCCAGGGTACCGGGAGTGCTCATTAGCACTGGGACATCATTGCTTTTAGGCTCGCTCATTGGACTTAGCTAGAAAAGATGCATATGTATTCCACCTGACACACACATCTCTCTTTATCTCTGTACCTAAGCGAGGATGTCTCTTCAAGCTCTTTGAACCGTGCCTGACAAGTAGTGAGAAGTATTAGCCATTGTTGCTGTCGTTGTTGTCCATATGAGCCCACTGTGTGGATGTTCCAGAAAGAACTGTTGGCCTTTAATTGTTACCTATGGGTAGAAACCCTGGGGTGTGGACGGAGGGTCAGTGAATCCACAAAAGGAAAGCGAGAGTCTACTTCATCAGTCTCTGCTCTCTGCTGGTCCTTGGAAGGTATAGAGGGAGCTTTGGCTCGTGTTCGTTTACTGCTCTTTGGTCTCAGATCACTTAAATTGACTCCTAGTAGGGTACCTAGTGAGATTCTGATAAAAATCATTCAA
Organism: Halichoerus grypus; assembly: GCF_964656455.1. Classification (NCBI taxonomy): domain Eukaryota; kingdom Metazoa; phylum Chordata; class Mammalia; order Carnivora; family Phocidae; genus Halichoerus; species Halichoerus grypus. Next base: position 190,034,502 of record NC_135713.1, read on the forward strand.
AATTCCCAGAGTTCAAGGAACACACTGTGCCTTTGGCCCTGTTCTTAATTCCTTGCCAAGCCCCAGATGATAGGAAGCACCACCAAGCTCCAGCAGCATCGGGCCCTGGCTCCGACTTTCCTTCCCTCTGGCCTGCACCGCAGCTGTCTGCGTGGGATGCGCCCCCTCTGTGTGGCTCTCCTGCGTGTGCCGCTGTGTGGGCAGGTGCAGAGCCAGAGTAAGATTGGGATCGCCAGCACCACCATGATGGTAACCACATGCCCTTGGTGACAAGCCAGAGCACATTACTTAAATCCTCTAAACCTCAGTTGTCCCATCTGTACAATGGGCACAAGTGTAGTTCCTCCTTCATAAGGCTGCAGTACAAGTAAAGCATCAGTGCTCTGCGGTGCAGAGCTCCTTGAGGAGTAGTGCAGGTGAGTGACCACTGTTCCTATGTTCATGATAAGGCAGTTCTGGTGATGCTATAGGGCTTCAGACATGAGGCATAGGGTCAGAAGGAATCCGACTCTGCACATCGCCTGCTAGGCTGCTCCAACTTCGGTTCAACCATCCTCCCTTGCAGGCCCTCAGAAGGAGGACATCAGTGGAGGCCCAGTCACAAGGCATCCAGCATTATTACCAGAGATGACATCAGGCAGAAAGACCTTCTCCAAATCTCTGGATCAGGGATATCTTGGGCGGGGGAAAGGGAAACAGGGACACACTCCGTTCTGGGTTTCTCCTTGGCCCCACTCTGAAGCGGTGAGTGGCGGGGAGGGGACAGAGTCCAGAGGGGACATGGCAGCTGCATGACCAGCCCTCCCTCCCACCCCCCGCCCCCCCCGCCTCCACTCCCCCGCCCCGCTGCAGGACTGGAGAACAGGGTCCGGGCTGAGGACATGACCTGTGTCCCCACGCCGGTACCCTGGAGCCCCGAGCACCAGATGCAGAGGCTGCAGGTGACCCGGAAGCTGCTGGAGACCGAGGAGCAGGCCGCCTTCCCCCTGGGAGGCACCCCCCCCCCCGCTACGTGTACCTGGCCAGCAACCACAGCAACAAGTGGGGCCACCCGCGGGGCTACCGCATCCAGCTGCTCAGCTTTGCTGGGGAGCCGCTGCCGCAGAACAGCTCCTTGGAGAGAGCCTTCAGCTGGGGGAGGTGAGTGGCGGGGTGTCAGAGAGAAGCTGGGGGAGGTGGACTGTAAGAAAGGCCCATGTTGCTGAGAAGCTACTTTGCCCCAACCTCCCGTGGGTGTGCATGTACATACACAATCACACACACACACTCATTCCTGTGGCCACAATCTTAGTGCCACTCCAAATGAAGCCTACTGGATGGACGGATAGATGGAGAACTCCATGCTGACTCAAATATAATAAGATGTTGAAGGTGGAATCTAGGTTGTGGGTTCACGGGTGTTCACTGGGCCATTCTTTCAACTTTTCTGCACGTTTAAAATGTTCACAATAAAAGTTGGAGGAGAAAACAAAGAGTAAGAGAGGAACACGGATCTGAGGGAATATGCCCTAACATCCAGGCATTTGACATCCTGGAATGGCCTGAAGATGGGAATCAGGCCACATCTACACACATGCGTCCACGGTGCAGGCTCAGATCTGGATGGACGCGTGAGGATGACATTCCTATCTGAGGTCTGAACAGTGGGCCGGTGGACGTTGGTGATACGGGATATGGAACAAACTCATGAACTCTATGGGACAGAGGGACAGAAAGAGAACAAGTGCACAGAGAATGATAATGAGGCTCGACGCCGGGAGACCTTTGTGCTCATTTCCCCTTTGTGTTCCCTCTTCACTGCGGCTTCGGGCAGTAGGACAGGTTGGTGACCTCGTGATCTAATCCAAATCTCCTACGGGGTACCATCTGGCGGTGACCCAGGGGAAGGAGGCGGAGCGAAGCAGCACCAGCATCTACAATTTGAATGACCCTTGGGCCCCCACCGTGGACTTCGCTGACTTCATCAACAACGAGACCATTGCTGGAGAGGTCAGCTGACCGTGGGAAGAGGTGGAAGCAAGAGGGGGGTGCAAAGGAAGCAAGGATGAGCCACCTTGTCCACTCCTAAAGCCACATTCCTTGGGGGTCTTTAGGACCTACTAAGAAAGAAAGCTTTGTGATTTCACATTTTTCCTGGGCTGGCAAGGTGAATCCTCACATCCAAGGCTGCTGAAGGAGGCAGGCCTGTCCTTCACAAAGCCAGGCCTCAGGATCCTCTTTCTTCCCTCCTGCCAGGACTTGGTGGCCTGGGTGACAGCTAGTTTCCTGCACATCCCACACGCAGAAGATGTTCTCAACACGGTGACGGTGGGGAATGGTGTGGGCTTCTTCCTCCGACCCTACAACTTCTTTGACCAGGACCCCTCCTTTGAGTCTGTGGACTCTATTTCCAGGGGGACCAGGATGCTGGGGCCTGTGAGGTCAACCCCCTGGCTTGCCTTCCCCATGCTGCTGCCTGTGCCCCAGACCTCCCTGCCTTCTCCCATGGGGGTTTCTCTCACAACTAGGGGGTCCTCGGGATGGGGAATGTGGCCAGGGTGCGTGGGGAGAGGAGCAGTGGGTGCTGGGCCAGGCGGCCTGGTGCCCTCTTCTTCTTCTTTCCACCCCAAAGCTCCCCACGTCCCCTTCTCCCCAGGCCCCCTCTCTATCGCCCTCCCTGACACCCCCTCCCTGCTGGGAGCACCCTGAGCCTGTGATGCCTGGCACTGGGGGAGGGACAGACATGACTCAGCTTTGTTGACCCGAGACCTGCTGGGTTCCTGTCCCAGAGAGAATGGCCAGCTGAAGCCCGGATTGATGGCCAAGCTTTTCCCAGAAGATTCGTGTTTCTTCTAACAGTTTTTTAATCTTACTTTTTTTTTTTTAACAAGATATGATTCGCATGCATTAAATCCACCCTTTTAATATGTACAAGTTAGGGGGTTTTAGTATATTTACAAAGTTGTACAACTGTCACCCCTATCCAATTCCAGAGCATTCTCATCATCTGAGAAAGAAACCCGGGATCTGTTAGCACTCACTCTCTCTTTCCCCTCCAACCCCTTCCCGGCTCTAGGCAACCACTCGTCTTTCTGTCACTATAGATTTGCTGACATTCTGGACATTTCGTATAAATAAATTCGTACAGTACGTGGCCTTCTGTGGTTGGCTTCTTTCCCTCAGCATCACGTTTCTGAGCTGTGTTGGTCCCTTACGGCTGAGCACCGTTCCACCACATGGATAGACCACACTTTGTTCATCCACTCTTCCACTGATGGCCATTTGAGTTGTTTCCACTTTGTGGACAATGCTCCTGTGAACATTCGTGGACAAGCTCTCACGTGGACAGACGTTTTTGTTTCTCTCGGGCACACGCCGGGGCAGGAGTGGGGGGATCTGCTGGGGCGCACGGTCACCCGAGGCTTAACTTTTTGAGAAACCGCAGACACTTTGTTGTCCAAAGTGACTGCACCATTACTTTTCCTTTCTTCTTCTTTTAATTGTGCTAAAACATACATTACATAAAATTTACAATTTACAAAAAGTGATCATTTTTAGATGTACAGTTGAGTGTCATTAACATTCAGAAGCTTTCTGGGGCCTGCCAGGCTCCTCCTCTGCCCTTCGGTCTGGAATCTGAAGATGAGGCCTCTAGAGACCAGCTGTTCTCTCAAGTACCAGGGCAGGGTCCCCACTAGGTCTGTGTCCCTCTTATTCCAGCACATTCCTTCTCCTCCCTGTGTTTCTCTTCTTCCTCCTCCCCCTCTTCTTGCTACTTCAGCTTCTCCTCCCTGGCATTTCCTTCCTCTCACTACCTGAATAAAAATGTTCCTCCTGTCATCTTGTCATCTGTTTACACTGCCGAATAATCTTCTTCTGAGTTCCTGCCATGGACGGAGACCGTGTGGAATAAGCTTTTGAGAAAGGGTAGGATGGTCAGGTGACAGCAGCAGTTGAGGGGGTTTTGTGGGTAGAATGTTCCCAGGGCCAAGAGTGACAGGGGCCTCCGCAGCAGCAGCGAACACAGATGACCAGAACGTCACCGAAGATAGGAACCAGAAAGCATCAGGAGCCTGGGCCCCAGACCAGGAGCTGTCTGATCCGGGGCGGGCATGCCAGCGACCAGGGGTGTCTCAGTGGGGACCAGCTGGCCTGGTCAGGCAACAGCCTCCAGGTCCTCCCATCCCCACTGGCCTTCCTGGGGTGTAAACTATGGATGGGCATAAATAAAAACTGGAATATTTTCCAGAAAAGAGTGTGGGGGCAGGAGTAAGGTGGGGAGGTGCCTCCAGACCAGAGAAATCCATGGGGTATGTGTGTTCACACCTCTGCTTTGATAGCTTGCCTACTTCTGTCAGTCTCTTTTCTAGAGAAGGGGGTTGTGGGGTCAGGCAGAGAGGGGATTCCTTCCCCAGGAGGAAGTCCGGGCCACTGACCCAGCCCTCGGGGAGGGCAGGCCGTGGCAAGAAGGTAATTGAGGGCACAGAGATTCGGGTCCAGCTCAGCTTGTGAGCAGAGAGAAATGGCAAACCAGAGTTCAGACACCGTGGAAATCCTGTGGTTCCCTCAAGAACTGCCTACACACCCAGGCTCAGCCAGGTGAGCCAGAAAGGACCTAAGTTCTGGCAAAGGGACCTTCATACAAAGACTAAAAGCCATGGGAACCACATTCTTGATTCAAGAATAGCAGCAGGATATGGTGAAAAGCTCTCAGATGGAGAAGGGGTGAAGGCAGAGCTGGTTAAGACAGTTAAGCTGATGCTTCTTTCCATTTTGTTTCTAGGCTCAGTGATTTAGTGTCTCTTTATCCTCTCAGCCCAGATAAATATTCTCTTTTTACTTTCTTGTGTTTTCTTGTGTAAAAAAATTTGAACCTTGATGGGTATAGATGCTCTCATCTTGCCTCCCTTGGGGCGCCTGGGTGGCTCAGTCATTAAGCGTCTGCCTTCGGCTCAGGTCATGATCCCAGGGTCCTGGGATCGAGCCCCGCATCGGGCTCCCTGCTCAGCGGGAAGCCTGCTTCTCCCTCTCCCACTCCCCCTGCTTGTGTTCCCTCTCTGGCTGTGTCTGTCTCTGTCAAATAAATAAATAACATCTTTAAAAAAAAAAAATTTTGAACCTTGATGGGTATAGATGCTCTCATCTTGCCTCCCACCCACCACCAAGCAAATGCTGGGGGAGGAGCCAAGGATGATGCTTCTCTCGGCAGTTCCAGCTCTGCTTCTCCACTTGCAAGGATGGGGAGAGGGGGCCTGTGCCCCCAGGCTGAGGTCTGCCTGAGGGGCTCTGCCGCTGTAGCTCACCGGCTAACCGATGAGGGTGCGAGGGGGCTCCCCAGTGGGGTCAGAGGGGACAATCTGAGCCACCCCAAAGGAGTGGGTGCACAGGGAACTCTCAGGAAAAGCCCTGAGGCAGCCTTGTTGGAAGGCCTTCCTGGGAACACACCCTTCCAGCCACAAGAAAAAGAGCAACCAGACCCTGAGGAATGTAGCCCAAAGGGTCAGAGTAGCAAAATTGTGGGGACAACCTGGTGAGTGGGAAAGAAGTCTGGTGATGTGGGCCCTCCAGGGACTGTTGGACCTACAGACCCCACTGAAAGGACCGCGACTACCACACACACACACACACACACACACACACACACACATACACACACACACACTATCCATGTGAGCTGGCCTCTTAGTGCACCTGCTTCGTGTCCCCACTCCAAAATGTGGCCCATGGCCAATGGTTGCCCATGTTTGCTCTACTCAGGCTCTGCAGGCAGGTATCTGCAGCTTCTGTAGAATTCTTCTTCCTCCCCACGTCTGGACTCTGTGAAGGGAAATCAATTATAAGGCTTTTATCCTAGACACCTGCCTATGGCATGTTCCTCATACTCCTTGACCTTATGTCTGTGGGCCAGAATATGATGGGGGGACTCCCCCTTTCTTAAGGCCCCTCAAGGAGCGTGCTGTCTCAGTTTTTCCTGCTTCTCCCACTGAAATGGAGCCAGTATGGTGGAGACTACGATGGTGAGCTAATTTCTATCTGTTGCTTCACAACAACCTTGAGAAGCAGATATTATTATCATTCCCATTTTACAGATGAGAAAAGTAAGATTCAGAAGGATTAGGTAACTTGCCCCAAGTCATCTGGCTAGTAAGCAGGAGGCTGGGCTTGAACCCAAGTCTTTGTGGTATTATATCTGACTGCTTTCTCCCATCCCACTGCTCTTCCTCACTGCCTGGCAGGCCTGGTTAAAGAATTCAACAAGGTGATGCTTGAGAAGCATTGTTGAACTTGACACCTGGTCCATGGTAAGTGACCCTCTAAGAGCAAAATCAACACGCAATGGACCAGAGCAGAAATATGCACAGTTGCCTTAAAGCAAAGGCTCTCAACCTTGACTGCGCATTAAATCATTGGTGGAGCTTGTAAAACTCCACCTGCCCAGGCTGTACCTCAGACCAATCACATCAGAATCTCTGGGGGTGAGGCTCAAGATATTTGCAGCTTTTAAGTCTCCCCCTGGTGATTCTAACATGTATCCAAGGTTGTGAAAACCCTGGGACAGCAGTTCAGTTCCAAGCTGGCCAGAGGAGGCTTGATATATAAAGATCTACAAAGAATGTGTCTAAGATATAGAAGTAATGTGTTCATCAGAAGGCACAGAAAAGGGGCATTACAGAGTCTGTCCCAGCAGGACAATCTGACCATGTCTAGAACAGAGGACCCGGCCCAAGGCTGGGCATGTCTAGCTCTGGAGGCACACTAGACCTTGGATGGAGGCACGAGACCCTGTCAAACCTAGCTCATGACCAACTGCTGATTCTGATTCACAGCTTCTTGGGCCAGCTTCCCACCACACCTTGGTCATGGGAAGAAAATGGGCAAGTCAATTATATCTCTTGTGGAAATGAATTAATTGGTATCTTGATAAAAATTGCTTTGGCTTTGACAGTTACTGTAAATGAAGATTAGCCTGCAGGTGTTACTTTGATAAATTTAGATCTTCCCTGAAAGATGATCTCCCTTGGTGATCTGATGAATCTGGTTTCTGATTTATGTCCCTCCCCTGGACTGTGGTGAAGTCACCAAGAAACCATCATGGGGTGTCCTGGAGACATCAGCCAGACTCTCCTGTCACAACCCACCCAGCCTTGCCTGGATTTCACATCTAACTTCCAGAGCAGAAACTCACTGCAAGCAAATCCTCACCTTCCTTCCCTTCTCTTCCTACAGTTTTTCCTTGGCCAACTGATCCTTATAAATATTCAGAACTCCTTGGGGGCACCTGGGTGGCTCAGTTGGTTAAGCATCCGACTCTTGTTTTCAGCTCAGGTCATGATCTCAGGGTCATGAGATCGAGCCCCACATCAGGCTCCGCACTGGGTGAAATCTTAAGCCTGCTTAAGATTCTCCCTCTCCCTCTGCCCCTCCAGCACGGCTCGCACGCACCTGCTCTCTCTCTAAAAAAATAAAAGTGTAAATAAATCTTCAGAGCTCCTTACTAGAGAGTAGACATATGAGATCATTCACAAACTGGTTTCAGCAGCCCCTGCCATCCTGATGTCCCACACTCCAGATGCCCCAACCATGTGTCTTTCCCCAGTCCATTCCCAACCACTCACGTCTCTGCACTCTCCTCCTTCCTTCCTCTGGTTCCTTCCTCTTCCCCCTTCCTCCTCCTTCCTCCATTTACTCATCCTCAAATAGCACCCCCTGAGCAAACCTAGTTGCTTTGTTCTCCCTGTTCCCTTGGTACTTTGGACAGAACCCTACAAAAGAGGTTCATTCACTGATTCCTAGTTCATCATCTCCACGTATCCTCCCTTCACTCCCCATCTGAGAGACTGAGCTCTCAGGGGCAAAACCCATGTCCTGTTGGCTTCCCTGGCCTGGCGCCTAGCATGGTGTCATGTCCATTATTGGTGCTTAAATACATCTTTGTTGAAATCTGAAAAAACAGTAACTATTGTTATATTCAAGTAATTCTCAGTTTTGTAAAAAGCCGTTTCATATCCAGTTTTTCCTTTTTGACTACCTCAGAAAAGAAGATCTAAGAAAGCCCAAAGATTCCAAGTGAGAAATCACCCTGGTTGTACCGGTTAAGCCAGGACATGGGGCCAAAGGGCGACACTGACACGCTGAGCCTGAGCATTCCCTCTCCAGATGAGACCTGCACCGCTGGAACCATTACCCAGCAAAGGTCACAGGAAGGGGGGGAGATGGCACAGAAGGTTTCTGAGTAGGTGGACATTGGCAGATCTGTAAATCAGTTCCCCACGCCGGGCTTTTCCTGAAACAGGAAAGGCCCAGAGCCTGGGATAGACCCAAAGAAGCACGGGGTGGGAGGGTTAGAGGCAGAAGCTGAGCTGTGGACCCCCAAATGCTGTAGAATTTGGCATGCCTGTGGGAAATGGTGTTTGTGAGGCAACATCCTCAATGAGTTCACTCATTCCACAACATGGTATGGTGTTCATGGTGTGGCTTCTAGAACCAGATTGCTGACATTTGGATCTGGCAAATGTCACCGCTGGGCAACTTACTTAACTTCTCTGTAGCTCATTTTCCACACTTGTAAAATGGGGACAGTAATAAAATCTACCTTGGAATTTTTATGAGGATTCAATGAGTTAATCCGTGTAATTTTCCAAAACCAGTTCTTGACATATCGTAAATGCTCAATGAATACTAGCTAGTATTTAATAGTTTATTAACCAGCATCTGCTGCGTGTTTGTTACTGCATAACAAACCACCCTGAAATTTAATGACTTAAAACAACAAACTGTTTTATTTGTTCTTTATTCCATAGGTCAGCTATCTGGGCTGGGCTCAGATGGGAACTTCTGCTGGAGTCAGCCGGGATCACTCACCCAACCACAGATCTCTGGCAGATGCACTGGAGCTGGATGGTCTAATTTGGTGTCACTCACATGTCTGGTAGCTGGGGCTGGCTGTCAGTTCACATGTTACAGCAGTGAGTCTCAGCAGACCAGCCTTGACTTTTCCCCTTTGGGGCCCAGGATTCCAATTGCAGCCCCAAACGGATACGCCCTAGTGAGCGAAGGCTTTCCAAGCCTCTGCTTGCGTCACATTTGCTAATGTCCCACTGGCCAAGGCAGAAGATCAAGCCCAGATTCAAAGAATGGAGATGTAAACTTTACATGTTGATAAGAAGACAGGCAAAGTCACAATGCAAAAGAACAGGTGGCCATGATGAGAAGAACTGTCACAGCCATTTACACAGGCCACCATGCTGGTACTAGACATACACACAGAACCTGGTTCTGAAGGCTGGAAGGGAAGTTTTCATGGCCCTCAGGGCCCAGGGTAGTAGGGAAAGGGTTGAGACATAAGCAAAGTAACTGTAATGCAAGGTTTGAACATGAGAAGTGCCCCCAAGTTAGGAACAGTGAAGTGCTAGGGGAGTTCAGGTCAGTGTGATCCTTTATAGCTGAGGAAGGGTGAGCATTGGTGGGTTGGGAAGGCTTTATTAGCTTGCCTTTGAACATGGTTAGAATCTGGACACGTGGGGATGGGGAAAATTGTATTCCAGGTGGAGGGAAGAGCAAATTTAGGAAAACCAAGATGCATCTGGGAAATCCAAACCCATCTAGTATAAAACTAGAGTGAGGGGGTCCATGAAGGAGAGATTGGAAACATGAGACTAGAAAGATAACCTGGGGTCTGATTGTGAGTAAGCTTGAATTTGAACTTCACTCTGGAGGCAATGGGGAGCCACTGGATATTTTCCAGGTGACAAGTGAGAAGAGCTGTATTGTAAGAAGGCTCTTTTGCCAGTAGTATATTGGATGGCTTGGGCCAGCAGCGAGAAGGGGAGTAGGAGATAATTAGGTAAGGGAGTGACCAGCAGGTCTAAGCAGAGAGATTGACAAGGAGAAGCAAGAGTAGAAAATATATGGTCAGAACCCAATGAGGCGGCATCAAGGATGACTCAAAGTGCCAGGCTCAGTGCCTGGAGGATGGCAGAAGAAGAGAGGTGTATGCAAAGCAAGAAAGTCCGGAGGAGGAACAGGTCTGGAAGGGGAATGTGTGGGACATCCAAGTGGTGTCCAAGCAGAGTCCAACATCATGCTGTGGGAGGAGGAAGAGGAGAAAGGAAAGGAGAGCTTGCTGGAGCGCAAAGAGCGTGAACGCTTCAAGACAGCTGTCAGAAATGTCAGATGTGACCAAAAGATCAAGGAAGAAGAAGGATGAGAAAAGACCAACCAGCAGAGCTGACAGTGAAAAGGTCATGGTGAGTCCCCAGGAGAGCAGAGGCTGAGGTTGCACAGGGCTGAGGAGGGAGCAGCAGGCTTCCTGCCTTCTGGAATTCAAGGTTGGAGAGATCCCCTTGACTTCCGGGACTCCAGTGCCACCCTCCTTCCACTTCAGCCCTACTAAAGTGAAGGAAATCTTTAAAATCCTAAAAATAGAGCAAACACTGTCTTTCCTTTTCATCCTAGAGGAGGGAGGCACGCAAGACTCTCCCTGCCTTTCTCCCTCTGTCTCCTGCCTGTTGGCCGGAGATCGGGCACTGTCAGGACCCGTGTCCAGGGAGACAGGCGTTGGCGGGACAGACGGCTGTTTACTTCCTAGCAGAGCCCTGCCGTGTTTTCATAGCTCAGAATAGTTCCTTGGCCCTCTGCAGGCCTGGGGGGCGGGGAAGCCTCACTGTTTGTTTTCTGGACAATTCCAGGCCTCACCTCTTCCTCTTTCTCTGCATTGTGGTCCTCACTTGGGAATTCTCAGAGGGGATAAGGTGTGGGCTCAGAGGGTCCAAGACTACTGATTTCCTAATTATGTCCCCCCAAGCCGGGCTCCAGAAGAGGGAAGGGCTAATAACTGGCTGTACAGTATGGTGTTTGGGTTGGGATGAAAATGCTGCGGCCATTAAGGAAAGAGTTGATTAAAAGACTGCAGGGCGGAGCTGGGGGAGAAAGAGACAGGGGAGGAGAGAGGGGGAGGGGACAGCCCCCTCCTCCAATCTGGGTCTGGGCTGGCTGCCTGCTTTGGTGGGGGGAGCTCCCCTCCACTGGAGACCCGTGGGGGGCTTCCTGGCCCCCTGGCCCCCGGCAGCTCTGGGCTGCATGCTGGCCCCACCAGTGTCTGGAAGGTGCCCAGAGGTAGGAGGAGGAACTGGCTTCACTGAATACTCCTTTGAACTCTGAATTTTTTAAAAACTGTGTGACTATATTGCCTTTTTTTTTAAAGATTTTATTTATTTATATGAGAGAGAGAGAGAGAGCACGCATAAGCGGGGGAGGGGCAAAGGGAGAGGGAGAAGCAGGCTCTCCGCTGAGCAGGGAGCCCGATGTGGGGCTCGATCCCAGGACCCTGGGATCATGACCTGAGCCGAAGGCAGACGCTTAACGACTGAGCCACCCAGGCGTCCCGCCTTTTTTTTTTTTTTTTTTAGGTAATCTCTACACCCCAATGTAGGGCTCAAACCCACTCCCAAGATCAAGAGTTGCCCCCTCCCCCAATTGAGCCAGCCAGGCGCCCTGTGACTATAGGACTTTAGAAAGTATTTTAATGAAAAAGATATGAAAATATTTATCTTTTCCTTCGAGCAATCATGGATCATTGACTTCTGTTAGATCATTAAAAGCCAGGCACCACCTCCCTGGAGCTACCAAAGACTCAGGAAGGTTAACTCAGAACAGAGGGTGACAGTCGCCAAGTCTGATTTAACTGTTGACAAAAGTCAAACCCAGACAACTGTAGTGACTCAGCCAAGGTCACATAGCTCTTTAATATTCCCTTGTAATATTTTCTTTTCCTTTTAAATCCTAGTGATAGCGGTGGGGGAGGGGCGGTCTCCGGGGCTGCCCACTGGAGGCCTGAGAGTGTTTCCGAGAATCTTCTGAGGAAAACCAAAGACCCTCCTTCTGCCCCACAGCCACCGATACCCCACAGCCCCCACCTCACTCCACCTCCCACCTGGCTGAGCTCTGGCTGCTGTAGGACTTAGTTTCCCTTCCCTTCTTCTCTCCCCGGTCCTGATTCTTTCAAAGAATTTCGAAGAATCTGTGAGTTGAAGCAAGGAGCGAGGAGGGGGGGTGGCACCTGGGTGGCTCAGTCGGTTGAGCGGTTGAGCCTCTGCCTTTGGCTCAGGTCATGATCCCAGGGTCCTGGGATGGAGCCCCGCATCGGGCTCCCTGCTCAGCGGAGATCCTGCTTCTCCCTCTCTCTCTGCTGCTCCCCCTGCTTGTGCTCTCTCTCTGTCAAATAAATAAATAAAATCTTTAAAAAAAAATAAAAAATAAAAAAAAGAAGCAAGGAGGGCATGGCAGGTTGGGACTGGATCCTTAGCTTGAGTCACATTTCCCGTCTCACCTCAGACACCCCCTCTTTGCCTCTGGGGTACAGACCAAAACAAAGGGGAAAATGAGCTTTTTGCAAATAGTTCCGACCACTGTTTTGGAGACTTACTTCCCTTGCTTCTGCCTGTGCAGTGCACCATCGACAAAGTTTAACGCCTGGCAGGAAGGATCAAATCTGACAGCAAGAATGTGTCCTGAGGGCTCGGGTGATTTGGCCCTGCCACAGGGTTGATGAAGAGTGGGAGAACTGTCTACCGTCTGGTGGGGAGGGGGCTGGTTGACCATTGGTGGAAACAGGGTATTCTCTGGAGGGAACAACAGCGTCTTTGGGGAGGACGGTTAAGGAAGATGGCCGGGAGGCAAAGGACGGTCCGTCCATGCTTCCTGTAAAAGTTCTCCTGATCCACCTGATGCTGGTAGAAGGCAGACCCTGGGCTGGCAGGAGAAAGGGAGCGAGCGGGGAGTTCTTCACTGTTGACGATGAAGCAAATGCCCTCCAGGATTTTTCTGTGGACAAAATGTCCAGCCCATCCTGAGACATCAACCATGCTCCCTTCACCTGGTCAATAGATGCACAGTTCAAGGTCCTGAAGCTGAACTTTCTCACCACGCCAGAGATTAGTCAGCCATTTTCACTGGCTAACAATGATTAACCCACCTCTCCCTCCACCTGCTTTCCCCAACATGTTTTCGTAAAAAATGAACTGGGTCACTCGTTGAAAGGGTGACAGTCGTCAATCCAGCCAGTGTCTACTGTCTACCCCTAAACACCTTACCCCCACTGATCACTTCATAGGAAAACAAAACACACACACACCCCAAAATAAAGAAATTAAAAAAAATAAAACTGGATCTTGTACAGTTTGAGCTATCATCCTTCAGAGAAGTCTACTCTGCTCAAAGCCCTGGATTGAAGCTGGGTTTTGCATCCCTGCTTCCGTGTGCAGACAAGACCCCTCTAGTGATGACAGCTGAGCGAGGTAAAGGCAGCTCCTTCCTCAACAGAACGCAGAGCCCCAACCAGAATAGAGGACATGGCTGCAGGTGAAGTCAGAATTTCTTTTTTGGTAAGAAATACAATTTTTGGATGAGGTGTGTGGCAAATTCTGGCTCCTTTTCCTCTTCACTTTCCTGTCGGCAAATAAACTTGTTTGATTGAGTGAGTCAAACTTGTTCTTGGAGAAGGATGTGCCAGGACACTGGAATCAGCTGTGCTTACTTAATAACAGACCAGACTGTACTTTCTGGCCCCTTTCCTTCATGTTCTTCCCAAACCAAGATCCCCAGGCCTCTGAGTTTCTGTTTGTGGAGAAAGTGCCTGAGGAGTGCCCGGCTAGTGTACCTGTCAAAAAAAAAAGGGGGGGGGGGCCTCTATAATTTTCCATCTTCATTGCTTCCCAGACTCAGCTGGTCATTTCCCCAGAGGACGTTAGTAAGTCTTGAGTCATCTCCACTGAGAACAAAATAATAAGGAACTCATTTATATTTGTACAAATGGATTCAGCTTTAATTAAAGGGTCCTCCAGTTGACATGGCTGTTAAAGGCCTGGCCTCTCTGCCCCACCACATTGTCGAGGTCCCTGAGAACATGGGGATTTAACTTTGAATCCTCAGAGAGCCAGGCAAAGTGCTTTGCTCAGGAAACATTTGTTGAGTTAAACTGGAGAACTTCTTGAAGGGGAAGCTGACAGGATTTGGGGGAAATGATGGAACCCTGCCTCTGGGAGACAGGTCTCTAACTGAGTGGATCCTCAGCCAAATCTCTAGCAACGCACACGCTTTGTCCACGGTATTCACCTCAAATATCCACAAGTCCGTTGAGGATCTGAGAACTCTACAATTTCTCTCTTCAGTCAGCTTTCTAGCAGAGTCAGGTCCTTTGGGGCCTCATTCTTTTCTGCACATGATAAAAATTTGCTGGAGGCAGCAGGAAGGAGCTGGAGGGTGGAAAGGTAAAGACTAGTAAATGGTCTCATGATGTACACAATTGCTCTGACCAAGAGGGTCCCCCTCCCTGGAGGGCAGCCTGCCAGAAGGCTGCCCAGTATGCCCAGAATGGGTTATCAGCCCCATCATGACTCTTTATCAACACGAGCCTTCTCCCTGTGGTTCTTCCAGAAGATAGGACTCTCCACTGGCTTCTCATCTGCTGAGGCATATGATGGAACCCCACCCGAGTCAGACGCTCTGGCTCCTAGCAGCCCTGTGGAGACCCAGACAGTGGCCTTTGAATATTTTGTCAGAGGATCTGCCCTATTCACCCTCGACTCACCTCAGACCATAAAAACTCCAGTCCCCAGGGATCACCACAATAGTTCCTCAATACTTTTGAAGAGGGCTAATCTAGTAGAGGGAAGGGGCCATCTTTTCTGATGAGGCCTAATACCCGTGGCCTCGCAGTCCTGACAATGCAGAACACCCCCCCTCCACAACATTGCCAACCACGAGCCTCATCTGCACTCTCACCTCACCCCACAGCCGCCACCACCACCATTAGCTGCTCTCTAGGCTAGAGGTGGTGGGATGGGGTTGCTTGGACCAGCAGACAATGTGGCCAAGGGCAGCTGGAGTCCGCTTGAGCTGGGTGGGAGCCCGGGGGGGGGGGGGCAGGGATTCCAGATCATACCTCCTGGATGACATTGTAATCAATTCCAGCATGGAATGTTGTCAACCTTTACTACCCACTCATTAGCTCTGAGTTTCTTTTCCTTGTCCCCAGTCTACCCCTTACAAGGCAATATGCACTTACTGATGGGAAATCCAAGCAAGTTTTGAAAAGCTTTTTTCTAACTAGCTCTAATCTTTGAAAATGTCAGTTGGTCACCTGATTCAGCCCCCTGCTCCCTTCAGAGGTCTAGGTGACCCAGTGTGTGAGGTTTTGGTCTATGCACTGCTACAGAATGATTTCTGCTTGTGCAGGTAAGCAGGCAGCATTGTTTCTCATAACTTGGTATCTGTTACTTTTATTTACTCCTTGTCTATATCCAGGGCTATAATAAAATTGTATTGACTTCCTGGAGACTATATATATATATATATATATATAATCTCCAAGTACAAATGAAAGAAAGAAAATACAGAAACTCCTCAAGAAGATGCAAATTAAAACCATAATAAAATATCACCTCACATGGGCACCTGGCTGGCTCAGTAAGAGGAGTGTTGACTCTTGATCTCAGGGTCATGAGATCGAGCCCCACACTGGGTTTAGAAATTACTTAATATATAAATATTTTTAAAAATATATATCGGGCGCCTGGGTGGCTCAGTTGGTTAAGCGACTGCCTTCGGCTCAGGTCATGATCCTGGAGTCCCTGGATCGAGTGCCGCATCGGGCTCCCTGCTCAGCACGGAGTCTGCTTCTCCCTCTGACCCTCCCCCCTCTCATGTACTCTCTTTCTCTCTCATTCTCGCTCTCTCAAATAAATAAATAAATCTTAAAAAAAAAAAAAACTTGAAAATCTGAACTTCTATTCTAAAAAAAATATATATATATATATCACTATACACCTGTCAGAATGGTTAAAATCAAAACAAGAAATAACAAGTGTTGACAAGGATGTGATGAAGAAGAGACTCTAATGTACTGTTGGTGAGAATGTAAATTAGTACAGTCACTGTGGAAAAGAGTATGGAGTTTCCTCCGAAAATAAAAAATAGAAATACCAGGGGCGTCTGGGTGGCTCAGTCGGTTAAGCGTCTGCCTTTGGCTCAGGTCATGACCCTGGAGTCCCAAGGATCAAGCCCCACATTGGGCTCCCTGCTCAGCAGGGAGTCTGCTTCTCCCTCTCCCTCTGCCCCACCCCCCGCTCCCTCTCTCTCTCTCAAATAAATAAAATCTTTAAAAAAAGTAGAAATACCATATGACCCAGTAATTCCACTTCTGGGCATTTACCCAAAGAAAACAAAAACACTAGTTCAAAAAGATACATACATTCCTGTGTTTATTGCAGCATTATTTACAATAGCCAAGATAAGGAAGCAAATCAACTATCTATCCATAGATAAATTAATAAAGATATGGTGTATATATATAGATACGTATAGATACACACACACACATACACACAGGAATATTACTCATCCATAAAAAAGGATGAGTTTTTTTTTTTTGCCATTTGTGACAACACAGATGGACCTAGAGGGTACTATGCTAAGTGAAATAAGTCAGACTGAGAAAGACAAATATCATATGATTTCATTTATATGTGGAATCTAAAAAAACAAAACAAATGAATAAACAACAAAAAGCAGAATCAAACCTATAACTACAGAGAACAAACTAATGGTTGCCAGAGGGAAGAAGGGTGGGAGGATGGGCAAAATGGGAGAAGAGGAACGGGAGATACAGGCTTCCAGACCTCATGGCATGAATAAGTCACCTGGATGAAAGGTACAGCACAGGGAATACAGTGAGTGGTATTGTAATAATGTCGTACGGTGACAGATGGTGGCTACACTGTGGTGAGCACAGCATAATGTGTAGAGTTGTTGAATCACCAAGTTGTACACCTGAAACTCATGTAACATTGTGTTTCAGCTACATTCAAATGCATTAAAAAAGTACAGAAGCCCTTTCCAGAGTCCCCAGTCACCAATTTGCTGATGTTTTTTGGTTTTTGGTTGTTTTTTTTTTTTTTTAAGATTTTATTTATTTGTCAGATTGAAAGAGAGAAAGAGAACACATGAGCAGGGGGAGCGGCAGGTAGAGGGAGAAGCAGGCTCCCTGCTAAGCAAGGAGCCCAACGCTGGACTCGATCCCAGGACCCCGGGATCATGACCTGAGCCGAAGGCAGACACCCAACCAACTGAGCCACCCAGGCGTCCCAATTTGCTGGTGTTTTTGTTGAAAACCACATATTATCACATTGTTTTTGCATGAACACACGTTCATTCTACTGCTTCAACTTGTGTGTTAAAACCCCAGAGGTCCCAACTTGAAGGACATTAAGTGAATTAATCAGTGCATTCAAAGATGATTATTTTCTGGCCCTAAGAGATACAGAGCCAACGCTGGGAAGAGGGTTTGAGCTCCCAGACCAGAGGCACTTCAGAGACCCTCTGCAGTTAAGAAAGGCCCAGCAAGGTGATGGTTCCCAGGATGAGAGAACTTACCGCATTTTAAAAGGAATATTCTTAAAACGTGATAGCTAGAGCACCAAGACTTTTATTTGCCTGCAAATAAGTGCACTTGCAGATAGGAAATCAGGATCTTTGCAAGAACCATGGCAGACGTAGACTCTGTCCTGTGTCTCTGGCCTGGTTTGGGAGCCAGGAGGGCAGCCCTTGTGCTACCAAGCAGCCTGCCAAAGTTAATAATTGGCCCAGCCGAGTACATGGCAGATCAGGCTGTTTTTGTGTGCCTGTTTTTCTATTTTACGTAAATCACCCCGAACATGTTTGCATCAACCTACTGGTGATGCACCTTTGATCAATAGATTTTAGACAAAAGTGGTTTTTGAGTCCAAAGATCAGGGCTGGGTTGACCTGCAGACTGGATCCAGGGTGTATAAAAACAGGGGCAAGGCGCAGGCTGATAGCAGAGCAATCACCACCAAGTCTGTAAACGCTGCAAGGGCTTAACGGAAGGCTGCCTGAGGAGCCAGGGAGGAAGGATGGAGCAAGGAATGAATGCTCTTCATGACTTTGGGATCCAGTCAACGCACTACCTCCAGGTGAATTACCAGGACTCCCAGGATTGGTTCATCTTGGTGTCCGTGATCGCAGACCTCAGGAATGCCTTCTACGTCCTCTTCCCCATCTGGTTCCATCTCCGTGAAGCTGTGGGCATCAAGCTCCTCTGGGTAGCTGTGATTGGAGACTGGCTCAACCTCGTCTTTAAGTGGTGAGTAAGAGCCAGACAGAGAGGAGCTCGGCAAGGGAAGAAGCCGGCATTCTCTCTGGAAATGTCTGTGCATCGGAAGTTGCCTTCTCTGTGCTATTCGGGAAGCCACAGGTTACTCCCCTCCGACTTTGGATCGTCTACCTAAAGAAGGAAGACAGAGAAAACCCCATCAATAAGTTGAAGATACAGGCAAGGCTATTTCATGTGGATGGAAGGCCAGCTGGACTTAGTGAAAAGTCTGAAGTATAGGTTATAAGCAAAGAAGCCGAGTTTTATTACTTTGAAGCAGAATAGGTAACATGAAGATAGATGTATGAAAGATGATGTCTGAAAACAGGAAACAGGTTGATAACTTAAAAACCCATTGCATGGAAAAATGAGAAGTAACCCAGAGAACTGGGCTCCAACCCTTGTTCGGCACCTACCGGCTGTATGTCCTGGGCAAGTCCAAGCAACTCTCTGAGTTTCTGTTTTATAATCTGTAAACTTAAGTTATCTCTGGGACCTTAATAATAATTCTAG
The DNA here is from genome assembly GCF_964656455.1 of Halichoerus grypus. Classification (NCBI taxonomy): domain Eukaryota; kingdom Metazoa; phylum Chordata; class Mammalia; order Carnivora; family Phocidae; genus Halichoerus; species Halichoerus grypus. The sequence goes on from NC_135713.1 coordinate 190,053,163, forward strand.
TTAACATTTATTGAACATTTAGTAGGTACTAGGCCATGTGCCACGTGCTTTGCTGTGGGGTAGTTACTATAATTAATATAACAGACGAAGAGACCGAGGCATTGAGATAAACGACCACAACTAGACCAACGTGGCAGTCAATGGCAGAGGCATCATTTAAGCCCAGGCAGGCTGATTTCAGAGGCAAGGTTCTTAAAAATTATGTTATATTCAATGCTGATGAACCAACTCTCTCAGGGGGCAGGAGGAAGCCCTAATGTTAGCATTTGTCAATTTCTCCTGTGTTTATATTCCCATTGGGGCCACTTTCAATCTACTGGTGGGTCAAGCTTGCCAAAATCCTAAATATTTTACAATTATTAGCCAGTACCTGTTGACTCTAGCACATTACCGGCTTGGCCTCTGTTTCCTCATCTACAAAATAAAGAGCTTGGGCCAGCTAAGACCTTTACCGTCCCTAAACTATCTATGTCTACTGTCAAGTGATTCTGAAGACCCTTCTAGCTCTAATATTCTTTGGCCATAAACAATAAACCATCTCTTAGTGTCCAAAAAAAAAAAATTGTCATGGGGTCGAGAGGCCCAAGGCATATCGATATGGTTCTGAAATCTCTGTTGAATAATCTAAATGTTGTCTGTAATGTCCCCTATTCAACAGCATGACCTTAAAAAGTAAACAGATAAAGGGTTATTTTAAACATCTGATCTCAGTTGAAGAATCATGCATTTTCTCTGAGTTGGCAAAGGTCAGAGTTAGTGGCTGTCTCTGATTTTGGTGAAAAATCACTATTCCATCCCTCGAGGGGCTGACCGTTGACATCTGTTTCCACAACGAAAAACATATCTAGTACTTTTAAGGGGGAAGTGGTTTGTCTGAGCTATACCCTCTTCCAAGGTAGAAAGGATACAAAGCAATCACCTGAAGCTATCTATGTCCTTACAGAGAGTAATTCTTAGGGCAAGGAGGCCACATCTCCTGAGGGTGCTTGTCCCTGGGGCTAGGGCACATTCTCTGATGTCAGAGGAAACCCAAGACTCCCTGAGATCTGAGGAAAGAGCATAGGGTCCTGGCAGGATTTGCAAGTCCAAGTTGCAAACTATAGTTCTGTATGTGTCCTGGAAGGACAAATTCTTCCTGGGATTTAAAAAAAGTCACATAGCTTCCGTTAATAGGGATTTTTTAGGCTCTTGAGTTTATTTCTGTTTGAATAAATAATACATTCAAATAGTTCAAAATTCCAAAGTTATATAAAGGATGTACCAGAAAAAGTCTCCCTCCCCTACCGCTTTCCAGCCACCCCGGTCCCCTTCTTGGAGGCAGCCAAAGCTAATAGTTTTCTGTTTAGGATCACATGAATCTTCTCCTCACACTACTCTCTTTTCTCAAAGGTGTGGGCTTCAGGCAAAAGGGTTCTTGCAGTAACTCCAGACGCTTGTTCTGCTTTTTTACAGGATTCTATTTGGACAGCGCCCATACTGGTGGGTCATGGACACTGATTACTACAGCAACACCTCCGTGCCACTGATTAAGCAGTTTCCAGTCACCTGTGAGACTGGACCAGGTGAGAGTCCCAGCCCCGGTAGAGACAGAAGCTGGGTGGACCTTGCTCACTGTGGCCACCTGTCAGCCGTCACTGCAGACGAAGCTGTCTTTGAGGGGACATGAGGAGGACTGCTCCTTCAAGCTTTAGGCATAGTCTTCAATAGGGTACAACTCCAGTTTAATTTAATTCAAGGAGGCCTTCCTGAAGAACACATTACTGCTACTTTAGAAATCTGCCTAATACTTCCAGAACCTACATTGCTAGTCCAGAGAGGCAAAGGTACTCTTATGGGCAAAAGGCTCATGAGAGTAACTGCATTATAGCCCTTTGTCCAGGGAGGGAGAGCAAGAGAAGCTAAGCCCCTGGCTGTCCTTCCCCAAGGCTTGGCCAAGTAGATGTATCTTCCTGAGCTGACTGTCCAATCCCATGCCATGCTTGTGCTTTACTAGATACAACCAGACAGTTCTTGTGTAATCAAATGATAGATTAGATTTCCTTTTTCGGTAGGCAATAGAATATCCAACCTCTTCACTCACCCTTAAGTCTCGGTGCCAGCATCCCTTCCTCAGGGACCCTATCCCTGACTCTCAAACTAGGGCATGGCCCTTAGTTATTTGTTCTCACAAACCCTTTGTTCACTTCAGAGCATATTCATTCATTCAGATGTTATTTATTGAGCACCTATGTTGTGCCAGACACTGCTCTAGGTACTTGGAGTACCTTAGTGAATAAAACAAATATTGCTGCCCTTGTGCAGCTGAAATTTGAATGATGTGTGTGTGTGTGCGTGTGCATGCACAATATACAAAATCATAATACATGAGTAAAAGATATAAGATATTAGAAGATGATAATGAAGAGGAGGAAGAGGAAGAAGAATGGGAGGAGGAGGAGAGGAGGAGGAAGGAGCAAAGAAGGAGGAGGAGGATGACGAGGAAAGGAGAGGCAAGGTTTTATCTATGGGACTCCCTGGGAAGCAGACTCAGATGTAGATTAGCATGCAGGAGTCCATGTTCCCATGTGTTGCATGCAGGAGCAACACATGTGGAAGGAAGGAACAGAAACTACCTGGGCAGGAGAAGTCTAATTTGGAATCAGTCTCAGCCAACCCCACAGGGAGCTCTGAGGCTGAGGATGGCCCTTCAGAGTTGCCCAGATTTGTGTCAAGAGGATCAGGCCCTTATATCCCAATTTAGAGCAGTGATTGGGAGGAGGCTGCCCCTGGGGAAAGGTAACCCTGATCAAAATGGCTCTCTTCAGCTCAGGGCAATGCTGGAAGAAGGTTGAGAGCTGAGGGCCATCCATGACCACATTCTCAACTGGGAAGATAAGTCCTTCAGTCTGGAAGGGAATCTGGGTGGTGCATCTCAAGACCTTCTATCTCTCAGGGTAGAATGATCAGGAAGTATGGGTTGAAGTATTAAGTAGGGTGGTCAGGGTAGGACTCCCTGAGGAGAGATTTGAGCAGAAACTTGAAGGAGGCAAGGAAATTAGCAAGTAAATTTCTG